>NC_068362.1:84882480-85234980 GCF_020536995.1 Dreissena polymorpha
GTCAATTAACTTGTGCAACATCGTGGCCTAGAGCGTTTTTCTCAATCAGTGTCGGACTGAAGTGATATATTAAAAATTTATTTTATCTCCCCGCGCTTACCAATTATCGGTTACTGTTAGATCTTCATTATTTTTCGCAAATTATTATTTAATCGTCATTATTGAAAATCGCCGCGAATATTGTCGGCTGGTTTTATTTTTCACGTTGTTTGTTTTCTGCAATTAGATTACGTTGAACATTGCTTGATGAAATAATTATGTAATCGCTATCAACTAATTATCCCCGTAATTACCGCTATGTGTCGTCACAATTTACAAATACGTTTCGTTTCACCGATTTTTAAATGTTCCAAATTTGAAATTTTGTTAACGAAAAGTTTAACGTCGTCGCTTGTTTTAATCAATTACAAGCGTGAATCGATTTAAAATTCAAACCGGTGCATCCGATGTACTACTTCAAGCGCGGCCAATCAACCTCAAACACCCAAACAAAATATATGTACATGTATACAATATATAATTTGAAAACACCACAATACACGGAGATGGTACTTTTTATCGCAACAATTCTGTCCATATATATAGCTATGACCGGGTACTTTAAATAGGGTGCCGATTGTCCGGGTGACGTTTGTCCGGATACCGCAAGCTATACGTGTATGAACGAGAAAGCATTTCCGAAATTTTAACAAAGACAAACAATTCTTTAAATAAACAACAAGTAAATCTTCACGCAGAAACTGTAGAAACAAAACATAAAGCACATCACGCTCGATGTACGACATGTCAAATGATTCTGGAATGAGGGTAATCAATAGAAAATAATGATGATTTTTAACAATCAAGTTACAATGTATACAAATGTAACAAAACATTCTAGAACTTTGCAAAAATTATACGGTCTGCAATATCAAAATATACATGTTCATTCACATTTACCTGTATTTCACCGTGAACCACCGAGGCCGCGGTGGTCCACCGCGATCATGGTGGTCCACCGTGAGATCGATTTCCCGATAACGCCGGGGGTGTTCAGCCACTGTTGACGCGATCTATCATGATGAATACACGGTGATTTTCCACGCTTACAAAAAAATGTCCATGGTGGGAGTGAGGTGGATGGCAGAAATCGCGCTAGACGTAGTGTATGTAAGTCCTTTTTTGTGAAAACTTTCAAAATCTTATTGTCCATAACCATTGGGCCTAGGGCTATCAATTTTGGTATGTAGAGACATCTAATAGTCTTCTTCCAAATTTGTTCAAATTATGCCCCTGGGGTCAAATTTGACATTGCCCCGGGGGTCCCAAAATTGAACATATGCTTATATAGGGTCTATTTTGTGAAAACTTTACAAATCTTCTCGTCCATAACCATTGGGCCTAGGGCTACCAAATTTGGTATGTAGTGGCATCTTATAGTCCTCTACCAAGTTTTTTCAAATAATGCCCCTGGGGTCAAGTTTGACCCTGCCCAGAGGGTCACAAAATTGAACATATATAAGGCATATTTTGTGAAAACTTTAAAAATCTTCTTGTCCATAACTGTATGGCATAGGGCTACCAAATTTGGTATGTAGTGACATGTAATACTGTAAACGTATAGAAATTCGTCGGTATGAAATTTTGTGGTTTAATAAAAACCAACTATTTCGTTGACACGTAATTTCGTGGATTTCAAATAAAAATCAACTAATTCATTGATAATAAATTTTGTTTATTTTTAATTTTCGGGGAAGACTGACCGTCATAATAATTAAACTTTTATTAAAACAACCAGAGTAATAACGAAGCATAATCTGCTAATCTGTGTTGACAGCAAGACTTGCGGTTAATGTGCACTGAAGCATGAAAGTGTTGCCGATAATTGTCGATAAGAGCACTAAAGCGGCCCACTTGTGGGTCCCCGCTCGCTAATTGCTATCAATGTTGTTTTGACAATATTTGCAATTATCAGCGCAATCGGTCCCCTAGTAGTAACAATTGAGTGATAAGGTCCTCAAAATACACGTGTGAAAACCGTTATGTCTCTTTTAACTTTAATTGGCATTAATTGACATATGTGATAAATCTGCAAACTGTTCATTTGACGACGTCTCGTAAAAGAGAACAATCGTTATGTATAGTTTAAATACCGTGCTTGATTTAAAAAGTACAAATGACATTCGGAAAAGACCGATTTTGGATTAAAAATATTTAAGTAACCGTTGGTACTTGAATTCGTGGTTCAGCGGACCAACGAAATCCACGAAAATTCGTACCACACAAAATGTAATGGTTTTACAGTAGTTCTCTTCTTAGTTTGTTCAAATTATGCCCCTGGAGTCAAATTTGAAACTGCCCCGGGGGTCACAAAATTGAATATATGCTTATAAAGGGCTTATTTTGTGAAAACTTTAAAAATCTTCTTGACCATAACCATTGGGCCTAGGGCTACCAAATTTGGTATGTAGTGACATCTTATAGTCCTCTACCAAGTTTGTTCAAATTATGCCCTTGGGGTCAGGTTTGACCCTGCCCCGAGGGTCACAAAATGGAACATATGCTTATATAAGCCTTATTGTGGGAAAACTATAAAAATCTATTTGTCCATAACCATCGGGCCTAGGGCTATCAAATGTGGTATGTAGTAACATCTAATAGTCCTCTACCAAATTTGTTCAAATTATGCCTCTTGAGTAAAATTTGACCCTGCCCTGGGGGCCACAAAATCGATTATATGCTTATATAGTGCCTATTTAGTGAAAACTTTAAAAATCTTCTCGTCCATAACCATTGGGCATAGGGCTACCAAATTTGGTATGTAGTGACATCCAATAGTTCTCTACCAAGTTTGTTCAAATTATGTCCCTTGGGTAAAATTTGACCCTGCCCGAGGGGTCACAAAGCTGAACATACGCTTATATGGGGCCTATTTTGTGAAAACTTTAAAATCTTTCTGTCCATAACCATCGGGCCTAGGGCTACCAAATTTGGTATGTAGTGACATCTAATAAACCTCTACCAAAATTGTTTAAATAATGCCTCTGGGGTAAACTTTTACCCTGCCCTGGGGGGTCACAAAATTGAATAGACGCTTATAAAGCACCTATTTTGTGAAATCTTTAAAAATCTTCTTGTCGAAAACCATTCAGACTGGCTACCAAATTTGGTATGCAGTAACATCTTATAGTCCTCTACCAAGTTTGTTCAAATTATGCCCTTAGGGTTAAATTTGACCCTGACCCGCGGGTCACAAAATTGAACATTATATACGCTTATATCTTGCTTATTTTGTGAACACTTTTAAAATATTCTTGTCCTTAACTCTAGGATCTAGGGCTACCACATTTTGTATGTAGTGAGATATAGTAGTCCTCTACAAAGTTTGCTCAAATTATGCCCCTGGGGTTAAATTTGACCCAGCCCAGGGGGTCACAAAAGTGTACATGTGCTTAAATAGGGCCTATATTTAAGTATTTGCACATGCCGATAATATTTGTTTCAGCCTTTTTTTCAGCAGTGGAGCGATACAGGGCCATCATGGCCCTCTTGTTATAAACCATTTTGGGAAAAAAATATCTCAGTTCCCTTTTGCTTGGAAAAAGTGCCCGCCATTTTGACTTATATTTTGAAATAATTAATTTTTGCTGACAATTACTGTAAAATTGAGAATAGAAGTGTTTTATTTATTTTATAATATTTACTACATATAAGGTCCAACTTTATAAGGTGGTGATGAACTAAATGTTGAGATTTATTTTTAAAAAGTAAAAAAATGGAACATTGAGATGAGAATTTTAAGTTGCCATTTACGAAAAATAGATATTATTATGTCCCCGGATCGAATGATCGGGGGTATATTGTTTTTGGCCTGTCTGTCTGTCATTGTATGTGTCTGTCCAAAACTTTAATCTTGGTCATAACTTTTGCAATATTGAAGATAGCAACTTGATATTTGGCATGCATGTGTATCTCATGGAGCTGCACATTTTGAGTGGTGAAAGGTCATCCTTCAAGGTCAAATATATGGCTTCAAAGCGGGGCAGTAGGGGGCATTGTGTTTCACAAACACAGCTCTTGTTTTCAATTGGCAATTTGGCGGTAAAACGGCAAACGGTCCTGAATTTGAATGACAATAAACACTGCAGGCCCTGACTGTGCTGGGGGTGAGTAAAGCTCGGGGTTGCCTCAGTGTGGGAAATCCTGCTGGAAACCCAGGTACTGTGGCGCTGCAGGCAGCCATCACCTGCTGTCTGAACACAGGTCAGGCCAAGGAAGCTGCTCAAATCATCATTGGTATGTGCACTATATAGTGACTGCATTCATGTACAGTGTGTAAACCCTTTCCCACTCAAGAGGCTAATTGAATATGGCTATATGCAAACAGCATAAAACCAGACTGCGAGTTACTCGCAGGCTGTTCAGGTTTTATGCTGTTTGCTGCTCATCAGTATCTAAGGGTTGGAAATGAAACCTTTAAAACTTGAATCTGGAAAGAAAGGTCTTGAATAAAATTTAGCTTTCTAAGGGACTACAAACACGCCAATGTACGTATCTCAGTGGTGAAGGGTTATTGAGGAAATAATTTCTAATCATATAATGTTTATAACAATTAATGTGTCAACTAGGATTAGTTGGACCGTTGTTGATTGTCCAGAACGTGAAGGAGATAAGCACAATAAATAAGTCTGATTGTTTCTGTTCTTGTAATAATATGTCTTGATGTATGGCTTTTGTCAATGCAGATGATAAATTGAGAGGCAATGTGGGAAAACTGGGCCTTATAAATGTGTGTAAAGTTTCGTCCTAGATTGTAATATGCAGTCTGCCTAGGCTTATCAGGAATAACACTTTCCCCTTTGTTGGAATTTGTACTTTAAAGGAAGTCTTTTCTAAACTTAAATCCAGACTAGGCAGAAAGTGTTATACCTGATGAGCCTTTGCAGACTGCACATACTTTAAGCTCAAATCAACAAGTGTAAAAATTCATGTGCATTCAAAAACTTGTGTTTTCACTGGCCATTGAGGTCCCTTGCACATACATTTCACCATCCATCGGAAGGGCAAAGATTTGCTTGTTAGCTCATAAACAAGAACAAATATTTTGTAATTAGAATGACTTATCAAAAAAGTAAAACTTTGATATTAGATTGTCATTTAACAGTGCTGCATTTATACTATTTTATTATATATATATATATATATATATAATATATAATATAAAGGTATTTTGTCATTGTTGTTTGTTGACTGAACAGGCTGTCACTCTAGAAAACATGTGGTTAACCTCTTAGAATATCTGGTAATCAACACAACAAAATACAAATTTCTCCTGTAGAAATACGTCCATCATGTAGGTCTTATTTGTAGGAGGCATTTCAGCCATATGCAAAGTAAAAAAAATCCCATTGACTTTATTTATGAATTTTATAAAAGGTAAGTTTTCATAAATAAATAAATAAGCAAGTTTTAGGTCAGTAGTGAATAAGGAAAATCATGGAAAACATAATATTTTTTCCATGATTTTCCTTATTTACTACAAACACGCCAAAATACGTATCTCAGTGGTGAAGGGTTATTGAGTAAATAATTTCTAATCATATCAAATATTATATTTTACAGAGACTGCCATCTGTGACTTCCCATGTGAGACCAAGGTAGAGGTTATTGCTCTGTTTGGGCCCCTTGTAGATCAGCTGATAGAGCAGGGAGGGCTTACTGAGGCCTTCCAGATACTCAAAACTGCATTCAGTCTCATCTTCCAGTATGGTACGTTGTTATTCTGCGCCTCATTCTGGGAAAACTGGGCTTAATGCATGTGCATTAAGTGTCTCCCCAGATAAGGCTTGGCCATCCACACAGGCTAATCAGGGACAAAAATTTCCGCTCAGGCTGCAATTAAGCTCCAGGGGCTCCTTTGGACAGAAAATACAACTATTAAATAGGAAAGTTTCGTCCCAGACGGTATGTTGTTGTATTGAGCCTAATTTTGGGGAGACTTTGCTAGATGCATGCAGGATTTTTCTGCTATGCAAAAAATGCCATAATACAGACCCGATCCCAAAGCAAACTAGACAATCCCAAACAGAAATTGTAAAAAATAATCCCAATTCAATTTTTATTTATTTTTGTTAGAAAGAAGTGTTTATGATTCATGTCCCTTACCGGTGAAACCGGAGGGGACTCATGGTTTTCGCTCTGTGTGTCCGTCAGTCAGTCTGTCACACTTTTCTGGATCCTGCGATAACTTAAAAAGTTCTTAATATTTTTTCATGAAACTTGAAACATGGATAGATGGCAATATGGAGATTATGCACGTCTTTTCATTTTGTTGCTATGTCAAGAACTCTGGTTGCTATGGCAACAAATTAAAAAAAAATAATAATCTGACAATGGTGGAGCCGTCAGGGGACATATATTGCTTGGCAATAGTCTTGTTTAATATATATGTATGTAAATTAATATCTTTCTTATTTTCATTCTCATTTTTAGGAAGAGCTCAGTTGACTGTAGAAGAATTTGGTAAGAGCCTGTGAAGGTGCATTTTATTACCCATTTTATTACCGACAAAATATATTATATATCATGAAGTAACAAAATTATGATCCATTAAATGCTAGAGCATGTAGTCTTGGCTCTGTCCATCTGTAATCTTATTTTGCTGAAATGGTGTTTGTTTTGGTGTGAAACAATTTTTTCTGATATTTGTATCCATCAAACTTGATGTCAATCTATCCTTCTGTGTGTCTTTGTTATTCCATAAAATCTCTGGGACTACTTACCTTATCTTGATTATACTGTTTTATGCAACTTCCCTTTAGGGTGTATAGAAGCTGAAGGGCATATTGTCATGTCAAAATTGTTTTTCCCTTACACTCTGTGCCAGACATTAAGCATTACAAGTTTTCATATTTTCAGTATATTCGGTAATACAATTTTACTGGGTACAGTTAACTTCCAGTTAACTAAAAAAAACACAAGTAGGTTGATCATCATCGTCACGTGGTAAACCCAGGAGTGCAAATTGTGCATGCGTAGTGAATTGTCAGGGGTTTTTTTTACTAAGAAAGTGACGCCGATTATTGACGCCGATAATCGGCGTCTTCCCCTACCAGAATTTTTCCCCTAAAACTACCATTTCCCCTCCAAAAATATAATTTTTCACCAAAATATAATATTTTACCCTCAAAGAATGTTTTTTTCTTTCTTTTGGGAAGTCGACACTTATCCTATTTGTACCATGTACAACGATCTCGCTCTCTCTCTCTCCCGAAGAACACTCAAATCTGGGAATCCCAGTGATTCTATATATAGCTATTAAATTACGTCATGGAAACCGGGCAACTAATCGTATTAATCATGTGACTATTTTACTGGATTCCGGTCTTGCGCGAGAAGGGTGATTCGTCAATTAATTACCGGAAACCAGTCGAGTTTTCATCCGGGTTATGTAAAAGCTAAGATGGGTATAAACGTTAAAATAGAAAAAAAGTCTCACAATTGGCGTTCATACACGAACAAAATAAAACGTTCGGACTTGGAAAATATTAATTGCGTTGACACATTTTTTAAGAATTAATCATCAAAAACCGTTGAAACCCAGCAGGATTTTCGAGGTACATGTAATCAACATCGATTAATACTGTCGGATTATTGTGAAAGTGAAAGTAGACAATCGGCAGCTGCCGCACCTTTCCCTTTCAATACTGTAGCAGATCTAGATCGTCAACCCATTCATCATGAAATTGAAATCACAATATTGAAATCGTTCCCCGGCCCCAGTTGAAAACATTTCCCATTATTAGATCTACCCCTGCAATTTTATTTAGGACTTTGACTTTAATATCATACTTGTTCATGTGTTTAAGAACAAAAAGGTCAGAGACATGTCTCTTTTTCTAAAAAAAACCCTGAAGTCTGTAGGCGAGTTATAGACATTGAAATGAATAGTTTGTTTTTTTTCCCCAAATATGTCTTTTTCGCGCTCGATTTTCCCCTTTTACCCAGCGTCCAGCGTCTTCCCCTTTTTCTAAAAAAAACCCCTGATTGTATATATTTTATATATAAAATGATCAATCTACTTGCGTTATTTATTGTGTGTATATCGTTATGTCACCTATGTTCGTGATGTACTTTCGATTTCACATTGCAAAATTTTATTACCGAATATACTGAAAATATAAACTTTTTTCAAGTATTGTAATATATCAGTCTTGATATTTGTATCAATATAAAATAATAATTCTAAAAAAATGCAGTATTTTAGAACTTTTTTTGTTCGTCGTTTGTGGTTGACGGTCCCTTTAGCTACTGAATGGATCTTGTGCAATTGTTCACTCTTGAATGACCTTAAACCTATTTATTTAAGCTCAATTGCATAGAAGCCTAAGGCTTATTTGAAGCGCTCTCAAGTCCGTTTCCTGGGACTAGAACCAGTATTTGGTGTTTATGGGGGAAATCTAAAGAATGCTCCCACTGTGGGGATCGAACTCATGGTGACCTCCCGATCCCTAGGCATATACCATATCCACTACACCACTGCGTCCTCTCAAAGGTCTTGAATGGTAGTGAAGAAAGGAATTTTGGCTAAAATCTTGAATATAAGTTAAGAAAGGAATTTTGGCAGAATATTGCTTTTGTCCATTTTACCACTCTTAGATCTATAATGGTCCCCTTAAGCTTGTGTTTTCAACTGTTTTTTATACGCCCGTCTATGACGGGACGTATTATGGTATACCCCGCGTCTGTCCGTCCGTCCGTCCGTCCGTCTGTTAATGTCGTACGCTACGTCAAATATCCTTTGACAGATTTTCTTCAAATTTTAACACAATCTTAATATTGATAAACCCTGATCCCCTTTCGTTTTTGACGGAATTCTGAATTGTCGTTCCAGAGTTATGGGACTTTGTTCGTCAAAATTTCGTGATTTCATTGAATGTCCTACTGTAGCTCAAATATCCTTCGATGGATTTTTTTCAAATTTCAACACAATCTTAATATTGATAAACCCTGATCCCCTTTCGTTTTTGACGGAATTCTGAATTGTCGTTCCAGAGTTATGGGACTTTGTTCGTCAAAATTTCGTGATTTCATTGAATGTCCTACCGTAGCTCAAATATCCTTCGATGGATTTTTTTCAAATTTCAACACAATCTTAATATTGATAAACCCTGATCCCCTTTCGTTTTTGACGGAATTCTGAATTGTTGTTCCAGAGTTATGGGACTTTGTTCGTCAAAATTTCGTGATTTCATTGAATGTCCTACCGTAGCTCAAATATCCTTCGATGGATTTTTTTCAAATTTCAACACAATCTTAATATTGATAAACCCTGATCCCCTTTCGTTTTTGACGGAATTCTGAATTGTTGTTCCAGAGTTATGGGACTTTGTTCGTCAAAATTTCGTGATTTCATGGAATGTCCTACCGTAGCTCAAATATCCTTCGATGGATTTTTTTCAAATTTTAACACAATCTTAATATTCATAAACCCTGATCCCCTTTTATTTTTGACGGAATTCTGAATTGTCGTTCCAGAGTTATGCGACTTTGTTCGTCAAAATTTCGTGATTTCATTGACTGTCCTACCGTATCGGATTTACCATGTTACAATGTTAAATTATCAAGTATTCACATATTCAACTGGATGAGATTTGACTGGAACATTGGAATTCCATACACACATACTCAAATGGGTGAGTTGAACATATTTTTTTGACAAATATTCCAGCTGTCTTCTGCCAACTGAAGTAAAAAAATGATTCAAAGGGTTATTTATTACCTTACTACTTCATTGGCGAACGACGGGCGTATCATGCGCTCATGGCGCAGCTCCTCAGTTAACTATTTGGTGGATGTTGCTCAAATGTTCGTAGTTTAATGACCTCAATGTGTGTAAAATTGTAAAGAAACACATTAAAATTTTGTATGAATTTTAGACTGTCTTTTGAGAATAATGTATACTTGTTCATTGGGAACGGGGCCTTAAATTTGACCAAAAAATCACACTACACAGCAACTCCCAATATATCGCGGTTTAAGGGGTCCAAAGATTGCGACCATGATATATCCGGCGCGCTATATAACTTGTCAGGTCATTCATGCATGTATATGTATGCATAAACATAGTTTGGCAATCCCAAAACACGCTATTTACCTACCTTATTGAAATATGTGTTATATCCATATGTTAGTCATTGGTATAACACATAACATTATTCCATGTAAGTATTTTCAAATGCATACAATTAAATTTTAATCCGACTAGCTTGAAACGGATTTTGATCTCAGCAAATTCTCAGATTAAAACATGTCATATGGGGATTATGCTCGTCAGATTTTTGGGAGCCATAGCCGATTTGCGATATATTGGATAACGCGATATAACGGACCGTGATATTTTGCAGTTGCAGTCTAGTTACAGATGTGTCTGTACGTCCAAATTCTATGTTTGACGGAATTAAGTGTGCATGAGTCTGGAACCAGTTTTTCAGATAATCATTTCTGATGTCAGTCCTTCCTTATGTCATGCTTTTCATTCCCAATTGTATCTCAGACACACACAATCCATATTTAATGTAACTTGATGTGCAGCATCCCCCTTTGGTGGATTTGTGTCTGTTTAATCTGGTCCAATGATAATGACTAAGTGTGATATAGCAGTAAGAAATGGTCAAGTATGGCAGAAAGAATGGTCAAGTCAAGCAGTAAAAATGGTCAATAATTGCAGTAAGAATTGTCAAGTATGGCAGTAAGAATGGTCAAGTATAGCAGTAAGAATGGTCAGGTATAGCAGTAAGAATGGTCAGGTATAGCAGTAAGAATGGTCAAGTATAGCAATGAGAATGGTCAAATATAGCAGTAAGAATGGTCAAGTATAGCAATGAGAATGGTCAAATATAGCAGTAAGAATGGTCAGGTATTGCAGTACGAATGGTCTAGTATAGCAGTAGCTGATCGTCAAATATAGCAGCAAAAATGGTCCAGTGTAGCAGCAAGAATGGTTAAGTATATGTGCTTGTAAGATTAAGGGTCCAGACTTATTTTTGTATTTATCATGCAATTCTTTGTGAACGTACCACCAAATTTCAGGATCATAATGCAATTTTTTGTGTGGAGCACCATTTCCCTTCCTTCAAAAGGCAAGGTCAAGTAAGATGTCAAAGGTAAAAAATGGTCACAAAACAGCTTGTTATCCCCCGCCAGAGGCGGAGGGATATTGTTTTGGCGTTGTCCGGCTGTCCGTCCGGCCAGCGGTCCGTCCGTCTGGCACTTTTGTGTCCGGAGCCATATCTTGGAAGTGCTTTGGCGGATTTCATTGAAACTTTGTATGAGTATATATATGCATTAAAAACAGAGTTATGGCCCTTTGTACCTTGAAAAAATGCTTTTTACTATAGGCACTTTTGTGTCCGGAGCCATATCTTGGAAGTGCTTTGGCGGATTTCATTGAAACTTGGTATGAGTATATATATGCATAAGAGGATGATGCACGCCAAATGGCATTGTACACCATCTGTTAAAAACAGAGTTATTGCCCTTTGTATCTTGAAAAAATGATTTTTACTATAGGCACTTTTGTGTCCGGACCCATATCTTGGAAATGCTTTGGCGGATTTCATTGAAACTTGGTATGAGTATATATATGCATAAGAGGATGATGCACGCCAAATGGCATTGTATACCATCTGTTAAAAACAGAGTTATGGCCCTTCGTATCTTGAAAAAATGCTTTTCACTATAGGCACTTTTGTGTCCGGACCCATATCTTGGAAGTGCTTTGGCGGATTTCATTGAAACTTGGTATGAGTATATATCCCCCGCCAGAGGCGGAGGGATATTGTTTTGGCGTTGTCTGGCTGTACGTCCGTCACTTTTGTGTCCGGAGCCATATCTTGGAAGTGCTTTGGCGTATTTCATTGAAACTTCGTATGAGTATATATATGCATAATAGGATGATTCACGCCAAATGGCATTGTACTTCATCTGTTAAAACCAGACTTATGGCCCTTTGTATCTTGAATAAATGCTTATTACTATAGGCACTTTTGTGTGCGGAGCCATATCTTGGAAGTGCTTTGGCGGATTTAATTAAAACTTGGTATGAGTGTATATCCCCCGCCAGAGGCGGAGGGATATTGTTTTGGCGTTGTCCAGCTGTCCGTCTGTCACTTTTGTGTCCGGTGCCATATCTTGGAAGTGCTTTGGCGGATTTCATTGAAACTTGGTATAAGTATATATATGGATAAGAGGATGATGCACGCAGTCCTCCGTCCGTCCATCTGTCAGTATGTTCATCCGTCCGATTTGCACCCATCCTCAAACAAAGCATATGTTGCAGGGGATATCAATTCTACGAATTTGCTTGTTCCAACTTTAGCTTTTGCATTAATTGATTAAAGAGTATAGGCACTTTTCTTTTGGATGGACATGTTCAGTTTGTGAGGTAATTCCGGGCCATCATTTTGTTGGGGAATTATTCTTTGAATAATAATTCCTATCTACTTTTGATCCTGGACATAAACATGATCTAAATTGTAATATATTTTATATGCAGACCCAGTCAGTCTCTATAGTAACTGTCTATATCTTCAGGTTTTTCTGCTCCAATAATTTGTCAGGAGGTTATTTCCATTTGATAATAAATGTGACATTTTCAATGGAATTCTACTTTTCTGTGTAATGTTACATGAATAAATTACCCAAATTCGTTGAAATTTTATGTACCTTTGCATGCTCATATTGCTATAATGTTGCCCATCCCTGTTAAGGAAATATGTGCATCTTGCTCATGTGCAATTGCCAGGCTTTTCCAGTCTTAGTATAATACAGGTAATAACCCTTGATAATATTAAAAGAATCCTTGAATGGTTGAAGGAATTCTAAAAGATACCGGTACTAGTAATTATATTTCTACATGTTCATTAACAAAATTTAGGAATATCTTTTCATTCTATCAACATCATTTGGTTCTTGTTTTGAGAAAACATGGCTTAATGCATGTGCTTAAAGTGTCGTCCCAGATTAGCCTGTGCAGTCCGCACAGGCTTATCAGGGACGACACTTTCCGCCTAAACTGGATTTTTGGTAAGGAGGGACTTCCTTGAAACTAAAAATACCATAAAAGCGGAAAGTGTCGACCCTGGTTAGCCTGTGCGGACTGCACAGGCTAATCTGGGACGACACTTTACGCACATGCATTATGCCCAGTTTTCTCAGAACACGACACATTTGGTTCTTCAGAGCCTCACTCTGTGGCGTCCAATATGATGCTTGTCTGCCTTGATCAGGAGCAACTAGACATTTGCATTCTGGTCCACCAGATGTACAGAGATCACCGAGTTACATTCAGGTGGGTATCTACGATATAAATGGAGCCTCATTTTGGGAAAATGGGGCTTAATGTATGTGCTTAAAGTGCAGATTGCACAGGCTAATCTGCGATGACGCTTTTCACATTAACTTCATTTTCATTTGGAAGAGATTTCCTGTTAACAAATTCCATAAAGTGGAAAGTGTTGTCCCTGGTAAGCCTGTGAGGACTGCACTGGCTTATCTTGGATTTTACACACATGCATTAAGCCAAGTTTTCTCAGGATGTGGCTGAATATTTTCCGAAAACATAAAGAAATGCATGAATGACATGAGAAGTAATGAAAAATCATATGAGGGGCGTTCTGGTATAAATGGACTTAAAGCAAGTGCATAAAGTGTCATCCCAGATTAGCATGTGGAGCCCAAACAGGCGAACAAGGAACAACACTTTCCACTTAAATTTGATATTCCCTTAGAAGAGACTTCTTTTTAACAAATCATGCAATTAAAGCCAAATGTGTCATCCCAGATTAGCATGTGGAGCCCACACAGGCTAACAAGGAACGACACTTTCCTTTTTAATTTGATATTCCCTTAGAAGAGACTTCTTTTTAGCTCACCTGATTGCTCAGGTGAGCTTTTGTGACCGGTCTTTGTCCGTCGTCTGTCCGTCCACATTTGTTCTTAAACACTCTAGAGGCCACATTTATTGTCAGATCTTTATTGAACTTGGTCAGAAGATTTGTCCCAATGATATCTCAATCGAGTTCAAAACTGGGTCATGCTGTGTCAAAAACTAGGTCACTAGGTCAAAAAAAAGAAAAACCTTGTTAACACTGTAGAAGTCACATTTCATACCCAATCTTCATGTAACTTTGTCAAAATGTTTTCCTTAATGATATGTTGGTCGAGTTCAAAAGTGGTTCCGGTCCATTTGAAAACATGGCTGCCAGTAGGCAGGGCAGTTTTCCTTATTTGGCTATAGAGGAACCTTGTAAACACTCTAGTAGAAGTCACAATTTTTGCCCAATCATCATGAAAGTTGCTCAAAACATTGGTTTTATTGATATCTCGGACGAGTTCGAAAATGGTCCAGATCGGTAAAAAACATGGCCACCAGTGGGCGGGGCATTTTTCTCTATATGTATACAGTGAAAACATGTGAACACTGTAGAAGTCACATTTTTGGCCCAAATTTCATGAAATTTGGTCAAAATGTTTTCCTTAATGATATGTTGGTTGAGTTCAAAAGTGGTTCCGGTCTGTTGAAAAACATGGCCGCCAGTGGGCGGGGCAGTTTTCCTTATTTGGCTATAGAGAAACCTTGTAAACACTCCAGAAGTCACAATTTTTGCCCAATCATCATGAAAGTTGGTCAAAACATTGGTTTTTTTGAATTCGGACGAGATTGAAAATGGTCTAGATCGGTGAAAAAACATGGCCGCCAGTGGGCGGGGCATTTTTCTCTATATGTATATTGTGAAAACGTGTGAACACTGTAGAAGTCACATTTTTTGCCCAATTTTCATGAAATTTGGTCAGAGCATTTGTTTCCTTGATACGAGAGTTGAGTTTGTAAATGGTTCTGGTCAGTTGAATAACATGGTTGCCGGGGGGGGGGGGGGGCAGTTTTCTTATATTTATACAGTAAAAAAAGCTTGTGAACACTTTAGAAATCACATTTTTTGCCCAATCATCATGAAACTTGGTGAAAAGATTGGTTTTATATATATCTGAGATGAGTTCGCAAATGGTCCCTATTGGTAAAACAACTTGGCCGCCAGGGGGGTGGGGCAGTTTTCCTTGTGACAAGAGAGAAACCTTGTGATCGAACACTATAGAAGTCACATTTTTTGCCTAATCATCGTGAAACTTAGTCAATACATTGGTTTTATTGATTTCTCTGACAAGTTGAAAAATGGCTCAGATCCGTGAAACACACTTTTTAGCTCACCTGATTGCTCAGGTGAGGTTTTAGGATTGGTCTTTGTCCGCCGTCTGTCCTTCCACATTTGGTTTGTAAACACTTTAGCATTCACATTTCTAAAGTATTCTTTATCAAAGTTGCTGAAAGATCTCAGGCAAGTTTGATAATGAGCAAAATCACATAATTTATGCCATAATTATTGCCCTTAGATTGTCCAAATTTTCATTATATTGTACAAAATCCTTGTAAACACTCTAGAGGTCACAATTTTGTTTCAGATTTTATGAATCTTGGTCATTATATTTATTTGTGTAAGCAAAGTTTGATGTTTGGTTAGGAGGGTCAACTCAAAATATAGGTAACGGTCAAATCTTACAAAAACAAAAACACTCCATGCGCCAGAGTTTTGGTTCAATAATGATGAAACTTGACCAGGATGTTTGTCTGGACAAAGGTAAAGTTTGACATTTGGGAAAGAATGAACCGACTCCTCTCAGGTGAGCAAACTAGGGCCATCTTGGCCCTCTTGTTAACAAATCATACAAATAAAACTGAAAGTGATGTCTCAGATTAGCATGTGAAGCCCAAACAGGCTAACAAGGGACAACACTTTCAGCTTGAATTTGATATTTCCATTATAGAAGAGACTTCTTTTAAAAGAATCATACAATTAAAGCCGAAAGTGTTGTCCCTAATAAGCCTGTGACTTTCAAAGTAGAACGACACTTTAAGCACATGGGCTAAGCCCAGTTTTCCCACATCAAGGCTCATTTTATTTCGCTTTCCAGGTGGTATATATGTGGTCATATTTATTGGGGAATAAAATATGAGCATTAAAATCGTATAAACACACTTGTAGCATAGACGATGATGTCAAGAGATCATTCATGAACGCCCTCGCCTCACAGCGAAAACTTGAATACGCTGAAGAGATTCGGAGTGAGTTCAAGGACACAGTATTGTTCCCAACGCAGAGTCTTGCTGTGAATCAGTGCGATGGGAGTGGTCGATGCATCAGGTTACATGACAGTATGACCAAGATGGAGGGTTTGTTGGTTGTTCGTGACTATCTTAGAGATTTGTACCAGTCGCTGTCGGTGAAGGTTAGACACAGTGGCCCTCTCAGCGCTGGTGAACTGAAATTGAAAATCGTGTTTGATCGCAAGTCGAGACTTTATCCTGGCAGAAAGAAGGTATTTTATTAGAGTATCTGTGTTGTAAGCAATAGCTGAACTGATCATTAATCTTTTGTGATAACTCTATGTCCGTCATTGTGTGATGTGTATTGTCAACTTGAAGCTGGTTACCACTTTAAAGGCCACATTATTTTTTATCCCATTTTAATGCAACTTGGTCAGAATGTTTGTCTCGACAATATTTGGGCAGTTTGAATCAGGGTCTTGTGTGTTAGTTTAAACCTATTTATTGTAGCTGGATTGCATTGAACGCCTAAGGGTTATATGAAACGCTCTCAAGTCCGTTTCCTGGGACTAGGCCCAGTACTTGTTGTCTATGGGTTCTAAAGAACATTTCCACATTGGTGATTGAACCCATTACCTCCCGGTTGCTAGGTGGACATCATATCCATTACACCACAGAGACCTTGTGTGTTGAAAAACTACCGGTAGGTCAAAAGACAAATTTTAGGAAAACTTTGTTTCCACTCTAGAGAACAAAGTTGTGATAAAACTTGGTCAGAATTGTTATTTAGACAATAGCTAGGTTGATTATTAACACTCTCATGGCATCATTTATTATTCAGTCTTTATGAATCTTGGTCAGAATGTTTATCTTGACTGTGGACATGTTGGAATATTAGTGTAACTAGGACATCAAGTCTTATCTTTAAAAAGTATCTTACCTCTCTAGTGCCACATTTATGACTCAGTTCTGATTTAATTTGGTTGGAATTTGTATCTTTACTTTATGAAGGTCATGATTGAATCCTGATAGTGTGGTCAAAAATAAGATCACCTGATTAAGTCTTCAGCAATATTTATCCTTGAAATCAGGTGAAGTAAGACCCTCTGTTATATCTGTGGCAAAGCTCTTCTTTTAAAAACCTTCTCCATGTTTCTCTTCCAGCTGCCATACATTGACCGCTCCCCGAACCATCTAAGTGACAGGTCCTTCAGCTACATGCTTCGTTTGTTATCCGCTGCCATCCGCCTGGAGGGATATTGTTTTGGCGTTTTCCGTCCGTCCTTCCGGCACTTTTGTGTCCGGAGCCATATCTTAGAATTGCTTTGGCGGATTTGATTGAAACTTGATATGAGTACATGTATATATATATATGGATAAGAGGATGATGCCCGCCAAATGGCATTGTACACCATCTGTTAATAACGGAGTTATGGCCCTTAGTATCTTAAAAAAATGCTTTTTTAGTGTCAAATATAACACGTTTGTGTCCAGAAGCATATTGGCGGGGGATATCAATTCAATGAATTTGCTTGTTAATTAAGCCACATCCTGCAAAATGTCTCTTATGCCATATGCAGCGCGGTTTCTTGGTCTTTTTAGCAGACTGCAAACAGGCTTTTTTATGACCATTCTGTTAAGAATGCAATTTCTGGATTGGGCATTTTTCTCATGAAAAGTCCACTTATTTACTAGGAAAAACATATTTAATATAACTCTTTATCATTATTCAAATTATGAAAACTTAATCCTATCAACTATAGTTACATACTGTGTCAGATTATATCCAAATAAAATTAAGATAAAGTAATCACTAGACACTTTTTCAAATAAAGTCCATTCAATTAGGGATTTTTATGTTCTCCACCACTATAGTGGGGGACGTATTGTTTTTGCCCTGTCTGTTAGTTTGTTTGTGTGTTTGTTTGCCCCAACTTTAACATTTGCAATAACTTTTGCAATATTGAAGATAGCAACTTTATATTTGGCATTCATGTGTATCTCATGGAGCTGCACATTTTAAGTGGTGAAAGGTGAAGGTTATCCTTTAAGGTCAACGGTCAAATATATAGCTTCAAATCGGCGCAAAAGGGGACATAGTGTTTCTGACAAACACATATCTTGTTTTAAACATGTCTTTTAGGGAATGGGTGTATAAATTTACCGGAAGATACGCCAGCAAAAGACCCATTTTCACATGAGGCGTCTCAATTAACTGATTTAGTTTTGCTTGTCTGAATCAAAATTTAAAATCTCCCAATCAAAAGGTTGACACATTTTCTGTTTTGTGTCCACGATACCACTTCTTTGTTTCACTTCACAGCTGCCCTACATGGACCGCTCCCTGAGCCTCCTTCGTGACATACAGCAGGGCCTGCTGCTGCCTCGGTTCATGTCCCCTCCCCTAGGGACACAGCAACACGGGGACCAGCTCATGGTGGAGCCTGCCAGTCTGGAGAGGTACCTCACATCTCTGGGACATTCAGGTCAGTACCATTTATACGGTCGTTGTCAGATCAGGTACTACTCCAAAGTATCCTGGGCGATAACTTATTAGTATGCTCTAATGTACCTCGGGTACAGACAATAAAATAAATTTATCTCTGTGATAAACAGGTCAGTAGGTTCACTTGTTCAGTTAGTTTGTATTCTGTCTTTGTTTTGTTGTTTTGGGGGGAAATTCTAACATTCGGCTATGTTTCCCCGCCTTGTTCCTTTAAACATTTCTTGCACAAACCTGTGAATCTTACATTCTAGGATCTGTCTGTAAAGAAATATGAAGGCCATCAGCGGTGGTGTCCCGGTAAATTTCCATTCCTTTGCTGTGGGAGGGGGTGGGGCTGGGCAGGAGAAACAAAGTATTGAGATTTTAACAATTAAACAATCACTATGTTTTGTCAACAAGGTAGAAAACATTTTCAAAACTTAACAGATATGAGTCCTGCAAAAACGTACACATAATTAGTTCTTTGAAATCCTCAATATTTCTTCAAATTATTTTTCTTCATTCACATATGCATCATAAAACAGTGGTCAGTTCAGCTTTTTATGCCCCCGAAGAGGGCATATAGTTTTTGCACTGTCTGTCTGTCTTTCCGCCACACTTTTGTGCGTTTAGGTTTCGAAAAATGCTCATAACTTCTATGTCGCTTCAGATGTAACCTTCATATTTGGTATGCATGTGTATATGGACAAGGCCTTTCCATATCCCTTTGACCTTGAACTTAGGGTCCGCGTTTAGGTTTACAAATCTGCGTTTAGGTTTAAAAAAAGTGTTTTTCGGGGGCATATGTCTTCCGTAGAGACAGCTTTTGTTATTTGATAGCTATTAAAAAAACTTGAATAATGTGTTAGAAACCACTTTTCATCTGAGTTCTTGCCTGCTATATGTTTGATAGGCTTAAGTAATTTACGTTTACCTTTGTATTTAAAGTAAGAAAATCCTACTTTCTGATCTATACACAACTGAGAAAATGAGGCATGTCCTATTTACAATTAACAAGTTGTGCAGCACTTATAGGCTGGTGCCAGGTTTTTACACTGTTCAGATTGTTGTTTGAACATATGAGCCTTGGTCCGGGAAAACAGGGCTAAATGCACATATCCGCATGCATTTGACCCCGATTTCCCAGAGCGTGGCTCGTATAATGTATAATCTGTTTGTCCCAGGTGTGAAGCCCAGTTTGATATTCTTAGATGGTAACCAGACCAGAAAAAGCGTAACCAAGGAAACAGGACCAGGGTCCAGAAAACTGAAGATTCAGAAATTGAAAATATAATTCTGCCTGTGGCTTAAATGTGAAGTGTTGTGTATAGGTCATTTTTTAACATTTTTTATTTGCATATGTAAGACGGTAAAAATTGTAAATTTTGTGTGTAGTGATTAGAGCTAAGTAAATACAGCTAGATGTTACAAATTTGCAATTTTCAAATTATGATGCGAAAACAGCAATGCAAGGCTATGTGGTTTTGATGTTTGCAATATGTGTAGTTTTGTTCAGCGTTATCGAATAAATGCATTTAATGATTAACAATTAAAATAATTTTGGCTATGTTGTTTCAATTATAATGGCTATCACAATTGAAAGTGATGTTGTTAAAATGTAGAGATACTTCCAACAACAAGGACTTCTTGATGATTTGCTGCAAATTTGTGTTGCACTCTCAGATTAATTTGTTAATGTGCCATTATCTATTGTATATTCAAAGTTATAAGTTTTCAGGGAATATATTTTCACTGGAAAATCTGTTAATTTTTAATTTTGGAAAATTACAGGACATGTGACCAGAAGTATTGGAACAATTTGAACAATAAAGTGTAATCTAGTATATTATTTAATGTTTGAAAACTAATCAATAAGATTATTGTATTTGTGAAGATTAATAGAGAGCACAAACATCAGAACAGTGTTTCAGGGGAACTTTAGATTAAGAAAGAACATGAAAGTAAGCACAGTGTTAGGGGAAAACTTATTTGTAGGATCTTGTGGATGCATGGTCGGTCCAATTTTGTTATAGAATCATGTTTTATCTTCAAATTGTATGTGGTAGCTGATGTGTTCTTTGTATGGCATTATCTTTGAGATTAAATATTTTATATGTTGTTTTTTATGTCCCCCACTATAGTAGTGGGGGACATATTGTTTTTGCCCTGTCTGTTGGTCTGTCTGTTTGCGCCAACTTTAACATTTTGCAATAACTTTTGCTATATTGAAGATAGCAACTTCATATTTGGCATGCATGTGTATCTCATGAAGCTGCACATTTTGAGTGGTGAAAGGTCAAGGTCATCCTTCAAGGTCAGAGGTCAAATATATGTGGCCAAAATCGCTCATTTTATGAATACTTTTGCAATATTGAAGATAGCAACTTGATATTTGGCATGCATGTGTATCTCATGGAGCTGCACATTTTGAGTGGTGAAAGGTCAAGGTAAAGGTCATCCTTCAAGGTCAGAGGTCATATATCTGTGGCCCAAATAGCTTATTTTATAAATACTTTTGCAATATTGAAGATAGCATCTTGATATTTGGCATGCATGTGCATCTCATGGAGCTGCACATTTTGAGTGGTGAAAGGTCAAGGTCATCCTTCAAGGTCAGAGGTCAAATATATGTGGCCCAAATCGCTTATTTTATGAATACTTTTGCAATATTGAAGATAGCAACTTGATATTTGGGATGCATGTGTATCTCATGGAGCTGCACATTTTGAGTGGTGAAATGTCAAGGTCAAGGTCATCCTTCACAAGGTCAAGGTCATCCTACAAGGTCAAACATCATATAGGGGGACATTGTGTTTCACAAACACATCTTGTTTCACCATCATGTTGCGTTTTATATTCAATATTTGTTGACCATGACCTTATCATAGAATGTTAACTGTATATAAGATGTTTTTCATTGATCCATATGACACAGATATTACATTTCTTTAGTGTTTGTGATTTTCTTTTTAAACAGCCTTAGAATTATCATAGGAGTAAACAAGTGACTGGTATTACGTTATACAGGTAGTCTTGTTTCCAGCAGTATTTTGTCAGAACATGAATGTAATAGGATGGTAGTTAGAGAACTATATGTTTTGGATTCAAATTTGCAGTTTCTTGTCACTATTTAATAGTTTGTTTGAGAGTTTGGTGGAACAGGGTAAAATATTTGGAGAATACAGGTATTTTAAAATCATTGCAGATGTCAATGTGCAAATGCGATATACATGTTTTAATGCTAGTTTATATCAATGTTTTATGTTTCATTATAAAAACTGTTTAAGCTTACATATTGAATGCTCCAGTTTTTATTATGTTTGTAAGTGATTGTTTCTGTATTGTTTTATATTTCACGTTTTTGTCTGTGTTTGTACAACTTTTGCAACTTTTTAAATGCTAAATCGTGGGTACACTGGAAAAGTATTCAGTATTTTTAAGAAGTCATTTTCATCAAAAAGATTGATCCTGAAAATAAAACATGTTATGTTATCTGCATGCTGTATTTCCATGGTTTAAGATACACCATCAAATTATAAATCTATAAAATAAGCACTTCATATAAGTTTATGCATTGGATGTACACATTCAACGTTATCTGTATGAAACTTTATTACAATGCATAATGTATCAAATATTTATTTGGTGTATAATGTTGCTTTAGACTCGGCCTGTAATACAACTACATTTTATCTTGGCATAGTAACAATTCCTGTTTCATAAGGAGTTTGCTCTTTACTGAATTTGTTATACTATTACTTATTATAAATTACTGATGTTCAAAGAAATTTAACTGCCTTCACACTGTAACTTAATATTAGAGCAAATATAATTACATGCCCAGTAATGAGTTAATCTAGTCTTCATTTACATCACTGAAATGTGTCTTTTTAATATTCCCCCTGGTAGGGTGGCATATAGCAGTTGAACTGTCCGTCAGTCCGTCTGTCAGTCTGTGTGTCCGACCGAAAACTTCTTGGCCATAACTTTTGCAATATTGATAATAGCAACTTGATATTTGGCATGCATGTGTATCTCATGGCGCTGCACATTTTGAGTGGTGAAAGGTCAAGGTCGTCCTTCAAGGTCAAAGGTCTAATATATGGCTTCAAAGTGGCGCAAAAGGGGGCATTGTGTTTCTGACAAGCACATCTTTTGTTTCATGTTGAATTTTGTAACAACCAAAAAATGTTGAAAATTTCCACCAGGTATTTGCATTTCATTTGCTTATTGTGAAGCACACATATTTTTGCCAGATACATATACACACTGGCGAACGTCTGTTCCATTTAAGTGTTATTAAAAAACCTATGAAAAAATTGAATTACCGGTTTATAAAGATTATAATTAATTTATTCGTTTTATTCCATGATATATTGAATTTCACTCGGCACAAATTTGTCCTGTTTCAGAGTCATTTTCTCAATGGATGAGGTATTAAAATATTGTTGTCTTGTTAATCTCATATTTATTAGTTTTCAGTAGATTTATCTTCTTCAGTCATTTAGAATTAATATATCTCCTGCATCTTTACAGGATTCTCTTGTTTGTACAGTATTATGATACTCTTTGCGCAATATTGAATGTGTTGTATATATGTTGCCTCAAGTTAGATTATCGGAATCAGGTTAAGGACATTACTTGTGTTCATTTTATGTTTTGTTTTATTTCAAATAGAATTTTATTTTGTTTTGTTTTGGATTGAATGTTTTATTGATTGTTAATGAAAAGCATCATTTAATTGAACAGTTCTTTGTTTTTGTTGTTCATCTGTGCAAAGATCTATAAATAAACAAAGATAAAAGTTATCCAGTTTTCATGGAATTTCGCCCGGCCAATACAAGATTTGAGTCACGTGACTGCAGGTGAGGTAAAACAAATATTTCGTATAGATCGTTGGTGTGTACATAGATTTGGTTTGTACATAAATCTTTGGTCTGTACATAGATCTTTTGTCTGTACATAGATCTTTGGTCTTTACATAGATCTTTGGTCTGTACATAGATCTTTGGTCTGTACATAGATCTTTGGTTTGTACATAGATCTTTGGTCTTTGTTTTAGTTGTTCTTCTGGGCAAACCAAGTAACATATCTCAGTAAGCAATTTCTCCATACCAATCTCAGATTCTATTTGTAGCATGGAAACATTTAAATGTCTCACATGAACATTGGACATGATGAGCATAATAATGCATGTCCATGTACGGTAACATGCAGTAATAGACGTAAGGTGTGTTTCTTTTCTAATATACTTCTAATGGGAAACCTTAATGCTTCCCCACTCGGAAGCAAAATGAAAATGGCTATGTGCAAACAGCATAAAACAAGAACAGCCTGTGAGTGACTCGCAGTCTGTTCAGGTTTTTCTGCTGTTTGCTGCTCATCAGTATCTAAGGTTTGAAAATGAAGCCGTTAAAACTTGAATCTTGCAAGAAAGGTCTTTAATTAAATAATATTTTCTAAGGGACTGCAAATGCATCGAAATAGGTATCTAAGTGGTAATGGGTTAAAGGGATCTCTTCACGGTTTGGTAAATTGACAAAATTGAAAAAAGTTGTTTCAGATTCGCAAATTTAGTTATGATGTTTGTGAGGAAACAGTATTACTGAACATTTAACATAGTCCAATATAACCATTATATGTATCTTTTGACAATTTGAAAACCTAAAAATTATAAAGCGTTGCAACGCGAAACGATTGAATAATTTGGAGAGTTCTGTTGTTGTTTAAATTTACGAAACTACGAAGATTGCTTTTATAAGGTATAAAATACATAAATTGTGTATAACCGGCAAAATAGCCGAGGGCTAATGCATTTTTACTTCAGACCAACTCCAGGACTCCGGGGGTCAATTGTTTGAGCCCTGGTTCCGGCTACTTTTTCATTTTTTAAAATTTTATTCTTGATTTTTTACTGGAGCTTTTAAGATCCAATGTTTACATTTATCAATATAAAGCATTTAATGACAAACTTCAAAATCTGTGAAAAGGCCACTTTAATGTAAACTTGTATACACAAATAGAAGTAGAATCATGAACAGACATCACTCGGGATCAGGATGCTTTTTCTAAGGTGTATGGGTATGTCATGCTTCATAATTGGTCATATTGACAACTATGAGAATGGCTTAAATCATTGGAGCTTTAAGTTTTAATTTAGTTATCAATATACAATAAGTCGTGTTCTGAGAAAACTGGGCTTAATTCAGATGCGTAAAGTGTCGTCCCAGAATAGCCTGTGCAGTCCGCACAGGCTAATCTGGAAAACACTTTCCGCTTTTATAAAAAAATTCGTTTAAATGAAGTGATCACTTTTTGTGCGTTGTTGGTCATTATCATTTACCTTGTGAACAGTGTAGGGCCAATATTAATTGCCCATTCTTCATGAAACTTGCTTAGAACATTTTTCCCAATGATATTATAAAAAAGATAGTGAACACTACAAGTAACATATTTGGTCCTGCAATCTCCTTGAAACTTGGTCAGAACTTCTGTCTGAATTATATTTAGGCTAAGTTCTAAACTGGGTCATGTAGGATCATGTTCAACTGCACACTTCTAATCATAAAACTTGATTGCTTGATCGCTCAGCAATGTTCCATCAAAGTTTCTCAGGCTTGCCAAAATGGCAGAAAGTTTACACATATTGTTTGACTACATGTCGCTAATGTTTTAACAGAAATAAGTCAAAGTAAAGCAACTGAACAAAGGAATAAAATTCTTGTTGATATTTTTGCTTAGCGTCTGTTACAATTGGACATAATTGTGATGAAGTTTTGATTGGTAGTTCAACAGTGCGACGCCAATTAAACAAGAGGCCCATGAGGGCCTGAATCGCTCTACTGCTATAAACACTGAGCAAGTTTGGAAAGAATAAGAATGAAACTGTGTACTTAAATTCGCAAACAAGGAGAATTTTCTCAAATTTAAGGGGAGATTATTGTGAACTTATTTCTCCGAAACTGTTCATATTCAATAGGGTTCAAGTCCTCATTGATATAAAGATACTGTGGAATTAATTGCGTACACAAGCGGGATTTAAAAATTTTCTCATTCAAGGGGAAGTCATTCTGGACTTATTGCTTTGATTTTGCTCTTTTTTAAAAAGGGTTTGAGTCCTCATTGATACAAAGACACTGTGCAAGTTTGCCAAGAATTGGATGAATATTATGGACTTTATCACATAAAAAAAAACTGAATTTTAATTTTTTCTCAACTTCAAGGGGAGATAATTCTGGACTTATAACTCGGATATTGCTCATTTTCAATAGGGTTTGATTCATCATTCAGATAAAGACACTTTGCAAGTTGGGAAATAATTGAATAAAAACTGTGGACTTAATTGCGTAAACAAGCCTTATTTCACAATTTTCTCAAATTCAAGGGGAGATAATTCTGGACTTTTTACTCTGATGTAACCCATTTTCAATAGGGTTCGAGTACTCATTAATATAAAGACACTGAACAAGTTTGAAAAGAATCGGATGAAAACTGTGGACTTAATTGCGTAAACAAGAAAAAGTCTAACGCACGCACAGACGACGGAAATCACAACATGACATAAGCTCTTCAGGCCTTCGGCCAGTAGAGCTAAAAAACAAGAAATGTGTTTGTCAGAAACACTATGTCCCCTTCTGCGCCGCTTTGATTTTTTTTTACCTTTGATCTTGAAGGATGACCTTGACCTTTCACCACTCAAAATGTGCAGCTCCATGAGATACACATGCATGCCAAAAATGAAGTTGCTATCTTCAATATTGCAAAAGTTATTGCAAAATGTTAAAGTTGGGGCAAACAAAGAAACCAACGGACAGGGCAAAAACAATATGTCCCCCACTATAGTGGTGGGGGGACATAAAAATAATTTAAAGCTGAGAAAGATTAGATGACCATCATCATCATGTATCTAGTCGTTTGCCTCATAAAAAGGTTCTTTACATTTTGCACCTCGAGTATTAAAACTGAGCACGCACTAGGGGATCATATGGTTTATAGATACTTTTAAATAAAAATGACTTTAAAAGGACTAAACAGTTTGGCAAAAACATTGTCACACAGTAAAACATGAATGTATGCATTATATTTAAACAAGCAAAATATCAATCCTACAAAAAAGTTAAAATCATTTCTTGAAGAGATAACTCTCAATCGAAAGGGAAAGATTAATTAATTGTGTTTATCGCTTTTCATGAAACAAATAGCAGAAACAGATATAACTGATAGCTTTTAGAACAGCATTACAATTTAAAAGCCTGTGTCGCTGCTTCTACAAGTCCCACATTTTTTATCCCAGGTCTGGCAAATATTTTGCATTGTATCTTTCCTTACAACAATAATGATATATAACTGTTTGAAATCCGAGTTTCGTTACTGCAAATTGTGAAAATAACGATAGTTTTCAAACTAGTCCCTTTAAAAATCTTTGGCATCACAAGGCCCAAAGGTTTGGTATTTTGTTGGTAGTATCATTAAGTGGTCTATGATCTACCACCTTCATTAATCTCTTCACTAGAAAGTCAAAATTGAACCTGTCCTGCTGGCAACTTGGTTTCTTTATTGTACATAGTTAAACAAATCTCCCAGCAAGAATCACATTAGGAAATCCATGCCATTATGGCTCTCTGGTTAAATAAATATAAAACCTGACCTCCAGGGGCTGGGCCTTTTTTATATGGCTATATAGTGCAACCTTGTGAACACTAGAAGTCATAATTTGACACCCAATCATCATGAAATTTGCTAAGAACATTAAAGTTTTGTTCTTATGATATCTCACCAGATTTCTGAAATTGTTACGGAAAAGCTTCTTTATAAAATAGTAAAGTTCCTTAAGGTGAGCAACCTAGGACCTTAAGCTCTCTTGTTTTGATTACTCACTCGCCATTTCAACATACTCTTATTATGAACATACAATAAGTGCTGTTGTTTCTTCAGCAATTTTAAGAGTAAAACAAAATTTATTCAGGTTAAAATGCACATTACATAATTCAACATATAGTTTACAGACAACTAGAGCCTTCAGAAGAAGTGAAGATTATTTACTCACATAACAAGATAACAGTAAGGAAAAATGCTACATAATTATCAAGTACACATAGCTTACTCAGTGTTTTATTTATCACAATAACAAACAGAAACTTAGAACACTTTAAAAGTCTTTCAAAAAGAAGTACTTATGATCAAGTTACCTACCATTAGGGCACTTCTTAAGGGCCAAATTTGACAGCAAATGTAAGTGAATGAACAATGTATTGCATACATGTACATAACTTCAATGAAGACTAGAAAAAACACACTTTAAAACTTTAAAAAGTTGCATTTATATAATATTACTTTAATATACAAGACAATTTTTTATTTTTCATGGTGATAACAATTATAGTAAAATATTACAAAAGAAGTAAAAATCATTGATAAATGATTGAAAGAAGCTCAACCCTTGGTGAATTTTGACCTGATTAGCTCTGATTCTCAATTTCATATAGGCGGGCTAGTAACATTTTCTAAGTCTAAAAAAGAAATAATTCTGGCTTGCTTTTGCAACAGCAGATTTCAACGACTGATTTGAGATAATTGAATTAGTGACAAAAAATTATTTTAAACTTTAAAAAAGGGGGACTTAGATCTGTATTGTTGATTTGAAGCTTATGCAGTGAACAGATATTTGCAAAAAAGTTAAAATTTAACTACATAACAAACAACAAGGCATTTCATTAATTAATAAGACAATAATAAATAACAACAAGGCATTTCATTAATAACTTATAACATAAAAAAGTAAATGTCAATCCTCCTCAGGATTCAAATGTCACAATTATAGCATTTCAATCTAAACACAATACATTATGAATTATAATACCCGAATGACACACTAATTATTTTACTAACTGAAGTATGTAGATGAATCATTAGAAAACAACAAGAAACAGGTCAGAATTTTCTGTGCAGACTTTTGCTCCTAAAGTTTTAGCTACATGTACTTTTTTTATTCCAGAACATTGCCTAAATTTTGTTTTTAGTGACTTAAATAACATTTGCTAATTTGGGGTTTAAATTAATTTTGCTGATTTTACAGCAAAACTTTCTGTTAAAGCACTGATACTTGACATGCAATAGTTGTCATGAACATCCTGTTTTGCCCTGTTTTCGGACATTCCCCCCTCAGAATGGGAAGTGTTAATGATGATCTTATAATGCGATATTTGGCATAATACTAACATAGCATATGTTGATTTGATATCATTTTAGATTGATCATTCAGTGATCATGGGATTGTAAAGAAAATTTAAAAAAAGAGATTATTAAAAGTCTCATTAAAAGTAAGGTATATAAAAATGACGAACTGGTAGTTGATTATGTGACTTTCTGTAAAATTTAAAAACTTGTTTAACATTTTTTGTTATGTAAATGTCACTTTTTGCAATAGAGAGCAGCCTTATACTGACCACATTTCATTTTCATTCGTTTCGTTTAGTTTTCAGACAGGTCCTTTGGGCAGCTTATTTGCCCCAAACAGGAGCATATGTGTTCTACTGCTGTCTCTGTGCAACACAGTTTATAACCGAGATTACACAGCAGGACCCATATAAGGTATTTCATCACACCAGTATTCTGGGGGTGGCGGTATAGGCATTATATAGCGTACACTTGGATTACTCACCGAGGCTTCAACTTCTTTATAGTACGTACAGGGGCGAAAACCATCTTGTGAAAACCGTTCTGTGCAATATGGAGGGGCCAAAATGTCCAAGAACGCAGCTGTACCAGATTCGGCATATATCTCGTGTATATTTCTGCCTTCTGGTGTCAGAATCGCACAGTCATCTTTTGCTGAAAATGTTCGCGTGTTTTCAAATCTCGTAGGGAAAGCTGGAATCTTTCGACCAAACCGCTGATGAAGGTTCTGCAGTGAAGCAACCGGCATGTTAAAGTGTGACTGGTCAAGGGGACTGTATGTGTCGATTGTGACACTGCCATGGATGACTTTCAGAAATCCATACATGCCAGGGTGATCATGCAGCGGTAGACGACTACCTTTGCGTAAGATGAACACAGAAACTGTCATCACCTGTAAACGATAAAATAAAATATTAACCACATTTTAACAATCCCATATTATTGCTGCATTACCTCTCTAAACTTTATTATGTAGTTAACAGACTGTAGTTGAGTCTTAGATTTATTTTGAACGCTAATTATTTCAGTTACCATGATTATCACTTTTGACTTCTTTTGACTTTTGACGTTGACCGTTCATACATAAGGAAATTTAGACCTTAGAATTACATAAGAATACCATATAGGGATGCGTCTCAAAAAAATTTGCCACGCGACATATATTTTCGCGATGCTATTTATGACCTTGAACAAATCAAAAACAGTTTGACATATGCTAAATCACATGTAAATACATACCTCAAGAAAAATTATATCAATGACATCATAATTGTGTAGCGAATTGCACTAAATATTCTCGCTTTTTTTTTTTTTTATCACAACCGTTCCAGAATTAAGTCATTACTCAATTATCTCCCCTGAATACTCATCTTCAGTGGGTATAAGCAGAAGACTGGTTCACTACATATAGTGACAGTATTTACCAAACACAATTTAGGTGAACATAACCCGTCTTTAATAATATGGCCGAATCTCAGATTTCTGTCAAATTTATTTGCTTTGATCTTTTCGATATCTTATTGTTATTATTATCCTGACAAATCACAAACGCTTGTTAAAAAAATATTTGTTTTAAACATTATAGTTGGCATCTCTTTTCTTCCAGTATTCTCGCGGTATTTCAATAACGACACCCTACTGTTTATTTGTCAGAATTTGTGACGCATTTTTGATTTGCTCTCAGAAAGAAGTTTTAAGTGTGAGCATGAGCAATATTCTGGTAAGTTGTCGTTATCCACCAGAAACACATTTATTCACAAAATTTAAAGATATTCCGATCTAACTTTTTAGTCTTTTAGCTTGAATTTTTAACGTATTTACACCTCGTCTGCTCGCACTTTACCGATATCCCGAAAGGTTACATATCACTATAATTAGTTTAGGCCTAAAACCACAAAATCCGATACCGTTGGATTTTCGTACCACAATCTTACGTAAAAAATCTTCCAGATACAAAATCAACAAAAAACAAGACATTTATAAATTGTCTGCATTATTGATCAAATTTTAAGATATTTGTTGGTTTTCCGTTTTTAGAAGCTACAGTTCTGCCAAGGCAAGAGCTGGGCATCATACAAGCCATTCTATCCAGCAAAACTGACAGTTTTGGTTTACAGAAATCAACAAAGGAGGGATTCCTGAACTATCAAAATTTCCAAGCTATACACACAATTATTATCTGTGGTGATCTTTATTGGTTCTGTTGGTTTACTTGGATGGCACATGTGTGAACTTTTTTAGAACTTTGAAAAGTCTATATATGTCTATCTATAAACAAAAATCAGCTATGGTATAATAAGATCAGATGTGCAAACAATGTCAAAGGGTTGTTAAATTAACAATTTGAAGGCAATTATGCTGAAAAAAATATGAAAGTTTCCATGCAAAATTGTCTGTATATCGACAAGTGTCTGCCAATAAATGTCAAACTAGTAATACAAAACTTACCACAGGGATGTAAAAGCACTAAGTACCTGTTTTGATCATTTTTAGTAAGATAGTGTAATTCTAATCAGTAGCAAATAGCTTGTTTAGTAAATGCATAATGCAATTAATATGATTTCCGTTCTATTGTCTTATTGACAAATTGGTTGTTACTTGTTAATCCATGATAAATGTTTTATGGCTAGTACAAAACCAGCAATGTTAATTTTGTAAAAGGTAATACAATAACACCACTTTGTAATTTCATATACGTAAATATTCTTGTACTGTAGGTTGATGACAGTGTTTTAGTATTACTTATTTTGTAACTATTATTTTATGTGCAAATAAATGATGTAAAGTGTTTTGTATCTCCACACAATACCACATACCTTTTTATATATGTACTGTGTTATGTGTTATTTGAATGTTTAAATAAAAAAATATGGATGATATAACCTGATGCATTCTAATATTTGCATTCAAATTGTAACTATAGAGCTAAGTGTATGCAGTTTAGACTGTGATTTTAGAATTGCTACAAAATGGCTAGTTTTTTAGTGGGGACAAAATTTAAACTATTCAACAATAGTTTGCGAAAGAAAATTAGAAACCTGCAAGATACCTGTATTTATTAAATATTTTAATTGCGAAACAAGTATGTTGTTACTCAGTATACATTGTTAATAAATAAGAAGACAATTAGTGGCGTTAACGTTTCACAACAGTAGAAATCATTCATCTGATGAAGTCAGTGATATACAGACGAAAGCTCCAGGTATGGCTTTCAATACGTAGTGTGTGTTATTTGACAGTCTAAAACTTATTGGATTAAACAAAAATCCTGTCAAATTTGTCAATTAAAATTGATTTGACACATCACATGATTTTGATTATGTTAAATCAGTGTGCTGTATGCTAAATGCAACTGCTTTAGCAAGCTGTCAAGTTGAATTGAGACATTTGATGAAACAAACTGTTTCCTGGGTAGGACCAGTACTTAGTGTCTATATGACGTCGAAAGTCGACAAGACCTACTAGGAAGAACGAGAAATGTACTTCGACGTACAATTTTCACCAACCCTTGAGCGTTAGCCAATCAGAAGACACCTTACATCTGTTGCTTTTAGAGATATTTGACATTGAACATTATTATTATTATTTATACCGAATTATGCGACTATCGACCGCTTACTCATAGATATTGTGCGTATTTATTAAACATTATTATGATGATAATTTATACCAAATTATGCAACTATCGACCGCTAACTCATAGATATTGTGCATATTTATTGACCTGGTGTTGCGGAATTAACCTCTGACTTATGCAAGTTATGGTTATCACAAAAAACGACCAACGGGGAGGTTATTATACATTATTTATCCCGTTAATGCTTGGTAACTGTTTGGTTACCGTTGGGAATTTCCTACACAGTATTGCGCTGGACGGTCGTGATACTCCGCCCTGCATGATCAATAAATACTCACAATATGCTGAATAATTTTAATTTTAAAAAGGTAACAATTGAATCTTCTTCAAATTTGTATACAATCTATTTCAATGCATTAAATACTTGAAACTTCTATGTGTTTTTTTTTTGCCATTCTGATATTTTTATTCATTTTGTCCTCAATTAAAAAAGAGATTTTAAACATTAATTATGAATAAAAGGAAGGAAAGGCAGCTCAAGAGACTTGTGTTTTGATTGGCTGTTCAGAAAATGTGTACGTCGAAGTACAAACATGTATGTCGAAGTACAAATTGTACTTTGACGTACAAATATATACTTCGAAGTGTATTTTATATTTATGTTGACGTACAATTATTGTACTTCGACTTACATTTCTCTTTTTACCTTGTAGGTCTTCTTGACATTCAACCCAAATGGTACGCCATAGTATGTGTTTAGGGTTATCTAAAGAATGCTCCCACTTAAGGGATCAATAAAGAGACCTCCCAGTGACTAAGCCAGTTAGCAGACACCCCATCCACTATACCACAGACACCGAATCAGCTATAAATTCCTGTGGCTAGAAAACAAAAAATTTATAAGATGCTAGATCTTTAATCTTGGAACATGTAACTTGTTTTAAGATTGATTTTTTTGGATGCATTACTTAATTATTGCAACAATTATAATATTTTGAACACAAATCATGTCCATATATTTAATAATACCAAAGACCTATAGATAACACAGATTGGAATCTCTCGTCTTCGCTATAGCGATATGCGATAATATCTATCGGCGGACGCGGGTCACATGACATTGATTTTGGAGATGCCGGTGTACCTGTAGATTCTTCCCTGTTCCAGCTGCTGTCGGCCATTTTTTTATAAAGCAAACAATTATTCTTCGTATTAGTCGTTAATATTTGATGTCGTAGGGTATTCTGAGCATGATCTGGTAAGTTTATATTATTTTGATATTGTTATTAACAATTTTAATGTGTTAATTAGTGTTTTTAGCGCTCGGTTGTCAGTTGGCAAAGCAATTAATGCCTGAAAGCGCAACGTTACGAACTTAACGTAGTGAGCAAAGTCGGTCGCCGAAAAAAGACATATTGAATATTTTTTGTGTGATTAAAAATAAGCATTTATTTTCTGTGTTGATAATTCTTTAGGTTTTGGTAGTTATTATTCTAATTAATTATTAATTTATCGGAATTTGAAAGAGAACACTGGATTCGTTCATTTTCGATAATTTTTGAAAAATTGAAAGGCCCGAAGCATTTTTCTATAAACTTCTTCATTAAGCATCACATATTGATAACGTAAGATTTTTATGCTAGGTGAGATGTTAATCTATGTATGATTTATAAAAAGTAGACGAAAATGAGGTATTTTAAAGGATTTTGCCTTTGTACAATTTGTACTATTTATACTGTTATTTCATTCAATCTAGTGGTTTGTATTTTGTTGAAACACTTTTCTATTTTATTTCTCATCCCATATCTTTGAAGTAAGATTTTTTATGCTATGCAATAGGTTAATCTAAGTATAGATTTAAACAAACTAGAAGAAAATATTCAATTTAAAGTATTTGGCCTTTTACAATGTTGGTACAATTTTAAGCTCTTTTCTTCTGTTGTACAAGATAGCTGTCAAACGTGTTTTTGTTCTTTTTGATAAACCTTTTCATTTTTCATCCCAAATCGATTAAGTCAGATTGTTATGCTTGGTGATATGTAATTCTAGGTATGATTTATAAAAAGTAGACGAAAATAAGTCATTTTAAAGGATTTTGCCTTTGTACAATTTGTACAATTTTATACTGTTATTTCATTCAATCATTTTTCACACCTGTCGCCATAGTGGTTTGTTTCTTTTTGAAAAACTTTTCTATTTCTCATCCCATATCGTTGAAGTAAGATTTTTTACTAGTATGTCCAACTTATAAGATACACAATCGAGAATAGCCTTTTTTTAAACAGTTTTATACAGCATTTCACCGTGTTTATAACGTACTATTATAAACAAGTATATTAAAATCTAACACATTCACAACAAAGACTTACCTTAATTGGACATCACAATGACATATAAAGAATGAATTCGCCGGCCGCGGCCACTGATCACACAATTAAAATCAATCAACAACGCAAACTGATAATTGAAGTAAGAATCCCTTCTTTTAAATAATTCTCAAGAGTAAAGAAAAAACACACAAAGCATCTCAGTTCGCTAATTGATCCGACGATTAACACGCGCGTGAAATGTTTTTGTTTTTTCTTTTCGCGAAATCCTAGCCCACGATACTGAAAGCTTAATTTAATTACCAAAAGAAAAAAACTAGATTACAAACAAAACTTTAATAACCTATAACTCATGAATAAGATCTTAATAAAAAGAGAATTAAACAATGGAAAAAAATCTACACAATCAATATTGAAATAAGTCTAACTAAAACCGTTTTTGGATCGAACGATCATAGCATTTATTTTACTGTAATGTTGTTTTAATCTGAGACCTAGATCTATGTGTCCACATATATCTATCCGTTTTGAAATAATAATATTTTATAAGGTTTTAACTGTTTGAAATACCAAATTATACAAGAATATTTTATCAGCAAAAGCCTTTCAAATAAACTATTCAACAGCATTCTCGCCGCGATTTGGAAGTTCTTAGCGCAATTTCTTCAATGATCGCGGCATTATAAATTCTTATTGTAGGTAAATAAAATCGAGATTTTATAAAAACATAATTACTCATGTTTCTATGAAACTTTATTTTATAAAAATCGGATCATTATTGACCAAGTTACAGCCGCCTTTCTACAGCGCCGTAACATTTTCGCATAACTTTGCTCGATAATCGTAGCCGTTGCTACTGACGCGTCGCTATCTTATCGCAATCGTGATACACCGGCTATCTCCGGACTACTCCGATTGATTCATGGAATAAATCGTCTGCTGATCTCAAGTGTTCTTATCAGTTTCTCGACCACGTGACCCCGCCGAGAGATAGCCCGATAAGGCGCGAAGTTTCCAATCTGTGTTATCTATAGGTCTTTGAAAATACATGGTTATCAAAAAAACTTAAAAAGCTTTTGCCTGTAAATTAGGTAGCACCTATAATCATATTATGACAAGTAAATGTTTAAGATAAAAAATTACTGTCAACCACAAGAGAACAGGTAGGACTTTTGGCATGGACTGTGTTGGGATTAAAAGTTGCACAAATGTTCTTCTTTCTTAAAATTTAAACGAACTGTCACATTTAAATATTAATTTAAATTAAAAAATAAAATGAAGCGTCTCCCAGTCGGATGAAAATGGTGAATGTTATCCAGATGTGTGTCGCAGCAAATAACTCCCAAACGATAAAACAATCCCATTCAAACTCCATCTTAACGGACGATGCTGTCTGACCAAATGAAAGTTTTGTTTACATTATTATCGATTATCTTCATGTAAGTCACCGGCGGATCTTTGGGCCCTGGTACGCGTTCGTGTAGAATATCTGGGCTCAAATTTAACTCTTCTTTTGTTATTTGATTAAAAAGTGACCCCAATTCTAACAAGTCTTCGGTAGGTATTGGTACGGGAAGCGCAATTTTCCGAGTGAACAGTTTAAAAGCATGTTCTATAGCCTTTTGAAAGCAAGTCGCCATTTTGACAGTCAATTCAAGTGCGCTACACTACCGAACTTTACGTTTAGTATGTTTTGATAACCGGATTAATTGACAACGATTTTCCGAAATTCTTCAAGCGCGTAAACGAGAACCGAATCCAATATGTCACAATGTGCTTCACGATTTCATTAACAAATTCAATGTAAAAGCAATGACTTTAACAAAAAAGAAGTCAAACTTTTGCGCATAGAGACCCTCAATCTAACGGTGAATTATTCAACGCCGTCCCATTCTATACATTGATGGTGACGTCACTACGTTATTGCCAGTAAGACCGGTGTGTACACAATGACGCCGTCCTGCATTCGTTGACGGTTGCCGAGCATACAACACTAACAGTATGTTTCTTCCAGTTCAATACAGTTCTGGGAAAATGAGTGTTTACATTGCTCCTGTTCAATACAGTTATAAAAAATGAGTTTTTAAATTGCTCGGTTCAACTCATTAACATTTAAATAATTTATTGTAAATAGTCACATGGATGTCTGTTTGTGGTTTGAGTGTCACTGAAGATTTAAGTTTAATTTAACATTGCGTTTGCTGGTGTTAGCATGTCACGGCGAGGTAAGGCTAGCACAGTCCCCACCCGACTAGTTTGTACAGAATAGTATGTCGATTCATCTTGCGTCTGTCCTGTAGGCTTTGGAGTTCTGGTTTACTTAACATGGGCGTGACACAGCCTTCGACCCTTGAACGTTAATCTCCTGAGATGAATAAGGATGCATGTATCTGGATCCCATCATTGTTGTCGATAATCTTGTGAAAGATGTGGGTCCCATACTGAAGAGCTGTAATCAATTATGGATCTAACTAAGCAAAAACGAAGTTTTTCTGAAGGCGATCGGACAGTGTTTCGGGTTTCTTCTTATCAATTCAAGTGTACATGTATCTTTTTCATGTTTTTTTTTTAAGTTGGTATTCCAATTTTAGTTGGAAGAGATGGTTACATTTAAGTATGAATTTTCTTCGACCTATTGAAGAATATGTTGATCAAGTTTATCAAAGTATGATGAACGAGTGTTGATACTAAGTATGTAATATGTCTTTGCGTAAAATCATATTCCACGTGAAGATGCTCAGGTTTCCAGCGCGTTCACGTCGTCTTGAAGGGAATGGGATTTTGTATAGCTTTGATAGGAATGTAAAGGAGGCAATCGTCAGCGAATATTCTTAGTTTTGATTTGACTGTCCAAGAGGTAGTTGATATGTACAAACAAAAGTGGGCAGAGGATGGTTCCTACAGGAACTCCTGAGTCAACATGAGCAGATGTGGAGTTTTACTGGCAAGTTTACATAGAAGTTACTCGTGTGGGACGGGGTCAAATGCCTTCGAAAAATAGTAGAAAGGTATATCTATTTACTTTCCACTATCGTAATACGTACTAGATTGAAATTTAAAACAGACTCATTTCTTAATCAGAATCGCTTGTTATGTTTCGATAAAGCGATTTCACGATATACATATATTAAAACAGTGAACATCATGTGTCATTAGTGGTTTTAGGCGTATAATTATCGCTTTGGGTGGAGAGGTCCCTGGTTCAAATCCGGGACAAGCCGTGTTAATTTTTATTCCAAAACATAACACATTTAATAGAAGGCCTGATCACCTAATTCTCAATAAATATGTATAGATTTTATAAACAGGTGTGAGTTCGGTTGTCATTTTAAAAAGGACTTTTGCGACTTCGAAAAGTAAAAGCATAGGAAATGCTGGATTTTCGGACATGCGAGTCGTCGGACAATCCGGCCTTCGGAATATAATGCAGACCACATTCAAGAAAATTTCTTCTTCAATAAACAATACCATTGACCGTTAAACGAGCTCGAGTATTCAAAAATTCAAGTTGTTAACAATTATTGAACGTGTATTATCTGTATAAAATAACAAGCCGTTTGAGCATTGTGAATCCTAAGTTAGATTTGATTTTACGCAGTCAACAGCAATGCTTAAGTCACAACACCATGACTTAAATCAATGAGACCCGACTTGTCATGAACAGTCTGAGACAGGCGATATCTTTCAGAATTATATCTATACGCGTTTTTATGAGCACCGCATCGGTGGTTCAGTGGTAGAATGCTCGCCTGCCACGCGGGCGGCCCGGGTTCGATTCCCGGCCGATGCACGTTTTTTATATAAAGAAAACCCAATCAGTTACGAAATAATTTGCTGTTGATATGGCTCGTTGGTCTAGGAGTATGATTCTCGCTTAGGGTGCGAGAGGTCCCGGGTTCAAATCCCTGACGAGCCCAACACTTTGTTAAAAGATGTTTATCCGATAAAATCAGAATAATTAAATTGCCGACGTTGTTTTCAAATACATATCTGCTTGAAAAAAGACTCATTTCTTTATTAGTAATCGCTTATTATGTTTGGATAAAGCGATTTCACGATATACATATATTAAAACAGTGAACATCATGTGTCATTTGTGGCTCTTGGGTCTAGGCGTATGATTATCGCTTTGGGTGGAGAGGTCCCTGTTTCAAATCCGGGACGAGCCCTGTTAATTTTTATTCCAAAACATAACACATTTAATAGCAGGCCTGTTAAAATAACTAGCCGTTTGAGCATTGTAAATCCTAAGTTAGATTTGATTTGCGCAGTAAAAAGCAATGCTTAAGTCAAAACACCATGACTTAAATCAATGAGACCCGACTTGTCATGAACAGTCTGAGACAGGCGATATCTTTCAGAATAATATCTATATACATGTTCATGAGCACCGCATCGGTGGTTCAGTGGTAGAATGCTCGCCTGCCACGCGATTCCCGGCCGATGCACTTTTTTTATATAAAGGTAAAATATAATAAACATTAATGAAAGGAAACCCAATCAGTTACGAAATAATTTGCTGTCAATATGGATCGTTGGTCTAGGGGTATGATTCTCGCTTAGGGTGCGAGAGTGTTCAAATCCCGGACGGGCCCAACATTTTGTTAAAAGATGTTTATCCGATAAAATCAGAATAATTAAGTTTGCCGACGTTGTTTTCAAATACATATCTGATTGATAAAAGACTCATTTCTTTATTAGAATCGCTTATTATGTTTGGATAAAGCGATTTCACGATATACATTTATTTAAACAGTGAACATCATGTGTCATTAGTGGCTCTTGGGTTTAGGCGTATGATTATCGCTTTGGGTGGAGAGGTCCCTGGTTCAAATCCGGGACGAGCCCTGTTAATTTTTATTCCAAAACATAACACATTTAATAGCAGGCCTGATCACCTAATTCTCAATAAACATGTATAGATTTTATAAAAAGGTGTGAGTTCGGTTGTCATTTTAAAAAGGACTTTTGCGACTTCGAAAAGTAAAAGCATAGGAAATGCTGGATGTTCGGACATGCGAGTTGTCGGACAATCCGGCCTTCGGAATATAATCACGGACGCTAGATGAGATCAATATACGCTCCGTGATATAATGCAGACTATATTCAAGAAAATTTCTTCTTCAATAAACAACAGCATTGACCGTTAAACGGGCTCGAGTATTCAAAAATTCAAATTGTTAACAATTATTGAACGTGTATTATCTGTATAAAATAACTAGCCGTTTGAGCATTGTAAATCCTAAGTTAGATTTGATTTGCGCAGTCAAAAGTAATGCTTAAGGTTAAACACCATGACTTAAATCAATGAGACCCGACCTGTCATGAACAGTCTGAGACAGGCTATATCTTTCAGCAACCATATCTATATACATGGTCATAAACACCGCATCGGTGGTTCAGTGGTAGAATGCTCGCCTGCCACGCGGGCGGCCCGGGTTCGATTCCCGGCCGATGCACGTTTTTTGTATAAAGGTAAAATATAATATAACATTCATGAAAGGAAACCCAATCAGTTACGAAATAATTTGCTGTTAATATGGCTCGTTGGTCTAGGGGTATGATTCTCGCTTAGGGTGCGAGAGGTCCCGGGTTCAAATCCCGGACGAGCCCAACATTTTGTTAAAATATGTTTATCCGAAAAAATCAGAATAATTAAATTTGCCGACGTTGTTTTCAAATACATATCTGATTGAAAAAAGACTCATTTCTTTATTAGAATCGCTTATTATGTTTGGATAAAGCGATTTCACGATATATATATATTAAAACAGTGAACATCATGTGTCATTAGTGGCTCTTGGGTTTAGGCGTATGATTATCGCTTTGGGTGGAGAGGTCCCTGGTTCAAATCCGGAACGAGGCCTGTTAATTTTTATTCCAAAACATAACACATTTAATAGCAGGCCTGTTCACCTAATTCACAATAAACATGTATAGATTTTATAAAAAGGTGTGAGTTCGGTTGTCATTTTAAAAAGGACTTTTGCTACTTCGAAAAGTACAAGCATAGGAAATGCTGGATGTTCGGACATGCGAGTTGTCGGACAATCCGGCCTTCGGAATATAATCACGGACGCTAGATGAGATCAATATACGCTCCGTGATATAATGCAGACCATATTCAAGAACATTTCTTCTTCAATAAACAACAGCATTGACCGTTAAACGGGCTCGAGTATTCAACAATTCAGGTTGTTAACAATTATTGAACGTGTATTATCTGTATAAATTAACTAGCCGTTTGAGCATTGTAAATCCTAAGTTAGATTTGATTTGCGCAGTCAAAAGTAATGCTTAAGTTTAAACACCATGACTTAAATCAATGAGACCCGACCTGTCATGAACAGTCTGAGACAGGCTATATCTTTCAGCAACCATATCCATTGTGTCACACCGGTCTTTACTGACAATAACGTAGTGACGTCACCATCTATGTATAGAATGCAACCATATCTATATACATAGTCATAAACACCGCATTGGTGGTTCAGTGGTAGAATGCTCGCCTGCCACGCGGGCGGCCCGGGTTCGATTCCCGGCCGATGCACGTTTTTTGTATAAAGGTAAAATATAATATAACATTCATGAAAGGAAACCCAATCAGTTACGAAATAATTTCCTGTTAATATGGCTCGTTGGTCTAGGGGTATGATTCTCGCTTAGGGTGCGAGAGGTCCCGGGTTCAAATCCCGGACGAGCCCAATATTTTGTTAAAATATGTTTATCCGATAAAATCAGAATAATTAAATTTGCCGACGTTGTTTTCAAATACATATCTGATTGAAAAAAGACTCATTTCTTTATTAGAATCGCTTATTATGTTTGGATAAAGCGATTTCACGATATACATATATTAAAACAGTGAACATCATGTGTCATTAGTGGCTCTTGGGTTTAGGCGTATGATTATCGCTTTGGGTGGAGAGGTCCCTGGTTCAAATCCGGGACGAGGCCTGTTAATTTTTATTCCAAAACATAACACATTTAATAGCAGGCCTGTTCACCTAATTCTCAATAAACATGTATAGATTTTATAAAAAGGTGTGAGTTCGGTTGTCATTTTAAAAAGGACTTTTGCTACTTCGAAAAGTACAAGCATAGGAAATGCTGGATGTTCGGACATGCGAGTTGTCGGACAATCCGGCCTTCGGAATATAATCACGGACGCTAGATGAGATCAATATACGCTCCGTGATATAATGCAGACCATATTCAAGAAAATTTATTCTTCAATAAACAACAGCATTGACCGTTAAACGGGCTCGAGTATTCAAAAATTCAAGTTGTTAACAATTATTGAACGTGTATTATCTGTATAAAATAACTAGCCGTTTGAGCATTGTAAATCCTAAGTTAGATTTGATTTGCGCAGTCAAAAGTAATATTTGAGTTTAAACACCATGACTTAAATCAATGAGACCCGACCTGTCATGAACAGTCTGAGACAGGCTATATCTTTCAGCAACCATATCTATATACATGGTCATAAACACTGCATCGGTGGTTCAGTGGTAGAATGCTCGCCTGCCACGCGGGCGGCCCGGGTTCGATTCCCGGCCGATGCACGTTTTTTGTATAAAGGTAAAATATAATATAACATTCATGAAAGGAAACCCAATCAGTACGAAATAATTTCCTGTTAATATGGCTCGTTGGTCTAGGGGTATGATTCTCGCTTAGGGTGCGAGAGGTCCCGGGTTCAAATCCCGGACGAGCCCAACATTTTGTTAAAAGATGTTTATCCGATAAAATCAGAATAATTAAATTTGCCGACGTTGTTTTCAAATACATATCTGATTGAAAAAAGACTCATTTCTTTATTAGAATCGCTTATTATGTTTGGATAAAGCGATTTCACGATATACATATATTAAAACAGTGAACATCATGTGTCATTAGTGGCTCTTGGGTTTAGGCGTATGATTGTCGCTTTGGGTGGAGAGGTCCCTGGTTCAAATCCGGGACGAGGCCTGACAATCCGGCCTTCGGAATATAATCACGGACGCTAGATGAGTCTAAAGAGGCGTATTTAGGTGGGGGGCTAGGGGGCTAAAGCCCCCCCAGCTGGTTGGCTAGACATGATTTTTAATAAAAATGAGCCCCTTACAGTTTCAATCCACTTGTGTATTTCCTGTCATATGTCCCTAATTAAGCCATAAACAGCTGTCGATTGTGTGGTTAGCCCCCAGGCATGTGTACAGACGATCTAACCTTCGTCAGCTAAAGTGCACGCTTCATTGACTGCAAGTGATAAACTGCACTATTTGATTGGCTGAAGGAGATACATTCAACTAATGAAATTCATCCATACATTTAGCTACAGGTACGGTAAATGTTTAAAAATGGCTGCCGCATGAGGCATGTGAAAAACAATATTTCAATTTGTAGCAATTAAAGAGTTTAGACGAACGCAATGGGCAATCATGATTTTTTTTGGTAATTTCGTTGATGAATTTAATTGGTATTAGCTCTTTAGAGAGATAATCCTTTTCAGTAACAAGTTATTGCCAGTGAAATTCAACTGCACACTTTATGAATGGCAATTTTTGATTTTTGTTATTTATTTTTTTTTACAAATCGGGCTAACTGCTTTGATGTTCATCCATAGTTTTTGAAATTAAAAAAGACTCAAAAATGAAGAATTACTTTGCTATATGAAACTAAATCATTTTCTAAAAGCGTGACAACATCAAGGCAGCAACACCCGAATTTAACTACACAAGAAACCTAACGACTCCCTTTGTTGACACTTTTGTGAACGAAATGGACACCCAATTCAGTGATTTGCAGCCTAAGGCAGCCATGGGATTGAAGTTTATACCTGAACAAATGTGCTCCTCTCCTGTCAGTGCTAGTGACCTTGAATGGTTCAATGATGATCTCCCTTCCCCTGAGTCCCTGCCTGCCGAGTTGCACTTTATATGACAGGACAGGTGGAAAGGTGTACCCAACCCACCTACTACCCTTCAGGGCTCTGTCGCACATTGCTGATTAGATAGCAGGAAATCGCATCATTTCAAGGTGCCATTTAAAAACAAATCGACGACGGAAGGGGACACTCCTCCCGCACCCTCCCCTGCTGAGCCCCCCCCCCCCCCCCTCTGAAAATTTTCTGGATACGCCTCTGCTGAGATCAATATACGCTCCGTGATATAATGCAGACCATATTCAAGAAAAAAAATCTTCAATAAACAACAGCATTGACCGTTAAACGGGCTCGAGTATTCAAAAATTCAAGTTGTTAACAATTTTTGAACGTGTATTATCTGTATAAAATAACTAGCCGTCGTAGCATTGTAAATCCTAAGTTAGATTTGATTTGCGCAGTCAAAAGCAATGCTTAAGTTTAAACACCATGAATTAAATCAATGAGACCCGACTTGTCATGAACAGTGTGAGACAGGCGATATCTTTCAGAATAATATCTTTATACTGTAAACGTATAGAAATTCGTCGGTATGAAATTTCGTGGTTTAATATTAAACAACTTATTCGTTGACACGTAATTTGGTGGATTTATAATTTTCGGGGAAGACTGACCGTCATAATATTTAAACTTTTATTTAAACAAGCAGAGTAATAACGAAGAATAATCTGCTTATCTGTGTTGACAGCAAGACTTGAGGTTGATATGTACTGAACATGACAGTGTTGCCGATAATTGTCGATAAGAGCGATAAAGTGGCGCACTTGTGGGTCCCCGCTCGCCATCAATACTGTTTTGACAATATTTGAAATTCTCAGCGCAATCGGTCCCCTTGTAGAACAATTGAGTAATAAGGTCCCCAAAATACACGTTTGAAACTTGTTATGTCTCTTTTAACTTGAATTGGCACTAATTGACATATGTGATAAATCTGCAAACTGTTAATATGACGACGTCACGTAAAAGAAAACAATCATTGATGTACAGTTTAAATACCGTACTTGATTTAAAAGTATTATAACCCAAACACTTATCAAGACAACAACATATTGTATTAACTAGCATATCTCAATCAAAAATCGGAAATGTCATTCGGAAATGACCGATTTCGGATCAAAAATGTATAAATAATCGTTGGTACTTAAATCGTGGTTCAGCTGACCAACGAAATCCACAAAAAATTCGTACCACACGAAATTTAATGGTTTTACAGTACTTCATAAGCACCGTATCGGTGGTTAAGTGGTAGAATGCCCGCCTACCATGTGGGCTGTACGGGTTCGATTCCCGTCCGATGCACGTTTTTTATATAAAGGTTAAATATAATATAACATTCATGAAAGGAAACGCAATCAGTTAAGAAATAATTACCTGTTAATATGGCTTGTTGGTCTAGGGGTATGATTCTCGCTTAGGGTGCGAGAGGTCCCTGGTTCAAATCCCGGACGAGCCCTACATTTTGTTAAAACATGTTTATCCGATAAAATCAGAATAATTAAATTTGTCGACGTTTTTTTCAAATATATATCTGATTGAAAAAAAGACTCATTTCTTTATTAGAATCGCTTGTTATGTTTCGATAAAGCGATTTCACGATATACATATATTAAAACAGTGAACATCAAGTGTCATTAGTGGCTCTTGGGTTTAGGCGTATGATTATCGCTTTGGGTGGAGAGGTCCCTGGTTCAAATCCGGGACGAGCCCTGTTAATTTTTATTCCAAAACATAACACATTTAATAGCAGGCCTGATCACCTAATTCTCAATAAATATGTAGAGATTTTATAAACAGGTGTGAGTTCCGTTGTCATTTTAACAAGGACTTTTGCGCCTTCAAAAAGTACAAGCATTGGAAATGCTAGATGTTCGGACATGCGAGTCGTCGGACAATCCGGCCTTCGGAATACAATGCAGACCACATTCAAGAAAAGTTCTTCTTCAATAAACAACACCATTGACCGTTAAACGGGCTCGAGTATTCAAAAATTTAAGTTGTTAACAATTATCGAACGTTTATTATCTGTATAAAATAACTAGCCGTTTGAGCATTTTTTTAATCCTAAGTTAGATTTGATTTGCGCAGTCAAAAGCAATGCTTAAGTTAAAACACCATGACCACGGTGCCTATACCACGTGACTTTTTCGGATCTGTGTTGGGAGAATAAATCGCGACCCAGTTAACATTTTTAAGGATCTCTTTGTAAATATTTCATCATTTTTAATGGGATAAAGTGGAGAGCCCGCTCATTCGTAAGAGGTTTCTATAGGTATCATGATCTTTTTAAACAAATAAGTATTTTTTCAGTCAAGTGCAACCGCGCGTTTGAACGGTTAGAAAAATGTCGGATGAGTGTGGGGACTTCATATTACAAACGCGCGGTTGCACTTTACTGACAAAATACTTATTTGTTTAAAAAAATATCATGATACTTATAGAAAACTCCCGCGAATGCGCGGGCTCTCCACTGTATCCCATTAAAAATAATGAAATATTTAAAAAGACACCCTTAAAAATGTTATTTGGGTCGCACTTTATTCTCCCAACACAGATCTGAAAAAGTCTCGTGGTATAGGCACCGTGATGACTTAAATCAATGAGACACAACATTTCATGAACAGTTGTGAGACAGGCGATATCTTTCAGCAACCATATCTATATAGGGTACATGTTCATGTTCATGGGCACCGCATCGGTTCTTCAGTGGTAGAATGCTCGCCTGCCACGTGGGCGGCCCGGGTTCGATTCCCGGCCGATGCACGTTTTTTTTATATAAAGGAAAGATATAATATTACATTCATGAAAGGAAACCCAATCAGAAATAATTTACTGTAAATATGGATCATTGGTCTAGGGGTATGATTCTCGCTTAGGGTGCGAAAGGTCCCGGGTTCAAATCCCGAACAAGCCCAACATTTTGTTAAAACATGTTTATCCGATAAAATCAAAATTATTAAATTTGCCGACTTTGTTTTCAAATACATATCTGATTGAAAAAAAGACTCATTTCTTTATTAGAATTGCTTATTATGTTTCGATAAAGCGATTTCACGATATACATATATTAAAACAGTGAACATCAAGTGTCATTAGTGGCTCTTGTGTCTAGGCGTATGATTATTTCTTTGGGTGGAGAGGTCCCGGGTTCAAATATGGGACGAGCCCTTTTAACTTTTATTCCAAAACATAACACATTTATTAGTAGACATGTTCACTTAATTCTCAATAAATATGTATAGACTTCATACACAGGTGTGAGTTCGTCTGCCATTTTAACAAGGACTTTGCGCCTTCGAATGATACAGGTAATCAAAATGCTAAATGTTTAGACATGCGAGTCGTCGGACAATCCGGTCTTCGGAATATAATGCGGACCATATTTAAGAAAATTTCTGATATTTCGCTGAAGATGCGAGATGTCCCGGGTTCATTTTCCGGACCAGCCCAACATTTTGTAAAAACATTTTTAGCCGATATAATCGGGAAAAAATTAGTTGGCGGACGTTGTTTTTTAAAACAGATATTTGAATAAAATGAAAATAAAGACTCGAATTCTTTTTTTGAATCGCTCTTGTGTGTTTTTTATCAAGTGATTTTATGATCTCCATATATTAAAACAGTGAACATCATGTCTGTCAAGTGGCTCGTTCGTCTAAGGGTATGATTCTCGCTCTGAATGCGAAAGATTCCCGGGCTCTAATCCCAGAGGAGCTCTGTTAGTTTTTATTCCAAAACATAATACATATGAAAATAGTGCTAGAATGATCATTGTTGACTCGCGTACTACTTAAATGTACCACGGATACTCTTAAATATACGTACCCGGCCAATTTATTCTGTACCAGAGTTTTATTCCCGCCAAAAATTCGATGTCGTTAAACGCGCTACGAAATACGAAACAAAATTCTCTTTGAAAAATAAACTTTTTTAATGAGTAGTTTCGATAATATAGAGGCTATTTGACACAATATTGACATAAATATGAACATAACTAATTTGAAAAAGAATGCCGACAACGACCAGGTTTTAAGCATTAGAATTTCAGGGTACGTTTCAGTATATTTTCCGTACCCGGGGTACATATACGTAAACGGAAAAGTACCCGGGGTACATTTAAATAGTACCCGCGTCGACAATGACCAATCGAGCATTAGTATTCTTGATCACTTCATGCCAAATAAATAATTATGTGCATAAACAGGTGTAATTTCGGTCGTATTTTTTAATATTTATTTTGGCGCCTTCAAAAATTACAGGGATTCGGAATACTGGGTGTTCGGATATGCGAGCCGCCGGACTATCCGGCCTTAGGAATATGATGTGTACCCCCTTCAAATAAATTCCACTTCAATAAACACCTTCTGTGACCGGTACACGGGCTCGAGTATTCAAGAATTCAAATTGTTAAGGCACTTCCGTTGTTCGCTCTTTGAACGTGTTTAATATTACTTACTGCCACAGGACATTGCGTTTGACTTTTTCACGTAGGCCAATCGACCGGCCACGAAAACTGCAAACATCAATGTAATGTACGTTTAAGGTAGCGCACCTCTAATGGGCACATATCCAAATATAATCTAATTAATTATTTTCTTAATCAGCATCATTTCACTGAACTACATGCAAATTTGTAGGTAGGCTTTCCATGCTTTTTAAAAAAATATACCGATCTTTTCAAAACCACCCCCACGCTCGGCTTTTGTCCAGTTTATTTTTACCCCTGGGGTATATAAAAGTTCCATAATTCATTCAAATTTCCAAATATGGGCATGCAGTTGGTGTGTACAGATGCTGTAAAGGTGTTTAAAGTTTAAACAAGATGAAATAAGTATTCTTTTACAGACATTTATTTTTTACAAATTTTTATCTATGGAAGAGCGCCATGAAATGTAAGTGATTTCAGCCAAGTAAAAATTGGGTCGGTTAAAAACAAAGTGTCATAAAATTCAAAATAGTATCATTTAAGTCATACTTTAAACTTAGTTTTTATAGAAACACTATATACAGCAAAAATACCAAGAAATAGACATATTTACCGTTTAGTTTTTGAAATAAAAATGCAATATGCAGTATATCACCCAATTTCGCCATAACGTTGTTTTAATTTTAATAATTGAAGAATGTGCATAAAAATTGCAACATATTTAACAATAAATATAGCTTATATGCCATATTAAATCAAATTACGTTAGAAAATAAATAAAACTCGTCGCAAAAAAGAATACGTCGTCGGCATGATTCGAACCTGCGCGGGAATATCCCAAAAGATTTCTAGTCTATCGCCTTAACCACTAGGCTACGGCACCTAATAGTAGGCTCTTCAACCTTCGAAGAAATCGCGGGAAATCATTAGAGGTGCACTACCTTAATTGTCTACGGTGGTGAGATTTTGAAAAAAAATATCAAGGAGGAAAATGCCATTGATTAACAATCATAATTGTATACAGGATTCACACAAACTCCATTTACGATTACAGAGATGAAAAAAAAATCAACGTATATCTAAGTTGGCGCTTAAGAAAAGTCAGTGAGTCAAACAAAGAATGAACCAAAACATAATTCTAATAGCTAATGTACTCTAATAAATGTTTTGGTATCAACGAGAATTGTATTAAATTCTCAATCAAACCACAATTAAAAAATATATAATATTTTTCGCCTGAAATTAAATGTTTAATTGAATGTATTTCCATTTCATTGTTTCTTCATTTTCATGTACTGAAAATAACGTGTAACTCCTCTACTCTCCCACCCGTCACCAATATTATATGAACGTACCATCTACTGCAATGTTTAAGTCTTTTATTATATACCTGTTTAATGCTTTTAACAAAATACAGGTTGTATCAATCGTTGAAATAAAAAATCCCGTATTACGCTACTCGCTGTTTCCAATTCCGTATTACCATACTAGCCGGACTACTTCGACCCATTTAATGACGTCACATTACACGCACCAAAAATAGAAATATTTTATATTACGAAATATATAACGTAGTACATCGTGTGACGTCATTTCTGTGACAAAACACAATAGTTTTATCTAATGTCTCTAAGGACATGTCGGACGTGGTGTTTTTTAACAGTAAACTATGTGTTAAAAACGTATTTTGGAGTGTGTGTTTATCATGAATAAATGTTTATTTCGATAGGAATACAATAAAATAGTGCGGTTTAAACTAAGTTTCGATAAAGACATGGAAGATAGAAGTGGAAGTACATATCGTTTAAACGTTTTTGTTATAAACATCGGATTAAAGTTGTCAACTTAATTGTTATAAAAATTTGATTAACGATGGCATTATGGTAAGCGTGTCGGAAACCTGTGTTTTCCCGGTTCGAATGTTTACACGTTAATTTACATAAACTGTATTCATACGCGTCTTAAATAAACTATGGCGTACCGTTTTTGTCATTGTTTTGTCAGTTTTGTAAGAGTAAAAAAATACATTTGTTAACTGTTTTCGTTAGTTGTTGTATATAATAAAAGGAATATTACGCTAGTCAATTGTTCCAAGAGTTTGTATCACTCTCGTGGCTTGTGCTTTTTCGCCGCATCACACTCGAGGCTCCGCCTTTCGTGTGATACGTCATCACAACAGCCACTCGAGTGATACAAACTCTTGGAACAATTGACTAGTGTAATATTCCGTATATATTAACATATTTGGTTCTATAGTTTAAATGGGTCATTACTTTCTTATCGTGTGCATTTTTCCGATTTACAATTTTCATCATAAAATACTACTACATGTACTGAATTGCACGTCTATATTAAGTTAAAGCGCCTGGTCTGTTGCAACACGCACGCGTTTCATGCCTGGAACTTGACAGACGATAGTAACAATGTCGCACTATTATACAAACACTGGAATTTTCAGATGCGTAGGAAGGGACTTAAATGAGCAAATTTGAACACATGGCTATAGAAAATCTAAACATACATGTACTGAAATTAAATTGCTACCGCGTAGACTTCTTTAATGGTTGTTGTTTTCACAACTTTCTCGCCATAAGGATTCAATTGCTCACCATTTGCTTTTAACTGTTTATAAGTAACTACAGTTATAAGGTTTGAAGTTGTTGCCCGACATTGTCTTTAATGTTCTGTATTTATTACCGTTTTATACTACGTAAATTTAAAACTGTAATTATTTGTTAAAATATCTGCTGTAAACGCTGACTTTATTGACCGACGTAAATCAAACATAATAGTTGCCAAATAAACCCGCCCTCATAAGCAGTCTCGGAACCGATTGGACGGCGAAAATTACTGTTTTGCGACCAGAAACTTACCTTAGAACAATACAACTAACACCATCCCCCTCAGCATCACAATCACCACCACCGTCACCAAACAACCTCCATCACGACCACCACCACCATCACCACCATCATCACCACTAACATCACCACAACCATCACCACCACCATCACCATCATCACCACCACCATCACAAGAACTATTACCACCAATATTACGACCAACATCACCAATTTCACTATTACCACCACAACCATCACCATCATCATCACCTCCAACACCATCATCACCACCACCACCACTGTCACCATTATCATTATCATCACCACGACTATCACCACCACCATCACCACCTCCACAGCCACCATCACAACCACTATCACCACCACCGCTACCATCAAAACGACCACAATCATCACCACTAATATAACCACCATCTTCATCATCGATGCCACCACCAAAACCACCACCATCACTACAACAACCACCATAACCATCTCCATCATCACCACCAAAACAACTACCAATACAATCACAATCATCACCACCATTACCACCACAATCAGCACCACCATCACTACTACCATCACCACCACCAACAACGCCACTATCACTACCACAATGACCATCATCAACATCATCAACATCACTATAACTAACACCACCACCATCAACATCACAATCATCATAACCGTCAACAAATCATCACAATCACAGTCACCACCACATACACCAATTAACCATCATCACGACCACCACAATCACCACCAATATCACCATCATCGCCACAACATCATCACCACCACCATCATAATCACCATCATCACCACCACCACCATCACAAGGACCATCTCCACTAATACCACCACCACCATCCCCAATACCACCATCACCATAACCACCATCACCACCATCAACAAACTCACTATCACCACCATCATCATCACCACTATCACCATCACCATTATTACTAAAACTATATCACCACCACCATCACCACAATAATCTCCATCAACACCATCATCACCATCAACACCACCATCACCACCACTACGACTTCAATCACAATCACTACCACCACCCCACCATCGCCACCATTACCAACACCACCATCATCATCGCCATCGCCACCACCACCGCCACTAAAATCACAGGCATCAACACCACAATTACCACCACCAGCACCACCAACAACAACACCATCACAATTGTCACCACCATCACCACCAACCTAACTAACTTCCATCACCATCACTACCAGCACCACCATTACCATCACCACCACAATCACCAATACCACCGCTTCAATGACCATCACCACCTATCCCCACCATCACCACCTTCAACCTCACCATCACAATAAGCTCCATCACCACCACCATCACCTCAACAACCACAATCACCAACTCCACCATCACCACCACCATCACTTTCATCACCATCCCCACCACAAACACCATTATCATAACCATTTCCATCATCATCACCGTCAACACCACCATCACCATCACAATTGCCATAAACACCACCATAACAACCATCATTTCCATCAACATCATCGTCGTTATCGTCCACACCACCACCATCACCACCACTATTCCAATCACCATCAACGACCAAGCACCATTTCCCCTAAACCTTCCATCACGACCACCACCATCAACGTCACCACCAACACCATCACCATAACAATCACCACCATCACCACCTATATCTCCATCAACACCACCATCACCACCACCACCAGAGCCACCCAAACAATCAGAAACATGTCAAATAAGCTCCACCATCACCACCATTACCATATCGACCACCTCCATCCCCATCACCACCACCATCACCACCACCATCACAAGCTTCACTACCAACATCACCATTACCACCATCACCACCACTATCACCCTTCACCACTTCCTTCACCATCACCATCGCCATCACCCCCTTCACCACCATCACCACCATAACCATCATTATCACGATCACAATCACTATAACCACCATTGCCATCACCACCACCATAACCATCACCAACACCATCATCATCACCACTACCAAAGCCACCACCAACTTGCCAATTATCACCACCACCATCACAATCGCCACTACCATCACCACCGCCATCACCTTCACCACCACCATAACCACCTCCATCACGGTCACTACCACCATCACCACCGTCATCACAAACACCATCATAACCATCACCACGATCACACCCCAATCATCACCACCTTCACCATCATCACCATCATAACCAACATCAGCGCCACCACCATCAACAATATCACCACCACCACAATCACCACCACCACCATTACCACCACCGTAACAACTTTCACCACCACCATCACCACCACCGTCACAACTATTACCACAACAATCACCACCACCATCACAAACACCATCAACACCATCATCACCACCACCATCACCAACACAATAATCACAACCATCACCACCACCACCACATTCACCACCATTATCACCACCTGCCATCGCCATCACCAACACCAAAATCACAACCATCACCACCACCACCACAATAACCACAATCACCAGCACCATCACCAATTCCACAACCACCAACACCATCATCATCATCTTGCAAATCATCATTATTTTCCATGTTAATCTAACAAAATGCATTTTCTTATAAATAGTATTTATACATGGACAAAGTAGGCATGTGTGTTTGTATATAACAGGGTTTCTTACACAGAAATATAAAAAAAAGTATTATTATTATTATTAGTCGCTCGAATTTCTTTAATATGCAACGATGTTCAGCCTCCACGGAATGGCTAAATTGAGGAATCTTCATGACATCCGTAAACGTTGCGCCATACTTCTTCAGCAGTGGAACCGGATCGTGTAAGGGTCCCATCTGACACGAACTGGAAACTGACCTAAAAAAATTAAACGCTACTTTTTTGAAAATCAACAATTAGCGCTTTTTTTTCCTTTACCATATCATACAACCGCCGAATACGCACATTGAAAAGCAGATCAATGTATTTACACTGCATATAAATGCACACAATTAGAAACGCGTGCATTTTACACGTATAAGCATATATAGACAAATAAGGATACGTCCATTTGCAACAAAAGGTCAGAGTTTACGTTATACTGCTGCACTGAAAAAAGAGATGACCTTATTTACTGCCTTGGGTAAATAGTATTGCTGTTGGAAAACAGAAAGAATACGCTATCGATTAGACTCGATTTTCAGAGCTAAGGCGTGTCATCACTGTAAACGCTGACTCGGACTCGCTTTCGCACCATCGACCCACGTCAGTGTGTTTACACTTGCGGGCAAAAAAAGTGTGTCCCTCGCTGTAAACTGAGGAGCCTTGCCCGAGTTTGAGCGCCAACAATGTTAAAACGTTCTAGCTATATAAATCAATTCGAATGGACAATGTTGTCCTCCTGCAAACCAACAGCAGTAATGCTTACCAAAGAAAGTCGACAACAATCGCACATCACAATAATCTCTTTAAGCATACCCGTCTAACGTGCTCTTTGACCTTTAAAAATGATATCACTTATCTTTGTATTCACAGCAATGGCAGAGATGACGTTCCATACTTCAGTCTGGTATATGTGACCTTCAGCGGTTGGCGAGGGTGTATCGGAGCCCATTTAGAGTTCCTGCCCTTATCCCAATGCACGGACAGCTGTTGAACAAACATATGTTAGAGAACACCACGATGTATATTTATTACAGACAAAGAATACGTCGTCAATATTTTTGTCAAAATATATTGATTAAATTGTAAAGTGTTCAAAATGACCATGTGCTATATTTATTTTCCAAATTAGTTGCAGATTAATAACATAAACACGTATTTGCATATATAGGTTAATTAGAATACGTCCATTTGCAACAACAGGTCAGAGTTAATGGTATGCTGCTGCACTGAAACAAATAGATTAGATGATGCAAGACCTTACTTACTGCCTTTGGTAAACAGTAGGGATGGCAACGAATATCCGAATATTCGGTCACGGACCGAATATTCGGATACTGTCTTTCGAATCGAATATTCGGAAGCAAAAAAAATAAAAAAAATCGAGTAATTTCAAAGACTTTGTATTCGTAAAATTTGCTTCAAACATTGTAAAAAAAGTTGTTCCGCGTGTCATAATGTTTATTCCGATAGGCGCGTTAATGCGTCGCTATGGTGATGACAGTATACCGGTCATAAATCCCGCTAATTGCCTAACAAAGACAGTCACTTTGTGTCAAAATTATGATAGGTGCAAATCGCGTCGGCAATCAAAACACCGACCTGTACTTGATCCAATGACTCGAATTACGTTTAAAATTATCAAAGATTAAACGAGTAAAGGAAAAGCCAACTTGGTGTAAAAACAAGTATGGCAATTAAAACACCGACCCGTCTTGGTCAAATAACTCGAATTACATTTAAAATGATCACAGATTAAATGAATAAAAGAAGAGCCGACTTGGTGTGAAAAACAAAAAAGATCGTATGGTTATAATCACGCTGTCGAATAAAAAAGCTTTTAGAAAATATTTACTCAACCTCGAATAAGTATTTGCGTATCGTATGGTCCAAACTTTAATTAATTACTCAATATTCAATCAGGTATTATACTTAAATAAACGTTTTTGGTATTTCGCTCTCTTTTAATTGAAAATATATTAATTGCTACACGCATAAAGTAAATCTCTGTCCACGCAAAATGCCACCTACGCCTTCCACTGCTTTGAAGTATTTCACGAGATCATCCGATAAGAAGTCGCCGATACGAGTGACTTTTAAACGTGGAAACTTTAAAAGACTGACTTTTTAGTCTGTTAAACAGGTTCAATTTGTGTTGTGGCTATGTAAATTATTCGTTCGAGTTCAGCTTAAATTATATTTAGATCTAACTGTTTTGTCATGTAATTATTTTGTCGTCATGTAAATATTATGTTTCTCGTTCTATTGTTTATGTACAATATTAAAAGTTTAAAAAAAGTTTTTTTCATTCAATTTTAACAATAAAAAGTAATCAACAAAATCAGCTCCGAATTAGCGACGGCAACACTGTGTCAATATTTAGTCACTTCCGGTGAACTTCCGGTAAAAACGAAAGTAAAATTCATGGAGTAATGGTACGGTAAACAAATTTGATTTATTTTCCAACAGATGTTGACCGAATATCCGAATATTCGTTCGGAAGGGTGACCGAATATTCGAATACCAAAATCGGTATTCGTTGCCATCCCTAGTAAACAGTATTGCTGTTTGAAATGAGAACGAACAACCAATCGATTAGACTTGATTTTCAGAGCTAAGGCGTTTTAACACTGTTTGCGCTGACTCGGACTCGCTTTCGCACCATCGACCCACGTCAGTGTGTTTACGCTTGCGGGCAAAAAAGTGTGTCCCTCGCTGTAAACTGAGGAGCCTTGCCCGAGTTTGAGCGCCAACAAAGTTAAAACTTCATAGCTCTATAAATCAAGTCGAATGGACAGTGGTGTCTGTCTGCATACCAACAGCAGTAACGCTTACCAAAGAAAGTAAACGACAATCGCACATCACAATAACCTCTTTAAGCATACCAGTCTGACGTCATCTTTGACCTTTAAAATGATACCACTTATCTTTGTATTCACAGCAATGGCAGGGATGACATCCACACTTCAGACTGGTATATGTGACCTTCAGCTGTTTGCCATGGTGTATCGGAGCCAATTTAGAGTTCCTGCCCATATCCCAATGCACGGACAGCTGTTGAACAAAAATATGTAAGAGATAACACCCACGACGTATATTGGATACAGACAAAGATATTGTCCCCAATATTGTGTGTCCAAATCTATTAATTAAAGTTAAAAAGTGTTCCAACTGACAATGTGTTATATTTTTTCCAAATTAGTTGCAGCGCAAAAACCTTCCATTTACGCTAATTGACAGTGTTGAAAGTTCAAAAAGATCCGTTAAAGTACACATACACATTTAGGCGCACATGTGAATTGTTAAATGCCTTTCTTTTTCATGGGGAATACAAAACACATATAAATTTGTGTTTAGGTTATGCTTCTTTTCATTAATATCATCTTGTTTTTTAATACTTCGAGCGGTAAATTAGTCACCTTAAACTATTTGTTTCAACTAGTTTTACATCTTCATTACGTATTATTTTCAATTAACTAAAACACATTTTAAAAGACGTATCTTTCCCACAAGCATCGTCTCAATTGCAAAGCACACAACGATACAGCGTGCGTAACACAACTTCATATTTACCTTATCAGGTGAACTACACATCCATCCAATCCACGTCAATATCCGGACAACCAATTGTCTAAATAATCAAGTTTCACACCTTACCATATCACCTGATCAAATCTCAGAAAGGTGCAACACGCCATTAGAACAACTCAACAGATGAAGTGGTGGTACATATTTAACTCTTTACCAATTAGGTACGTATTTTGACCCATGTGTAGTCTTATAGAAAGTTAAATTAAATTAAAGACCTTTCTTATAAAATTCCAATTTAAAGGCGTCATTTTCGACCCTTAGATACTGATGAGCAGTAAAGAGCACAAAACCTGAACACTCGCAGTTTGTTCTGGTTTTATGCTGTTTACACATAGGCATTTTAAATTTGCTTCTGAGTGGGAAAGGGTAAATCGGATGAAGGTTTTAAACGGTAAAAACTTAGTCCAATTTCGAATAAGATCGTGTTAGCATCTAGTGCCAGGAAAGGCACTGAGCAATTATCATCTAGGTATGGGGCAAACCTTACGTAGACATCGCACGGCCACCTGTACAGAAATCAGAATTTAAATGCGGCGGCATAAACTGGATTCCTCTTTAAGCCACTTCACTTTGCAATAATGTTCAATCCTACATGATAAATATCCTCTATGTTAAAATCAAATCACAGGAATGCCATCCAGACATGTTTCTGTTTCCTCTGGTCTGAACTCTCCTTGTTTCCGAGGTCAGTCATCACCAACCGTTCGATGCCCACTTAAATTTGATCGAGCAAAAGATATACAAGTATAAAGCATAGCGGTTGTCCGAATAAATACCTTATGCTTATATAAAACGAGATGTGTGTGCACTGTTTGTCCCCATATTTATTTTATAGAGATAACTTAAACAAAATAACAACAACATGTCTCTTTTTTGACGTTCTGAAAGTATTAAAAATATTATGAAAGCGGTATAATGAGAACCATTTAATATAAAATAAAATTTGAAATCGCCATCATATTAAATGAATATTGTTGGAATATCGAATACCCATCGAACTAAGAATATAATTTCATGATGGAAATTCCCTGTACACAACTTTTTTGACACCATATACAATTCAAAATATACAATAAGGTAATTGATGAAAATAAATAAAAAAATAAATCTGAGAGCAGCAGTTTTTACCTACGAAATAGGTAGTCATAAAGATAGCGCTTTTTACCTTTACTTTGTTGTTGATGCATTACTTGTTATCCTGGTAGTTCACACGGTGTCAACCAGTCTCTTACCTTAACATCGGTTAACACTCCTGCACTTTTTCGGCATAGCTGTTTTACCCAGCTTTTCACCTTAAAGGGACCTTTTCACGTTTGGGTAAATTTACAAAATTGAAAAAAAGTTGTTTCAGAATCGCAAATTTTCGTTTAAGTAATAATATTTGTGAGGAAACAGTAATACTGGACATTAACCATGCCTAAAATAGCAATTATATGCATCTTTTGACGATTTAAAAACCTGAAAATTATAAAGCATTGCAACGCGAAACGAATTAATAATTTGGCGAGTTCTGTTGTTGTCGTTATATTTTGTGAAACTACGAGGATTGCTTATATCAAGTATAAAATACGTCTGATATTGCATCAGGAAGGGTGGCCGAGTGGTCTAAGTCGTTTTTACTTCAGGACTCCAGGGGTCAGTGGTTTGAGCCCTGCTGAGGTTACCCTTTTTTTCTTTTTTTAAATTTAATTATTGAATTTTTACTGGAGCTTTTTAGATCCAATGTTTACATTTATCAATATAAAGCATTTAATGACAACCTTCAAAACATGCCAAAATCTGTGAAAAGGCCCCTTTAAATGACCTTTACATAACGCCAGCAGGCACGAATGAATACATTCGCATATTTTAAAGGCTGATTCGAGAGAAATCCCCTGAAATTTGGCTGCATCAATGTGTAGCTTAAAGGATGTAACAATGTTCAATGTACGGAATTCCTGACTACTCTCTGCATGTTCAAACGACACATAGACACAAATTGTGACCCAGTAAGTACGCGTTAAAATCAATCTCGCAAAATTTCAGGGTATGTACTCGGTCACTAAATCGTCAGGGGTAGACATAAATGACTATCGATAAACACAGTTTTGCTTTCAAGATGAGAAAAAAGAACGCTACCGAAATAGGATAATGTCAAGTCAAGAGAAAATCGTTTAATTATCTAACCACAAATGTTTGCGTACTCGGTCAGCACGTCTGGAAATCTTTCCTGAACGCCTGAATAGGCTACCCTTATTTGCCAGTTTGCTGTATTTGCTGTTTTGAATTCAATTTTATATCGAAATTCATTTTGTTAAAATATGCCATTTACAACTCGCAATGAGATTTAAAAAGACCCGCGTCATGCGAAAATCAGTCTTATGAAATTTGCGTCCATCATAGCTATAGCCCACCCAGCCTGCGCATCTCTCAATCTGGTCAGCAGATACATCATGAGAAAATAAAACATTAATATACTTCTTATATTCATGAAATGTCTGGGTTTCCTTAAATGACCAAGATGCAAATAATGTGAGCTTTTAACAGCTGTTTGAATGAGGCATTTTCCCTATGGGTAATGACACCGGATATATGCCTATTTTGAAGCAAACTTAGATACATTTCAAATCATAATTCTCAAACAACGATAAACAAAATATAAATTTCAGTTTCAAAATAATTAGTTATAAGAGGAGCATGCTGACAAAGACTGCACAGTCAACTGGGAGGCGCATCAAATACTTACTCTAGCCCATTCAATACATGAACAGTAAATACTTACGTATTAACACTAGAATGCTTGCTGTCCAAATGAAGCCCCTGTTATTGGAATGTTAATTATTGGTATGTTTTAACATAGATTTCAGTGTATAGGTACTTTGTTCTATTCCGTAGAATACCGTTAGGGCCATCGTGGTTACATATTACAATCCAGAGGGCGACAATGCGATAGTGCGATAGTACGATAGCGACAATGCGATAGTACGATGGCGACAATGCGACAACGCATATATCACAAATATATATGACTGGTGCCGTCATATCCCTGCCGCCATTACACGCCACGTGATTATGGTCTATTAATATATTTGTTAATTTAGATCAGTCGATGCCTTTATTATTCATTTCATTGTACATTTTTATTATTAACCATAAAACGGATTTCAATAATGCACACAATAAAACGGATTTTTATCAAGTAGAATAAAGTTACAAGCTAGAAATCCTTCCAGATTTGGAAGTATTTTACTTAAAAATGCATTGTCAACTGTACTATGGCATGGGGTGTAAAATTGCTTCAAATTAGAACTAAAATACAAATGTACAATTTTATCGGAAATGGGACGCAACTGTTTCTGGAAAAATTACTTGTTAAATACGAGTGCAGTGCCTTAGTAACAATCACGGTAGCACTATTAAATGTTTATGACTATTAATGTAATACACCCACATTTTTCGTCGGCGGCGTTATGCTCCGGTCATATCTATTAAAGATAGTCAATTAGACTTTAATAAGTCTTTAAAGTCACTTACTATGGCACATACATGTGGTCTGCATTTTGTCATAATTTTTGTTATTAGAACATTCTGATTATGGTGTGAATTCAAAGATTCGGTATTATTATATTATCTACTAAGGATATGAGCCGCGCTCTGGGAAAACGGGGCTTAATTCATGTGCGTATAAAGACGTTCCATATAAGCATGTGCAGTCCGCACAGGCTATCAGGTACGAAACATTCCACTTGTATTCATTTTTTCGTTAAAGCCACACAACTTATTTGGCATAGTAAATTTAAGTATAAATAAGAAACATATTTTATATATGCCAATTAGAATATATCTGGAGGTAACTAGGTAGAAATCCGTCTTTTTTGTGCTTTAAAACTTAACAATAATCGCCTTTATTTCATGACGTATACGTCATGAAATCCTACTTTGGGTTTTAAAAGCGGTACCGTTTGAAAAATAATAAATTACTTGCTAACTAGGCTATAGATTTAATTTTATCTATGCCAATTAGAATATATCTGGTGGTTACAAGGTAGAAATCCGTCTTTTTTGCGCTTTAAAACTTAAAAGTAATCGCGTTTGTCGAAATGGACGTATACGTATAGAAATCCTACTTTTGGATTTAAAAGCGGTACCGTTTAAAAAATAATAAACTACTTGCTAACTAGGCTATAGATTAAATGACAATTTTGCACACTTTCAAATTGCATCTATACGCACTGATTAACATAGACTTTTCTTAACTTAAATAAAATTAACATGATAAGAGTACAACTTGTAAAACTAAAACACAATTTTCTCGAACAACCAGTTGATAGTCACGTCACACTTTTCCTCAATATGTAAGGCTTAAAAAAACAATTTAATCTTAAGAGATTTATTAAAAAAATGTGCGCAGAAATGTGTTACTGATTGAGATTTATTTCAACTTGAATTGTTTCATGAATCGTGTCGTGTTATTTTATGTATTCGATTAATGTTTTAAAAGCAGTTATGGGAACGATTTACTGAATTCTAAAATATTTATTTCACAAAGTAATTCATATAATTAATACATTACACAACAACTTACTTTTTTGGCTGACCATCAGTAGAATGCAGCCGCTTACGTGAGCAATCGTGCAATAACACATCAAATTGAATTTGTATTTTTGCTGAAAAAAGGGTTGAGTATTGTCAATCTGATGAAGTTTCTTATATTTATTGATTTAAAAAGATTATATTGAACTACACAAACTTAATACACTGGTAGACGGTATCACCAGCTAGCAGACGTCATGGAATTGCCAGTTTCTCCATAATGTATTGTGATGTTCTTCGCATGAGGTACTAATTATTATTTCAATTGCGTTCCAGAATGGTTTTACGCATTATAATTGCTATTTCAGTTGTGCTCTAGTAGTTTTACGCAACAAAATTTCTATTTCAGTTGTATTCGATATATTGATATATCTTTAATAGAAGCTGTGCTCGGAACCAGTCAAGCTTTTCACGGAGATTGCCATTAGACGCAGCGCTATTAAGAGATTACCTTGTGGTACGCCATTCTCGCAATACCCCGTGTTTGCATTGTCTCTTTGCCAATACAATACGAATGGGCATAGAACGAGTCAATTACAGCGACTTTACGGAAATGGGAAATTTCATTACCAATTAGGGACGACATGTCACATTGAAATCATCAAATAGCATTCATGTCATCGGGGAATGCTGGCTTGTCTTGCATTTAATGATGTTCTTAAAATGGTATTTGTTCATAAAGACGTGATTTGGTTCCTTGGAAGTCACGGGTGTAAAACACGCAATTAATTGCTTAATACTAGTATCAGAACTGCGTTGCCTCTTAACAAAGGTCACGTGATCGTGATTGCTAATTGTGTACATATCGGTTTCGCTAATGACGTGAGGCATTTCTAATTATAAAGTGATATCCCCCTATGAGGGCCTTCGTCTTTAAGACAAACGTATTGAAAACTGTTTAACTATTCAAAAATGCATGCATATCAGATTGTGCTTCAAAAAATGACCATGCCATAGGTGTCACAAGATTAATATGAAGTTGTATAATAAACATCTTTTACATATTCTATGTGAAACTGAGTGGGTTAAAGATCGGATTTAAAATACATGGTGGCCCTCTTACAATTTTGCTCAATAAATGCCCCTTTGGTAAACAATACTTACATTTACAATTGCGATTCGTCAATTACCATTCATGTAATAATCATTTGTATAATAGTGGCGGATTCATTGCATATTGTAAACGTTCATGTTTAAAGTTGTAATACGGACGATTACGTTATAAAGTAATATGTAATTGCTTTGTAATTGAAAACAAATTCTCCGCGTTCATGTAACTTGGCAATTAACTTGTCAAGGCCGGATGTCAAGACGAAGTGTCATTTTTCTCTCGTTTGTTGACACGTGACGCGTGACGCGACGAGAGTGATATCCATTGCGCATAATCACGGTCCTTTATCCGTGTTCTTTTTTACATAATTATAAATTCGTTATCAAATGATGCTACTTTGTTAGTTTGATTCTGTGTTCCATGTAGATTTTTTTATGTTATATCATGCAAATATATCTGCTTAATAATGTTACAGATAATTTAAATTGAGCGTTAAATATAAACTATGTATGTGGAACATCTTTTTAAGGACATAAGCTGTTTTATAAAGGCCAATTTCAAATTGATCTTTATTTAAATAATATTAATACCTATCTTAGTTTACAGCCTGTTTGGATCTTAAAATCATGTGCAATTAAAAATATAGTTGAGGTAATTTCTTTTTCTGACATTTTCTAACAACATCCGCATGTGATTTCAGCAAAAACAATATTTTACAATTTCGGATTGCTTTTGTTCTCGTCGTTAATTGGCGATCATAGATATTCCACAAAACGGGTAAACGTCTTTCAACTATTCTCACATAACATTGTTATCTCATTCCTAATGTCTTCAAAGCGTTAGGAGACAGTAGTGAAGTAAAATACAACTTAAGCAATATATCACAAATAATATTTTTCTCGACACTCGTTCAATGGAACAGCAATGACAAGTCGTTAAATTAGTCCATAATTGTCGTTTTATCGATAGTGACAGAAAGACATGTTTGCATTAACGATGCTCGTTAAAATAAAATACTCTCGTTTTCCAGTGAAATAATGGACTAAGAACTGACACAACAATTTTACTAACAGTGTGCGACGGGCTTCTCGAAGTATCGACGCTGTATGAGTACATATATTGAAACAATAATTCCGGGAAAGTCTGTTTAATTTGTGTGCAGTGCTTAAATTGAGATAATACGATTTTTATATGCTTTAAATTGTACTATATTGATAAAAATATGTTACAATAACACAAAAAAGGCAAGAAAAATTATACGTTGAAGACGAATTTCATAAAATGCAACAAAGACAAATTAGCGCCCCGAGCCATTGTGACGAAGATATTTCGTACATATTTTCCTACAATAACCGAAGCATTCGTCTTTTTATTAGGATCAGAGTAAGTGTTTGTGTGTCGTATGAATATATATTGTTTCAGGAATTTAAAATGAACCGTTAAACTAAATTTAGATTCATATCGTTCATGCATGATATACATGCTCGCGAATCCGACTGTACAGACATTTTCGATTTCAGAATTAAATATCTGGCTTATTTCGCATTTTTCGACACATGATCTTCTTAACTTTTATTTTAATTTATATTGATATATATATATATATATATATATATATATATATATATATATATATTTAATAAGCTTTTTACAAATTATATATAAATTCATAAATATTTGACAAAATCGTATAGTCACACTTTAATGTTTGTGCAGTGCTTAAGCTTGTTGACGCTGATAATTTGAACAGCGATTATTTTCTTGTTACATGTATGTGCTAGCCCTTTACCACTAAGATATGTATTTTACGCATTTGTAGTCCCTTAGAAAGTTACATTTAATAAAATGTCATTAAATTCTTACTGGATTCAAGTTTTAAAGGCTTCATTTCCAACCCTTAGATACTGATGAGCAGCAAACAGCAAAAACCTGAACAGACTGCGAGTTACTCACAGGCTGTTCATGTTTTATGCTGTTTGCACATGGCCATTTTTACTTTGCCATTAAGCGGGATAGGGTTCAACATATTTACGGTTTATGGCATAGAGCTTTGGTGATTATACATCTACTTTTAATGCTCATTCAATGTTCTTTCCTCTGTTCTTCATTCTTCTTGTGTGTTTTTGTTTACTGTTGTGTTCAGTATTTCTGTAAACGGATGAATGAAACAAGTCCTTATGTAAGCGGATTTTCAAATATCACAACTCCTAGAGAGGACCAATCGCTCATCTCGGTACCAATTGTTCTGTTACAACACAAATGTAACATTAGAAATTAAAAGTACAGAGCAGGAGAAAATCTTTAACCCATTTATGCCTAGCCTTTAAAAAAAGGCCTTTGCAAACAGCGTAGACCCAGATGAGACGCCGCATCATGCGGCGTCTCATCAGCGTCTGCGCTGTTTGATTAAAAGAATTTCTGTAAGAAATATTCTAAATATATAAATAAATATACTCGACATCCCTAGTTTTGGAAATAAATTGATCCAATTTAGAAGCATGGGAGAGTCCACTAGGCATAAATAGGTTAAAAAAGAGCTAAAATCCTTATTCTGTAATTATCGGTGTAAGTCAAGTCGACCTCACCTTTAACAATATCGCAATAGAAGCTTTCTTTATTGGAGGGATGGTGTTATTAGATGTTATTTTCCACACAATCGTAAAAAATGCGCTACAACATTATTCGGGGAAAGCATGATATTTAAACATTAAAATCGTAGCAACATATTATTATTATATGTGACTAAACCATTATTATGTATTCTCTTGCAATTTAATTTTTCGGTACAACTATTAACTTCACTTCGTAATGCCTTGATAGCATGCTCGTAAAGTTTAAATAACAACATGTGCTTTAGATTTTTTTTATTTTGCGTCTACAAAATAATATTCATTTCTATAAAATAGCACTGAAAAAAAGATTTTTTCTCGCATAATTACTTAAATTCAAGTGTAATTTTCTCCAGTTGCGTGTCGTCCTTCTTGTTTTGTTGACGGTATCTCGAATCGTAATTTGAGTAACTTTTTGCAACGTTTCAAGAAAAATCAAGACGCCATAATATTTGTCAGCACGAACTATTTTTAGGAGAATCCAAAACTATGACTAAAGTGCAATAAGGTACAATACGGGAAACGTATATTACAATCGACGTCAGCAAAGGTGCAAAATTTTGTTTGTTCATATCACTCTGACCGTCAATAAAATGTATCCGACCCATGAAAGTTTTTGAGTTGAATATGCACATAATTTAACTGTATTTACATAATGGAGGTTTGATGATTGTTTTATTTTGTTTTGTTAGATTGTACGACAAACAATGGTAAGGAAAACGAAAGTTGTTGTCAGTAATGTCTCGAAAAGTAAGTAGGTTTAAACAACCGCGTTGTTGTTTTTCGTTAACCTTTTTGTACGATATCCTTCTTACTTTAATACTTTGTTGTGAAATTAAAAAAGTTCTTTTTTATCAGGTTTGGTTTCTACCAGTTTTTTTTCCTCAATTGCTTATAAATACACAGTCAACACGCGCTTGTTGCCAATGTCTTGCTTCCACACTCCAACATATGTCTAAAAGTTCAAACAAATTTAACAAAACCTCACTCAATTCTCAAGTCAGGGTGCAGGATCAACGGGGTTTTCAGGTGCTTACACGCGTGCTGGAAATAATGTAAAAACACCGTTTTCAAATATGTCAAGTTGTTGAAATACCTTTGCAAAAATCCTCAGTGTATAAAGGACCGCTTTTCTTGCACGTTGTGCAAAACATAACAAAACATAATTAGGTAAAATACCCACCACATAATTCCGAATAAGTCCACATAATAACTTTATAACAATAATAACATATTCGGCATTCCTATTACTATAATATAAAAATGTAAGGTAATGTCAGTGAAATATAATATTTCATTGCTTACCTTTGGACGTCTAAACTACCCATCTGACGAGCCACAGATAATCCAACCAGAGCACAAGATCGCATTTGCCACCGTGCACTGGGCCCGTATTCACCAACCCATTCTTAGAATATAGAGTAGAATAAGAACCAAGGAAAATCACAGGCCTCCACTGGTGATAATGCCATTAACAAAATGCTCGACATGGAGAATGATATAGATAAAAGTGTGTAGTGCCAAGTCTGACTCAAAATTCAGGCAATTCTTGAATATATCAACTTAAAGAATATTCTTAGACTTAAGTCTTAGAATTATTTGGTGGATACGAGCGATGGTCTTTTTTAATCAAAATAATATTTTTAGCGAATATCCGTATAGACGGGGTAAAGTTGACCCATTTTGGCTCAAAATCAGTGAAAATCAGTGTTTCCCTGAAAGGTCAAAGGGGCGTGCCCACCCCAAAGATACACTCTACGATGAAGCTGATCGACCCGAAAATAAACGGCGAAATATACACGCTTGTAGTTTCCGGCTGTCTGGTAAGCGCAGTTGTGGGTACATCTGCTGCTCGCTTCTTCGACCCGGGTTTAATATCCGTTTCCGGCGCATGTGAGTTTGGTAGTTGGTCACTATAACGGATAAGTGGGTTTCCTCTGGGCATTCCCCCCCCCCCACCCCCTCATACACACAGCAAAAGACAACATCAAAATTGAATAACTTTCAGTAACACCTAAAATACCCGGAACGTGCGGCAATAATTAAAACCTCGTCTAGTAAGCAAATTAGGTAGGAAAGCTGGGGCACCATCTGGGTCTTCACAAATTGCGGCTTGTAGCCCGAAAATGGACCTCGTAAGCTTCGAAATACAGACACACACACACACACGATTATTGTTTCAACTGTGTTTCGATAAATCGATTCTTGTTATGGCTGCTCGCATAATACAAAAAGGAGAACACTACTTTTTAAAAGGGGGTACGCAATTAAACTTTGATATTAACATGTGCTGTTTATACCTTTATTAACATATGATCCATTTAGCATGACACCAACGGACAGGCCGGTTATTATGATACTATTGGGGATGCTTTTCTAAACACTTCTGTTTTGTATGTTAAATTAAAACGTAGGTTGTATCAAAGAAATGTTACCGACTGTCAGAAACTAAATTCAAATCGGAATTGTAGCCCTTATTGTGTTTTTCAGAGTATCATGCTGGTTTGATATGGTTGATGGATGATAGTAAGACATCCAAATGTGTTAAAGGGACATGTTCACTGTTTAGCAAAATGACAATTTAAAAAAAAATGTGGTAGATTCAAACATGTATACATTGAATTCAAACACACCCATTTACACTCCTGAGTAAAAAAATATTAAGAAAATGTATAAAATTTTATTGAAAATCATTAATCGGAATAAAAAATAAATAAATAAAGCGTTTCTTACACTTTCCTTGATAATTTAGCGAAATCGTGAATAAGCCAATAGGGCTTTAACAACCGGTGCGTTAAAGCAATATAAGACTGCATGGCGCAGTGGTAGCGAGTTGGCTTTTACTTCTAAAGTTCCGCGTTTGATTCTTAAGGCAGGCACATTAAACAATAGTTGTCATTGGTGTAATACTGTTCTAAACTATTCCTAATATAAGAGTTTTGTTAGTAAATTAATTTAATAATATTTTTGACGAATACGAACATCTGTAAACAAGTCCCTTTAAACGCTTACTAAGGAAAATGTGCAGTTAATTTGACGACTATTGTCTTAAGCATGCATTTCCTGTTCAGTACGTTGATTACTCACACAACTGGTATCTCTTAAAGTAACATAAATACTCAGTATCAACGAATAATTCGCAAAATATTTCGTGAAATAAAGTTAACCCATACAAAATCAGTGTTCCTCATACCAATTTCCAAATTGTTAACGCTAGATGTGGTCTGGTAACATAGACTTAACGAGATACAAAATGCTCGTTTTTATTTTTTGTAGCACATACTATTCCATTTTATCCTTCAACGATATCTTTTCATACGACACACGAATACAACAATGGTACATGCACATGTGTTGAAAATATTGTCCAACAAAAAAGGAAAAATAGCATTTTGTGAGATAAATCTATGTTACCAGACTACATCTAGCGTTGAAATTTTGGCTATTGCTATCAGAAACATTGATTATTTATGTGTTAACTTTATTTTTCGAAATGTTGTACGAAATATTCGTTGATTTTGAGTGTTTATGGGCTATTAAAAAATAATATAAATAGTACAGACTTGTCCAGGTGCTAAGACTGCCAATTCGAAAAAGTAAGTATGTTACCTTATTATGTTAATTAATACATGAACATTAACTGTCTTATATACAAATTTAATACAATTTGACACAAACACGTTTTCACTAATCAATATAGAATATTTGAATTGTTCTTCAAATGAAGAAACTCAATGGCTTAATTACCTAAGGTTATACCATCATACACTCTATGAAAAATAACCGCTATAAGATATATTTCACTATTGAGTTTGCTTAATACGCAGTTTGCTTAATACGCAAACTATAACAAGTGCTAGCATAAAGTGGTTGTAATTAAAACTATACACTATACATACACAGAAAGTAAAAGCGACTGGGTCATTGTTAATCGTTTTAAATCTGGTTTTAAAGTTGTTGTGTATATATAATGAATTAGTTAAGTTGAAACATATTAAATTGTATATACCTGTACATATCTATTTATGCTACAGTGACATTTTGAAGACAATTAAGTAATGTATTCAAAAGGACTGTGCCTTAAGAAGCCAGTCCAGTGCGACACCGAGAATATGAAGTTTAGTAAATAATTAATGGTCTTGTGATTCCAGATCCGTACTAACTTATTAAGGTAAAGGCAATGATACTTTTGTTGAGGTAACTCAAAGAAATATGTCGGACGAGCTTTTATTGAAGGACTTGGAAAAAAACGTACTGGGCTTAAATCATCTATAAGAAAATGATGTTTCATGATGGATTTATGTATCCCCAGTTTGTACAATTTTAACAGCGTTATTTTGTAAATGTCAGGAATCAAATAATGTTAATACCTGACATACAAATACAACGGGGCCTGTGCCAGAATCATTGCTTAAAAGATTTATCTTTCGTTAAATATCTGATATAATTTCAGAGTAGATTTATGAACTTGCAGAAGTCCAATTAAATCTGGTCCATCAACTGCATTACTGTGTTGTCATCAAGGTTTTTGTTGAGTAAAACAATGATAGAAACGTTGTGGAATTCCAGTTGCATCAGACGGAGATTATTCTGGTCATCATTAAAAAGTCCTTTATCGGAGGCAAGTGATCAATAGCCATACCTTTAGACACAGTACAAAACCCCTTACACAGCCCGGTTGTTATAGACCAATGGTTTAAAAAATACATGTAAATTAATTCGATCACACAATTGCCATAAAATTTTACAATTTTACAGATTAAAACATGAGAATCATGTGAACCCCAAAAAGTAAATGTACATGATATTTTGTAACTTGCAATACGAACATACAATAGCATTTATAAACGTGCAATGCCAGATACAAGATATTTGAGTTAGTATTCAAAGCTACTATAAATAAACCATTAATATGAACCGAACAATGAGAAAAGGGGGCTTAATGCATTTGCGATAAGTGCCGTGCCAAATTAGCCTGTGCAGTCCGCACAGGTTAATCAGGGACGACACTTTCCGCTTTAATGATATTTTTCGTTTAGCGAGAGTCTCTTCTTAGCAAACATCCCGTTAAGGCGGAAAGTTTCGTCCCTAATTAGCCTGTGTGAATTGCACAGTCTAATCTGGGACGGCATTTTACGCACATGCATTCAATAGTTTATCTAAATGCCGTGCGTATTTAATGTTAATGTTGCTTGAACACTACCCATCAATAAAACGTATAAAAATAATTCAAACTTCAAATTAACGAAAATTCTACCACACACAGCACCTGAATGGTAAAAAAAGTCCATTATGTTTTGTCGAAGATGATGAGTGGTAAATTATTTCTGGCAACAGATTGTCCTAAATTTAGTTCACAGTTCTTTAAAAAAAATATGACGATTTCTCATATATATGAGTCTTGTTCTGAGAAAACTGGGCTTTATTCATGTGCGTAAAGTGTCGTCCCAGATTAACCTGTGCAGTCCGCACAGGCTAATCAGGGACGACACTTTTCGCTTTAAAACCGAAAATCATGTTTAGGCGGAAAGTGTCGTTCCTGATTAGCCTGCACAGGCTGCACAGGCTAATCTGGGACGACACTTTACGCATAGGCATCATGACTAGCTTTCACAGAACAAGACACATATATCGTGTGTCGTGAGCTATGGCAGTAGTTTAACAATTGGAAAGACAAAAAATTCGTTTTATAACATGTTATGCGTTTGTTTTTCAACAAACAGTTTTGTCTTAAAAAGTAAAGTTACGTAAGAAAATAACTATTTTTTTTGTCTTATCTAGTTACGTAAGTAAATTACTATTGTTTCGTATTGCCATCTTTTAGTAGAGTTTAAAGTTATTTGGTCTTTTTAAACATGAAGTAAGCAGAATCTGGCATTAAATATAATGTCCTGTAATTTTAACCCATTTATGCCTAGCGTCTAGAAAAAAGCCTTGGCAAACAGCGTAGACCAACATGCGGCGTCTCATCAGGGTCTGCGCTGTTTTCTTGAATGAATTTCTGTAAGAAATATTCTAAATATAGAAATAAATATACTAGACATCCCTAATTTTGGAAATAAATTGATCCAATTTAGAAGGATGGGAGAGTCCACTGGGCATAAATGGGTTAAATTGTCCTGGATATTCGTTAGTATGCTCGCTAAAAACTCGTTAACTAATACTATGCCTGAGCTCGTTCATTTAAATGTGGTTTCATGCCCAACTCCTTTAAGATTATATTTATAAGCCGCGCTTTATGCATGATTTATTCGGGACATATTAAAGTGCGTCAATTGTCATCCAAGATTGGTCCATGCAGTCCACACGTGCTGATCAGGTAAGACACTTTCTTCTTTTATGGAATGTTTCGTATTAAGGAAGTCTATTCTGAGTGAAAATCCAGTCAAGGCGGAAAGTGCCGTCCCAGCTTAGCCTGATATGGGACGACACCTTTCGCCACATGAATAAGCCCCGTTTTCCCAGAGCGAGGCTCATGTTTAAAACGTACTGCTTCATGAAACGGACGACGAAATCAACTTTATACAATATATTTATTCACTGTTCAAACAATGCATTAAACAACAGAGAAAAAACACACACAATAATTTCGCATGTGAGTGACAAATAATTGATTTAAAATACAATACAGATGCACCTTAACACGTATTTGTAAAGCTTCTTAGTGACGATACTTTTCTTATAATCATATAAATTATCAAATTTGTGGCCACGTTATAAAGTTTGTCGTGTTGTGTTTTTTTGACCAGAATACGCATGTTGCCTTTAACACATTATGTAGCGTCATATGAACAACATAACTTTATATACAACATAACGTTATCTGATCAAAGTGATTGTCACTATGTTTTTCAATGAAAACCTGACAAATATATATCTAAAACGTATACTGTTTATTGCACAAATACATAATAAAACACAATTTAAACAAACATTTCATTGATTATCAACGCTTTAAGTTTCACGCTTGCGCGTCATATTATACAATGAACTGTATAAAATACAAATAACACAATTGAGACATATGACGAATTGAAAGTTGTTGAACGTTTTTATTTGATATTAATAGCATCGACTCTGAAGAGAACATCTGTACGTCCATTGAAACACTTGTAACAGGATGCTTCGTTTGTGTGTGCACATTTCGTACGTCACATGGTGGGTTTCCCACATACAGGTTTCCCTTTAACGTTCAGTCAACCATTTATTGTGAAACAGGAAACCCTTAACGCAGATAACTTTCTTTCTTTTTAGAGTGGTAGTTTTATAATTGAAAACCCTTTAACGTTGAGTAGCAACTGTAAATGCATTTTTTTGTACTGGAAATGTGAACCATTTTACTCAGAGCGGTCACTTAATAGAGTTAGTTTCAAGTTTGTGGTTGGCAAATATTACTCTAAAATGGATTTTTTTTTTAACACAGGACTTTTTATTTAATATGTTGCGAGACATAACTTTTTTTGGTTATTTATTAGCATTTCTTATTTATAAATAATAGCTTACGTCTTACATGCTGCTTTGTCGCAATGAAGAAATACTTGATTTATTACAGCCGTTCAACTACTCACGAATAAGTGTTTTTCAAAGCTTTGTCTATTTGCAATAAATGCACAAAAAATGGGAAAAAGTCAGTATAAAATTAGTTAAAACGGAAAACGTAGATATGTTTACGTACATGTGAACTCACAGTTATTGTGAAATGGCGGTTATTTAGATATGTAAGATAATTTCGATATTTACAAAATAATTATCGCGTGCTGATAAGTCAACTGCAATATTTTGCTATAATTAAAGATCATTTCAAGTCATTTAAATAATGACGTTCGAATTAACAGGTAAAGAAACAACGTAAGAAGCTGAAGTTAAATATCTGCGTCCTACCTTGTTACGATTGTACATAATAATAAGGTTCTTTTTGGGCGTCGGAAGATATACTCCCAACATTGCAGTCTCGGGTGATATGGGGTGGGTGCCTCCGGAAATTAGGCAATGGAAGTCCATTTCTTTGTATTGGGCACGTCTATCAACAATGCATGATTTTAGAATGAATAAGCGTGTTGCACTCTGGGCTAAGTCTTCAGCTGGAAGGTCATGTAGAAATTGGTATTATATTGTCACTGATATGTTTAATACAAATGGATTACAACAATACATAAATATCGAGTCAGCTTTACCGAAACATGCCTTATTGAATGGAATAATGAATGTTTTATTTGATAAATTTAAGATAGACTGGTATCAACCTCTAAATAGTGTGACGGGTCCTTCCGGTCGAGGCAGAAATAAGTTGCGTACATATCGCCTATTTAAGGACGGTTTTAATACGGAATCTTATTGTCAGCTTATAATGTCTCCGTATCATCGGGCTGCATTTAGTAAATTCCGTTGTGGTGTAGCACCTCTGCGAATAGAAACCGGGCGATACGAGCGGCTGGACGTACTAGACCGGAAGTGCCCCTTTTGCGATAATGTTGAGGATGAGAGCCATGTTATTCTTGATTGTTACTTGTATCATGACTTAAGACATATGTTATTTGACAAAGCTGTAAGTGTAAATCCTAACTTTCTATCTATGTCTAAAAACGATCAGTTAGTTTTTCTCTTCACAACCCCATTAATGATAAGAAGTTGTGCCAAAACCTGTTATGATATTTTAAAACGTCGTCTTTTATATGCTTGTAAATAATGTCTTTTCGCTGTTTTTAAGTAACAATAATGTATTTTAGAGGCTTCTAAGAAGTTGTTACTAATCAGGTCATCTACGATCTGATCGGGGTGATACATGTACTCGATTTTCTAACAATTTCTTTATTGCGCAGCAGTGCTCGTATTTGAACTCATTTTTATTTTATTTTTTTGTTAATTATTTTTACGATGTTTAGGATTAGTAACAGCCTCTTAGGTTTATCATGTAATATAGAACTGTTTTGTACAGAGTTGGAACGCTGGTGATTTTATACATATATATATATGGTTTTATATGATTAGAATGCAAAAGTCTCTGATATTTCTTATTTAGAAAGGTTACATACAATTGTCTATTGTATATATATAAGTGAATGTTTGTATTGTTGTATTGTATGTAATTGAGACTATAATAAAGAAAGAATCTAATAAATGCATGTACTTGTACAAAATCTAGTCCACACCGGAGAAAACACGTTTCAACGATTACCGCCAGTGTCCCGGCACCTGCCATGTGCTCGGTAAATATGTTATATAACACTTGTTGCACACAAACGCAAGGTAGCTAATTAATATTAATTAAAGTGCACTACAAATAGTGCACACTGCAGTGAAGGTATGGTAGGTTGAAATTTAGTCGTTCTGTATACTTTCGCTTCCTGCTGCACCGTTAGAATGAGCTCTTTGGTTATGAACTTATGAGGAGCTCTATGTAATGGGTTCAACATTATTAAGAATTCCAACGTGGTACAATCTTTTCAAAAGTACATGTTCGCAGATCTTCGCTTGTCTTTTTTAAGTCGTTTAATATGTATTTACTTGCAAAACTGTTATATCTCGAATAGTCTAAAATAATTATATAAGCCAGAAAAAAATGAATAAAAATGTGTTGCCTTTATCGGGATTCAATGCACAGGCCTTTAGAAAAAATAGATTGAACCGTTAATATGTAAACAGGCCTTGAAAGTAAAACCAAATTAAAATATACTTTTCTTAAATTGTCCTTGATGCGTTTTTAAACGAATGGTTCGCAAATGTTACTTCATCTATCAGCATCTCGCAAATTCGTATGGATTTATAGGACCCGCGTCATGCTAAAACAGGCCATGTGCCACGTGCGGCAAGTTAAGCTCAACACCAGCCAACACATCAGGAAAGTATATTCAGGAGCTTCACGTATCGCTTATAAGAACACGAAATCTTGCGTGAGTTTATATCGAAACGGCTGGCTCCCGGCCAAACCGCACGGATGCGAAAGCTGTTCTTTGCACAACACGGCTCCCATGTCTTTAAACACCTTTTGGAAAGTGCCGTGTTATGATCATCACACGACAATCCGAGTGTCCAAACCTTGTAAAGCAACACTTAGATACATGAATTTAATGAAGTCATGTAGCGTGACCATTTAAAGAAATCAGACACATGTTTACCTACATATTTGTGAATAACTGTTCGACAGGAACAAAGGGTCCCTGAAGAGCGACGCCCCTAATCTGACCGAACGGTTATCACTTCCGGCACCCGGACCGGAACCAGTGTCATGATAAAGTATGGGAACGCGCACCATTCGGTGCGCAGCCGCGGAATGCACCATGTTGGCCGCTTCCAGTTCCGCCGCCAGTTGGCGCTTCCACTTGTTCCGGCGGTTCTGGAACCAGATCTTAACCTGCGTTTCCGTGAGCTGCAGGGACGCCGCCAGACCGGCGCGTTCCGAACTGGAGAGGTAACGCTTCATGTCAAACGTGGATTCCAGCTGAAAAACTTGACTCCGCGAGAACACCGTTCGCGTCTTTTTCTTCCGTCGGTTCTTTTTGTCGTCGTCGCCGTTGTCGTCGGACGAGTTGCCGTCGGCTGTGTAGGATTTTGAGAGAATGTCTGACGAACTGTCGCCTTCTACCGGAACCGGCGAAGGTTGAGGCGTCAGATGGTCCGATGCATCTTTCGGCGGCGAATGGTCGGCGATTACGTCATCGTCGTCTGAGTCCGCGTGCGCTTTGGTGTGCTCGCCATCCCATGCTGAAATTATTAAGAATTTCAAAAATTAATGTGATTATTGCAAAATGTAAATGTGGAATGGTCACTTTTTCATTTGCAATTCTGTATTGTCACTTACTTTTCACGTGATCTTTTGATAAGTCTATTATAGTATGGTTAAGACTGACGATGTACTATGTACAAGTCGTAATAAATATCTGTTCTGTTCTTTTCTGTTCTTATACCAAATGAAATATATATGCTTATTCAAGTTAACAAATTAATTTAAAACAAACAATAAATATATGATTAAATAAATAAATAAATAAATAAATATACTAATTAATTAATAAATAAAGTAAGTAAGTAAGTAAGTAAGTAAGTAAGTAAGTAAGTAAGTAAGTAAGTAAGTAAGTAAGTAAGTAAGTAAGTAAGTAAGTAATTTAGTATTCAATCATTCAATCAATCAATCAATCAATCAAACAATACAATTCAGTAGACTTTATCAATTCATGTATTTGTTGCATTGCATGCTTGAAAAAGGCTAACATTCGTGCGCGGGGAAAATAAAGATTTTATCTGTCATTGAGATAAATTCGCAAATTATACTTTTATATTAAATCGTCCTGACAAATGCTCTTCCCACTTTTAAGCATGCCTATTATTCGAAAGACATGGAAATCAGGCTCTTTCCCGAGGAACAAAGAAATTAAGTTGACATAATACAACTTGTCACGCCTTTAAAGACATTTTAACGCCGACAAGAGGATTTAAGCTGAGATTAAAACGGGGTCACGATCATAAATTTCTGTCCTTTTATTCGTTAAGAATAGGATAAAAATGACTGGCAAAAGGGGGTCCATTTTCTGGCTATTACCGATGAAACTGATTTGTTAACCGTCCAATTATTTTCTTGTTCGCAGACACGAGCGTTCGGGTAATTCTCAACACTTATGAACAAACGGAAGGCGTCTCGATTTAGGCGGTCACGATCGCGAGTTGTAATCAAGCACGCCGCACGTGGCCTTACGGCTCTGCGCACCCGGTAGTAATAAGGTCACGTGATCATAAGCTGTGACGCGGCGTTTAAAGCGGATCCCGATTTTTGAACTCGCCAGGGATTGCGATTTGCATGGTTCTTTATCAAACGTTTATACGTTGTCATCCACTTAACCAAAAGCGTCCAAGCTATCAGCAAATTAATAAATTGGCAATCGGTAGTGATTATTTCCACGAAACAAATTAACTGAAGTACTATGAAAGTCAATGTCTCAACGTGCATGAATTTTAAGTGCTTCTTTTGCAGAGATTTGTTTTAAGTCAACAAATTACCGCCTTTTTGTCGGCTTCCATATGACGGCCGCTAGCGTTTAACTGGTGAGAATCCGGGAAAAATTGTCAAGTTAGATTGGCTTGACAAATCCAGTTTGTCGTTGCAAAACATGTTGTTCTCCGCAACCACTCAAACGTTTTTTCTCTGGTGACAGCTAAAAATCTATTAGTGAAGTAAAGCCGTAAGTTCTTGTCATCATTTGTCTGTTTTAGATGTATTGTTGTATGGGAGTGAGTTTCCTTCACAATTTATTTTTATGGACGGAAGATAAAAAAGTTTTTATGTTTTCTAGAAAACAGCGTTCAGAAAAAGAATAGTTTTTAAACGCCGCCGACGGCGATGATGATCATGGTGAAGAGAAGAAGATGGAGACGAAGAACAATAAGATGATGATGATGATGATGAAGAAGATGATGATGAGTATGATGACGATGATGATGATGATGATGATGATGATGATGATGATGATGTTGATGATTATGATGATGATGATGACTGTGATGATGATTGTGATGATGGAGATGATGACGATGATGACTATTATTATTATTTTGATGACATAATAATAATAATAATAATAATAATAATAATAATAATAATAATAATAATAATAATAATAATAATAATAATAATAAGTAGTTTTAGTCGTAGTAGTAGTAGTAGTAGTAGTAGTAGTAGTAGTAGTTGTTGTAGTAGTATTAGTAGTAGTAGTAGTAATAGTATTAGTAGTAGTAGTAGTAGAAGTAGTAGTAGTAGTAGTAGTAGTAGAAGTAGTAGTAGTAGTAGTAGTAGTAGTAGTAGTAGTAGTAGTAGTAGTAGTAGTAGTAGTAGTAGTAGTAGTAGTAGTAGTAGTAGTAGTAGAAGTAGCAGCAGCAGCAGCAGCAGTAGTAGTAGTAGTAGTAGTAGTAGTAGTAGTAATAGTAGTATTATTATTATTATTATTAGTAGTAGTAGAAGTAGAAGTAGTTGTTCTTGAAGTTATAGTAACAGTTGTTGTGTTGTTGTTGTAGAAGTAGTAATAGAAGAAGAAGAAGAAGAATATAACATTATGATGATGATTATTACGAGCAGGAGGACGAGACTGAGGAGGAGGTGGATGTCGATGATGTTGACACAGATTTAATCGAGTCGCGTTCTGAGGAAACTGGGCATAATGCATGTGCTTATCTGGGACGACATTTTACGCACATGCATTATGCCCGGTTTTCTCAGAACACGACTCATTCATATTTCCACGTTTGGTATTTATCAATCTATTCGTGGATAATTATTCGCGATCCGAAACATAATCCCCGTACTGAAAAGGTTTGAACGATAATTGCAGCATTAAATTACACGGAATTGCGTTTCAATACGAAAATAATAATTAACATCCAACTTTTTATTTCTTTTTTAAATTACTGCGCTGTTATATCGGATTCGCTTTCATGCAGGCGATATACATAATTAAGATTTTATACTTCGAGCAAAAAAAGCGTACGCACCTGAGTCCTTTTCGAGCTCACTTTACACGAATACAGGTCCCATGTTTAAAAAGGGGTATTATGGGTGCGAAGATCGGTACTACGCCATTTTCGGCCACCGTTCGAATTCACGCAGTAAGGAGCTAGCCTATCCGTCATAAGCGAACACTGAAGCTCTTGACAAGGATATGTGTTTGGAGCTACTCTGTCCGCTACTATGACACATAAACAGGGCATACGGACGCGGAGGTATATCTTAACCCATTTATACCTAGTGGACTCTCCCATCCTTCTAAATTGGATCTATTTATTTACAAAATTAGGGATGTGTAGTATATTTATTTCTATATTTAGAATATTTCTTACAGAAATTCCTTTAAGCGAACAGCGCAGACCCAGATGAGACGCCGCATCATGCGGCGTCTTATCTGGGTCTACGCTGTTTGCCAAGGCCTTTTTTCTAGACGCTAGGCATAAATGGGTTAACTTGCTTTATGCAGATATGTCCTAAATCTGGTCAGAAGCTACCCTGCCCACTATTGAGTAACGCAAGTTTTCATGAGCGGACATTATAACACATCATCAGGGTATTCCGATTTGGAGCTTCTCTGATCGGATATGTCCTCAGGGCATGTCTGGATCTACAATTTTCGGATATGTCCTAAGAGGCATATTTGGAGCACATGGTTCGGTTTTGACCCAGGGCTTATTTTCGCTCATTAATTAAGTGTCTATTGGTCTTCTTAACGTTTACTGAATCCGTTTATATTTGTTGACATGCTCTACGATTTTGTATCTGGCAAAACTACACAATACGGTATCTAAGCATTGGTTTACTGGCACTTACCATACGAATTAACGTGACGAAAAAATATTCTCACAAATATATGTTCTCTTTATTAGAATATTTAAAACCTGAAAGATATACTAGTATATCATATTTCATTTGCTATTATAATAAGTGTGTTATGATTAAAATCAAATATGAAAGGAAATCGATTTAAATTTCTGAATATATGTGTACATATATTACTTTAAATGTTATTCAATTAATGAAACAAATACTAGTAGTTTAAACATTCTATCGCTTTGAATCGTTTATCGTTGAAAAGAATGTCCATTGCCGGGTAAAGTGGCCCTTTCACGTTTTGGTAAATTGACAAAATTAAAAAAAAGTTGTTTCATATTCTCTAATTTTCGTTTGAGTTATGATATTTGTGAGGAAATAGTAAAACTTAACATTTACCATGCTCTAAAATATCCTTTATATGCATCTTTTGATGATTTGAAAACCTGAAAATTATCAAGCTTTGCAACGCGAAACGAATGAATAATTTGGAAAGTTTTGTTGTTGTCGTTATTTTTGGGGAAACTACGAGGATTGCTTATATAAGTAAAAAAAAAATACATCCGCTCATATCATGAGCACGGATTGTCGAGTGGTCTAAGAGGGAGACTTTTTACTCCAGGACTCCAGGGGTCAGTGATTCGAGCCCAGTTGAGGGTTACCTTTTTCCCTTTTTATTTGTATTCTTGTTGTTTTATTTTCAGTGGAAATTTGTAGGTCCAATGTTTAAATTTATCAATATAAAGCATTTAATGACAAGCTTCAATACATGACAAAAACTGTGAAAAGGTCCCTTTAATATCGTTCAAATAGATGTCTTTAGTTGATACAAACAGTGGTTAAAATATTATCTTTTAAAAAGTATTTCCCGGTAAATGTCTTTATATTTTGAAATAATATTGAAATTAATATTTAGATGTATTTATAGTTACATATCTAAAACAAATATCACACATAAAAACACATTTTTCCATTTATAGTCATTAGCAGTATTAAGAGGTAACGTTAATAAAAAGGACATGGTGCTCACAATTACAGTTCGTTTGTTCGTTCCTTCGTTCTTTCCTTCGTTCGTTTATACATTTTTTATTATCATTTTTTTTTCTTTTCATTTTATTAATTAATTTTATTTATTTTTATTCATTTTATTTATTTTATTTATTTTATTTCTTTATTTATTTCTTTATTTATTTATTTCTTTATTTATTTATTTATTTATTTATTTATTTATTTATTTATTTATTTATTTATTTATTTATTTATTTATTTATTTATTTATTTATTTATTTATTTATTTTATTTTTATATTATGTTTCTTTGTTAGGGTCTTGCGGAGTCAATTATTATATTATTGTTTTCTGCCAATGTTGAATGAAGAAATATAATACAAACATTCTTAACAATTAAGTATCTTCGCATATAAATGTATATGGCCTTTAAAAGGCGAATACTTTTTAAGTTATATTATTCGTATGATAAGAAGAGAATGGAAAAAAAATCAACATCCCTTTTTTGTATGTATTTTTGGCTTACATATAAACTTTTTAAAACAAAATAGATGCTGCAAAAATGACATGTCTTAATAATTTCATAAAAAATATATAGTTCCACGACAAAACATACGAATAAACAAATATGTATTTTCTTTTGTAATATAGTTGAAATAATGGATCGTTTTATCTGCATTATTGGCCAGAGACTCAATGTGAAATACAATTAACGCATAGGAAAGTAAGCTAATAGTATAAGATATTATTTATTTCATCTTAAGTCTTATTTTTGGAAGAATATTTAAAGTTGCAATTCAACATGTGCGTAATAAAGTATTACATAAAATCAATTACAAAAATATTTTGGGTATGAATTATCAATGAAAAAATGTCAAGCAGTTGAAAGAAAATATTGCCTTTAATCTTTTTTTTGAACTGCAGTAATGTTAAAATGACTTATTTGTGTTATAAATACACTTGATATAAAACACCCGAACAATACTGATAGATTTAAAAAGAAAGATATATGCTCCTACACGTGCTCGATCCGTGACCACCAGATGCAAAATCTGAGGGTTTTTTACCGCTCAAGTGTTCAGTCGTCCTATGTTGTTTTTTCATTCCCCATACGTATTACAGAATATTGCACACTGTGACATTAATTCCCGGTAAAGTTACATTAAACTCATAATACACAAATGCGTTACAAATAAGTTATTAATATATACATTTTTTATTTTTACGGTCGACGTTTTGTCAAATTCTGAACATAATACTTGCTTATTTCTCTATAATCAAAGATCACAAATATCGTTCTCAAACTAAAACATTGAGGAAAACCCCGCGTTATTTAAAGAACATAACTTACGCAAAGGATAAACTCGATTTTGAGACGAGCACCATTTAATGTGGTTTCGATCAATACATATGTTACATTTTTCAGATCATAATGTTATATTTTCGTTAAGAACTATTATTCAATGTTAAATTTCGTATTCAGATAATCGCAAAATATATGTTTTAGACGTGTCAATGATTTTAGCAGCAGCGGCAAAGGGTTTATCTACCGATAACGCAATATAAAAAGCAACATATTTTTATTCGCCAAGTCAGCTAGTTTTGAAGCTTAGGATAAAACAACATTTTATAATCAGAAAGCTACCCAACCTAAGTTCACTTACAGTATATCCATTTTGAAGATTTGATTGTTTTGTCATACAAATGATCATCGCATATGGAAAATTGAGCTTTATGCATGCGCGGAAAGTATCGTCCCAGATTTGCATCTGGAGTCCGCACAAGATAATCACGGGCGATACTTTCATGGACTTTCTTTAAAGGCGGTCTCTTTTAAACCAAACATCGGGTCTAGGCGGAAAGTGTCGTCCCTGATTAGCTTGTGAGGACGACACTCAACCCACATGCATAAAGCTTCGTGTTTTCAGAACGCGACTGACATGTACATTAAATTGAGTGCGTTATTACCACGGGCTCAACCCCAAGTAGTTAATCCATGCAAGCAATCCGAATAACCCCCAGAGAATAAAGGGATCTTCTACAGCCTCGGTTTGTTTCAATCCACCATATCAGACGGGTTGTGAAAAATGGGTATTTTGCCATTTTCGGACAGCGTTGCTCTATACCAGCCTCCGCATTGGCGTTTTCTGGCCAGGAGCTACCTTGTCCGATATAACGAAAAATCTCGTGGTCTCAATAGCGGAAAAGGGGCTCCAGAAAAGCAAATTCTCAGCCTTTTTTTGGAGCTATGCTTGCTGCTAATTGCAAAATACCTATTTTTGCACGACTCATAAGCATTCAAAAGCTGCTTTCTATATTAAGCTACGGTCAAAGCACACTGAGATGTTAAAATCAAACACGCATATTGGTGCTAAATGATTTTTTCTTTTAAAATTTAAAAATTTTGAAAAAGAAAATGTCGAATGTGTCCAACTAGTATAGTGCAATTCTCTGTTTTATGCAACAAACAATTGTTTTTATATTAGCGACTTAAAAAGGGGCCAACATACGGAGAAAAGAGGATTGTTTTTAAAAAAATATCAAATGCCTTTGAATGGCAAATATCTTTGAATAAGTTAGTATGTATTAAATAATTTAGTCCGGCAATCGTGTTTATAAACGGGTGAAGCAGAATATTTATTTGGAAAGCTATACAAGATTTTGTCGGGTGTCCAAGGAGTAACAAGGGACAAAATTGTCACAAAACCAGGTTTTCATTGTGAAAAAAAAATCTGATAAAGGGAGAAAACTCAAACTGAACTTTTGATATGACCAAAAAAAATTAACCCCCTTTGTAATTTTTTTTTTTTTTTAAATCTATTTTTAGTCGTGGCGACCTTGACATTGGAGATATTGACGTGAATCTTTCGTGGGACACACCGTCCCATGATGGTGAACAAATGTGCCAAATGATTTTAAAATCTCACAATGAATGACATAGTTATGGCCAGGACAAGCTCATTTATGGCCATTTTTGACCTTTGAACTCAAAGTGTGACCTTGACCTTGGAGATATCGACGTAATTATTTCGCGCGACACACCGTCCAATGATGGTGAACAAATGTGCCAAATGATTTTAAAATCTGACGATGAACGACATAGTTATGGCTCGGACAAGCTCATTTATGGCCATTTTTGACCTTTGAACTCAAAGTATGACCTTGACCTTGGAGATATCGACGTAATTATTTCGCGCGACACACCGTCCAATGATGGTGAACAAATGTGCCAAATGATTTTAAAATCTGACAATGAACGACATAGTTATGGCCCGGACAAGCTTATTCCGCCAGCCCGCCAGCCCGCCAGCCAGCCAGCCAGCCCGCCAGCCAGCCAGCCCGCCAGCCAGCCAGCCCGCCCGCATTCGCCAATCTAATAACCAGTTTTTTCCTTCGGAAAACCTGGTTAAAAACGTTAAAGAAGTGTACGTGGTGTAAAAAAATGCACACGCGCAAGTTTGGTAACGGTTCTATAGTATTGTACGATTCATGTGCGCGATTTTTGTTGGTATGAGTTCGAATCCTGTAGAAACCTTGTAAATAAGAAAAATGTGTATACATTTTTTCTCATGAAAAGTAAATAAATGATATTACTGTTTGTTTATTGACATATATGTGTGAAAATTGTAAGCAATGGTGTGTTTTGATACATGTCTATATTTCGAGGATATACCGTCTGTGTTCTCCTTTAAAGCAAACAGTACTAATGAACGTTTTCCAGGTAGTAAAACCATGAAATAGTTTTTAAAATATTTGCGTAACAAAATTTGAATTTAAATTTGAATGTGTTGTGAAAATCTAGACGCATGATCCATAAATATACTATAGTAACAGAAAAAGTAAGTTTTAGACAAGCATATTTGATGTCACTTAAATGATGAATATGCTAATGATTAATTATTTTGAGACAAGATTCACCTAAATTAATTCGTAACTCAAACGCGACGCGTTCCTCTTATTCGTGGTCCTATTAAAAAATATGACACAAACTTATGGTGCTTACATTTCTTGTGGTGCTGCTGCCACTGCTGCAGGCTGTGGTGGCTGGCGTACCAGTGGTACCAGGCCGGAAGGTGGCCGAGGGGAAGCAGACCGCCATTGCTTCCGGTACTCGCCTCTCCAAGCCTCGCCATGTCCGGGAAGCCGCGACCGAAGCCGGGAATCACGGGAAAGTCTAACTTTGAGATCACCGCCGGCACATCTTTATCTGACGGCGTCGGTACTCTCTCCCGGCCGACATCTTTTTCTTCACTGCAACATCTGTCTTCGCGGCATTTTTCCTTTTCTACACGAGCTAAAATACTGTTTATTGAGAAAGATTTCGTAGACTTTTTTTCATTTTCCTCAACTTTATAGGGATTCAACGCGCATCCTTTCATTACGTCCAGAGACATTTTGACAAAAATATCAACAACAAAAACACAAACTTATATAAATAAAATATATAAACAAAACAGTCACTCCTTTGCCATTCTCTGTTCTAAACTGTCAACATCATTACAGTTGATACCATTCAATAACTAATCATAACAGAATCGTTAGTGAAACGACTGGATATTTCACGCGATATCGTTCAAAATATCACTATTTATGTTATTTCTATTGTTATCTTCACAGATCGGTACTGATTTTGATCGCCCAATAAAAATATGGAAACAAGTTAGACAAATCGTCCACACATTCGTCAATTAACAGCCGACCATCTGACGATGTTTAGAACCGGTACCTCTCAATTCAAACGATATCAATTCGCAAATATGTTTATTTAAAAGGCGAAACAAATATTTGCAATGTCGCAATAATAATACTTGACTTTTTTGTTGTTGGCGCCGCCCCTTTCTAATTTACCATTGATTGAAGCAATGTCTGCGAGTCGGTGATTGGTGCAGCGCTTTCAGGGAAATCCAATAGACCGCCGTTCGCCGCTATTAATAATGTAGCGAATTGGATCCATTATTGACTGCGGCATCTTGCAGAAAAGAAAATTATCATCTTCAAGACTCTCGTCTTTGTCTATTGAAATACTTAAATGGATTGCTATTATTGTCTCAAATTAACATCCGACTTCAAGTCGAACTGGGTGGATCCGTTAGAAGCGATAAAAAGAACGGCAAATCGGGCGTAAAATAAGTTATAATTTAGTAAGGCAGCTAATCTTTTCAATCAACATTTACGGGTGCCCCATTGTTTTTCGGCCCCGCCCTAACAGTTGATGCTCCATCATTAGTGCTAATTATGACAATAAATAGCCCCCATGACGGATTAGACAAAACCGCGCAGTACGCATGTCTCTATTCGGATACCTTCACCTGCCTTCGTGCTTCTCAATCGCGCGCTAGCGGCACGTGGGGGCCTAAAATGCCTGAACAAATTACTACTACAAAATCATGCACCCGAAAATCGCTCAGGAAGTTAATTCCGAACTTTACAAACATAATAGTCTGCTCTATTTAGCGAATTTAGTTGTGAATGGATATTATTTACAATAACAATATTGGCGTATCACGCCTTGTTGAAGATAATTTGTCACCCCTGGTGAGTTCGATTTTGTAAGCGTGCTAACAACCCGAATTCGCGCGTATGCATGACGCCTATACCCCGGGTGGAAAACAAGCCTATGCCCGATGAAACCTAAATTAGGAAAATTGAGAGCTTTCTAGTGTTTTGAAATAATTAATTTGACGGCTTTCCTTGTGTCTACAAAAATAGCATCTGCCTAATGATATATTATGCAATGTATAACAGTGTGAGTGTCTGACATATTAACTGGTAAATCATTATTGACACCGACCACAGGTTAATCACTATAGCAACATTATGATGATACTAGTTCTGCAACATAGACAGCGGTAGTATTGGTGATGATGATGATGTTGATGCTGATGAAGCAAGAGCACCTGCTGCTGCTGCTGATGATGATGATGGTGATGATGAATTTGATGGTAAAAATGATGACACAAATGATATTCAAACTGAAGGAATATTTGTTCGGTGAAATTGGTTTTGGTTCTTAAAGAATATTCCCCACCAATCGATATATCCACAAGAATAAAAAGATAAAAAGGTATGTATTCATGCATGTTAACGTTAAATGATGCACAGCTGTTCATATAGAATACCAAATAATGTCTTAACGTAGGCATTTGCAAATAGTATATATGACTTATATAGACTCAAAGCAATGCTCTTTTAATGATTTTTTTTTTCGAAATTCAAATTAATTTTAAAGTTAAAACTTTCAGACAACGCATAGAGTTTACTACCAGAGACATAAAAGGAAACTTTTCTGAATTGTACCCATATAGTTGTTACGTAACTGCGTTCGTCTGACCTCTCCGAAAGTGTTTCACTACACACGCCAATCTGGCTAATATACTAACATAACGTATTAGTAAGAATTCGTATATAAATATTTAATTGTATTAAGTAATCTCAGAATATGACTTGCGAAATTTAACTGTATTTATTAATTGTTAATATACTTAATGAAACGAAACAAAGCTCCCAGGCGAATTTGCATATATCAGGAAAATACCGGTAGTACATGTACTATTGCAGAGCGATAAATCTTACACGTTAGTTTAATGGCGACACTAAAGTTACCGCACAAAAAATAGCTTGGTGCATGTAAAATACAGTTCATGTTGTTGTTTGTCAGCTCATAAAAATATAAAAACGTGTACGATTCTCTTCGTTTTTTTTGCGTTTTCGTGTGATTGACATACTTAGCACCATAACTAACAGTCGCGGCTTAAACACAATTTAATTGATTTAAAAAAATAAGTGTTCACTCTAAATCATCGTAAGGTACACACGTTTGCTTTTCTTTTTATTTCCGAAATGGTTGGCTTTGAGTTTTATCCTGTAGCAGTATTCTTGGCCTATTGCTCCATATGAAATATAGAAGTATAATCAACCGTTACAAGGAACGTGAAAGAACCATAAAACGCCGTAAAGCAATATAGTAATGATTATTATAGGATAAAATGAAAATCTTAATTATGAATCAGCGAATCTTCGACATAAAAGCTAACGGAGATGTTCAAATGCATCCGAAAGAAGGTTCATTTCACCTGAACACGAATATAATTGTCGTCATGAGATAGCGCCAATCCTCTAATGCATATTGGCGCGTGCCTATTTAAAGTCTCGCCCGGTGCGAGATTATATCTCACGCGAGTTGACAACGGTAACGAAAGGCAAGTTTTTAAAATAAAAATACCACAGTGTGTAATTAGGGATCAATTAGAGGGCTCCAGATTGAAACAAATTGGAAGGAGGCCGAGTTTAGACGAAACAATTGATTTAAATAAGAAGATCTGACATGCAGATAAGTGCATAATGACTGATTTCTGAGCGGGTGGCAACAGCGCGTCTCATTTTCACCGAACGCTGATTTCTTCTTTAAGAAACAAAATTTTCTGCTTGATGATTTAATTTGTTTGTGCTTTTTACCAAATAAGCAAACGTGCTTATTTATTAAAGTGATATTCTATTGAAGACACTTTTTAAAATGCTTCTTTCTTTTTCGTTTTTTTAGACAATAAACATCCCAACAATTTTCCAATTGTCATCAACTGTGTTTTAATTAATTTCAAGTGAAATACAATATTATTATAATCAGACATGAACGATAAAATGCAATAATGACGTTTTTATTTTAAGCATACGACGGCAGAAATTGTGTAATTTATTGTGAACAGAATTCTATGTGTAATTCTAATTCTAGGTTTGCTTAAATAAAAACGCAGTATATCAAATAATCGCAAATTCAAAATGAAAATGCAAAAAAGATACAAAAGCTACCAGAAGGTTTTACTTCAATAGCGATGAAGATATGACTACATTTGAAAAATAAGACGGAAAAAAATCAGAGAAAGGCAAAACGCACACCTTTGTTTAGTGATTTTACAGCAGACTTCTTTGAAAGGTAAACCAGCAATTAATGTTTTCGGATGCATGTTATTAAGATATTTTTTCCGTCGTCAGAAAGAGCGTACAACTGTTAAACACGCAATTTGACGCGCGAATGTTGGTTTTAAATGGAGAATGGGCACGCGCGAGATTCAAGATGGCGCCCAACTAGTAATTACGGTTTCGTATCTATCATTCCCGAATTGACATGCACTTGTAAGGCAATCGGCTTAAATTCCAGCTAAACCAGCTTTGCAATTCTCCGTGATTTCGTATCAATCTTTCTAGAATGACATCAATTTTCTAAAACTCTTTTTCTAATTACGGTTTTAATCACAAAAGCGGCTTTTCGTGCGGGACACACAAGGTGCTTAAAGATGGATTGATCACTCGCAGAATTGTTATTAATTAATGTGATTAAGATATAAAATGTAACATCCCATGCGGAATATTGGGGATAATTTTTTAAATAGAATAAATGAAATATTAGAGAATGTATTAGGGAATGTTAACTTACAAGTATTACAAAAGACCGCAATATTAATTAGCTTACTATACACTTCGCGATTAGATTCCCAGTGCATTTCTAATCGGTCTCAATTTTCTAACGTGTTTAGTACCTGAACAGTTCAATATCTTAACGTAGATGAAGAGCTCAGATCTTAACCCATTTATGCCTAGTGGACTCTCCCATCCTTCTAAATTGGATCAACTAATTTCGAAAATTAGGGATGTCTAGTATATTTATTTCTATATTTAGAATATTGCTCACAGAAATTCCTTTAAGCAAACAGCGTAGATCCAGATGAGACGCCGCATCATGCGGCGTCTCATCTGGGTCTACGCTGTTTGCCAAGGCCTTTTTTCTAGACGCTAGGCATAATTGGGTTAGGCGTGTTCGCAAAGGCATGCTCGGTTTTGAACGTGTTTAGAAAATAAACATGTTTTCTCTCTAAACATGTAAAGCTGTATAGATTATACACACATTAAGAATACAAGCTATTTAGAACAATATGTTTAAATAACATACCTGTAAAGGTTTTAATAACAAAGCTACCATTAAAAAAAACATGTCTTCATTATCACCCTCTAAAAAAATCCATCTATAATGATAATTACATTATGCTCTTGTTCCAAAAGTTAAAAGATAACCAGATACAGTGAAAAAGAGATGCACTTGAGACATTTTTATCGAGTTGTTAATCTCTTTAAAAATTGAGGTATTGCTCTGACAAATAAAACAAACTTTATTATATAAAATAAATGAAGGATTTAATGTCCGTATCGTCTTTTTATAATCTGAACACATTTTGCTTCTTCGAAAAGCATTCATTTCATTAAATGTGAGCACGTGTACCTTATTAACAAACTAGTATCACAAAAATGTACCTTATATTACCCGCCACTTATAATCTGGACTCCCGAACAAGAATTGTGTTTGAAACAACAAACTATTGTGCAAACTTTTATCGTTTCATTACTAAAACATAATGAAACTACAGCAGAGATAAAACAGAGATATATGCAAACTATAGTTTAGTTTTTCAAAATGTACCTTATATTACCCACCACTTACAATTTCGACGACCGAAAAGAATTGTGCTTGAAAAACGAACAGTTCTATACATTTTCATCGTTAAATTACTAAAACGTAATGAAGTTACAGCAGATAATAAATAGAAATATATGCAAACTAAAGTTTATTAATAACTTTACAGGCATTTATATTCTCTGCACCAGTAGAACTCTTAAAATGCATTTCTTTTAAAATAAATATTGTTTAGAAAGTAACTGCAATTAACTAACCATAACATCTTTAATATAAGATAAGATCGTACGGCCATTACAAATTTAAATTACTCAATAAAAATCAAATGCCTTTGAAAATTACAAATAAACAAAGAAATAATAATTGGACGTCGAACCTTGAATTTTGAAATCCTCACATCGCCTAAATTAAATATTTGGCGAGACCCTTTTTGCGAGCTTACTTAATGGAAACTATAGTCGATATCGGATTCAAATACAACGTACTTTAATTTCGTACATGCGTTCCGCATTGAATTTTAGTATTTTATTAACGTAGATAACACTTTTCAAGTCAAGGCCTATGTCTCATTAAATCGGGTCTTCTCACCTGAAGTCACGTGCGATCTCGCGGGTCACGTGACAAAGCGAATTTATGTCAAGAGGGGTAATTGTCGACAGACAATATAGTTTAATTACAGTGACGGTGACGTCTCTTTTATTCTCCGCTATCGGCTATTGGACGTTTGCTCTCGGAGTTTCTTAATTACTTTAAGAAATTCTATGGACATTTTGTTTCCGAATGTCGTCTGTCTATTATGTCCGCGCATGTTGCCGAGGCTCTGTGTGTACCATGATTATTGTCCAGCTTTGTGAAATGTCGAGCGGTCAACTCGATGTTGCTGTCACAATGTCGATCTGGTGTATTTGCGAACGTCCGCTTTCCAGGGTCTGGTTGCTCAAAACTTCAAATAACGGCTTGTGAAAATAACAACCGTTAATTTTTGGATCAACTTAATTATATTTACCCTTAAATATATATTTTACTGTAAACACATTTGTATGCTTGAATAATTCGCATATATTTGATAATCACATTGCTTTGACACTTTTATTTGGTTATGAAGTTAATAGACTGTTATCTTTATTGGTCATCATACATTTAAATAACCGTGTCCAGCTGTAATCCTGAAATCAGGTGTATCATTTATCATGCACATTCAAAATAAGTGTTTGACCTTAGCTAAAAGGTCAAAATTACATTTACAGGTCAGAGGTAAAATCAGGGTATACTACTGCTTCTATGGACTGTACATTTATCCTTCGTCATGCAAATTAAAATTTACTTACAATAAATGTTCACCATGAGAAGACGATATGTCGCCAGTAACATCCACGCCTCTGACTCAAAGGTCAAGGTCACACTATAGCCTCGAAGCTCTAACAAATCATGATAAAGCTTTCCAGAATGTAAGTTCTTTATTTAAAAGGTAATGTATCACGTTCAGCATGTGGAGACGACGAATCACGCGTAAGACATATGTCCTTAGCTCACAGTTCAAGGTTTCATAATGTGTTTGTTTGTCAAGCATTGACATGAAAATGTATTTCATCAGATAATTTTACTGTTCAAAATGTTTTAGATACGGAGATAGCGTTTCGTGCGGTAGACCTGTGCACATAGTTTAAAGTTAATATCGCACTTAAAGGTGGTCGCGTATGGCAAATGGCCTATTTTCGCATGTTGTGGTTTAAGGAATAAGCAGGTACTAAACTGTATCATCAAAACGTTACACATTTCCCGCCTCTCTTAGAGCGTTAAGTAAATCTGACAACACGCGTAAACAATCACTGAGAAACTTTTATCGTTGAGTATATTTCAAATTACAAACCAATATGAGTCGCGCTCTGGTGACAACGGGGCTTAGTTCGCATGCTTATCAGGGGCTTATTGGGCATGCTTATCAAGGGCTTAGTTCGCATCATTATCTGGGGCTAAGTTCGCATGCTTATCTGGGCTTAGTTCGCATGCTTATCAAGGGCTTAGTTCGCATGCTTATCAGGGGCTTATTGGGCATGCTTATCAGGGGCTTAGTTCGCATGCTTTTCAGGGGCTTATTGGGCATGCTTATCAAGGGCTTAGTTCGCATGCTGATCAAGGGCTTAATGGGCATGCTTATCAGGGGCTTAATGGGCATGCTTATCAAGGACTTAGTTCGAATTCTTATCAGGGACTTAGTTTGCATGCTTATCAGGGCCTTAATTCGCATGGCTATCAAGGACTTAGTTCGCATGCTTTTCAGGGGATTAGTTCACATGTTTATCAGGGGCTTAGTTCGCATTCTTATCAAGGGCTTAATGGGCATGCTTATCAGGGGCTTAATAGGCATGCTTATCAAGGACTTAGTTCGCATTCTTATCAGGGCCTTAATTCGCATGCTTATCAAGGACTTAATTCGCATGCTTTTCAGGGGCTTAGTTCACATGTTTATCAGGGGCTTAGTTCGCATGCTTATCAGGGGCTTAATGGGCATGCTTATCAAGGACTTAGTTCGCATGCTTATCAGGGGCTTAGTTCGCATGCTTATCAGGGGCTTAATGGGCATGCTTATCAAGGACTTAGTTCGCATGCTTATCAGGGGCTCAGTTCGAATGCTTATCATGGGCTTAATGGGCATGCTTATCAAGAACTTAGTTCGCATTCTTATCAGGGACTTAGTTCGCATGCTTATCAGGGCCTAAATTCGCATACTTATCAAGGACTTAGTTTGCATGCTTTTCAGGGGCTTAGTTCACATGTTTATCAGAGGCGTAGTTCGCATGCTTATCAGGGCCTTAATTTGCATGCTTATCAAGGACTTAGTTTGCACTCTTATCATGAACATAGTTTGCATGTTTATCAGAGGCTTAGTTCGCATGCTTATCAGGGACTTAGTTCCCATGCTTATCAGGGTTTTAGTTTACATGCTTATCTGGGGCTTAGTTCGCATGCTAATCAGGGGCTTAATTCGCATGCTTATCAGGAGCTTAGTTTGCATGTTTATCAGGGCTTAGATGGCATGCTTATCAGGGGGCTTAATTCGCATGTTTATTAGGGGAGGGGCTTAATTCGCATGCTTATCAGGAGCTAAGTAAGCATGCTAATCAGGGTCTTCGTTCGCATGCTTATCTTTTACTTAATTCGCATGCTTATCAGGGGATTAATTCGCATGCTTATCAGGGGCTTAGTTCGCATGCTTGTCATGGTCTTTGTTCGCATGTTTATCAGGGCCTTAGTTCGCATGCTTATCAGAGGCTTTATTCGCATGATTTTCTGGGGCTTAATTTGCATGCTTATCAGGAGATTCATTCGCATGCTTATCAAGGGCTTAGTTCGTATGATTGTCAGGGTATTTGTTCGCATGTTTATCAGGGCCTTAGTCCGCTTGCTTATAAGAGGCTTAATTCGCATGATTTTCTGGGGCTTAATTCGCATGCTTATCAGGGGCTTAGTTCGCATGCTTATCAGGGGCTTAGTTCGCATGTTAATCAGGAGCTTTATTCTCATGTTTATCAGAGGCTTAGTTCGCATGCTTATCAGGGGCTTAGTTCGCATGTTAATCAGGAGCTTCATTCGCATGCTTATCAGGGGCTTAGTTCGCATGCTTATCAGGGGCTTAGTTCGCATGTTAATCAGGAGCTTCATTCGCATGCTTATCAGGGGCTTAGTTCGCATGTTAATCAGGAGCTTTATTCTCATGTTTATCAGGGGCTTAGTTCGCATGCTTATCAGGGGCTTAGTTCGCATGTTAATCAGGAGCTTCATTCGCATGCTTATCAGGGGCTTAGTTCGCATGCTTATCAGGGGCTTAGTTCGCATGTTAATCAGGAGCTTCATTCGCATGCTTATCAGGGGCTTAATTCGCATGCTTATCAGGGGCTTAGTTCGCATGCTTATCAGGGGCTTAGTTCGCATGTTAATCAGGAGCTTTATTTTCTGGGGCTTAATTCCCATGCTTATCAGGGGCTTAGTTCGCATGCTTATCAGGGGCTTAGTTCGCATGTTTATCAGGAGCTTCATTCGCATGCTTATCAGGGGCTTAGTTCGCATGCTTATCAGGGGCTTAGTTCGCATGTTAATCAGGAGCTTTATTCTCATGTTTATCAGTGACTTTATTCGCATGCTTATCATGGGCTTTATTGCATGCTTATCAGTGGTTCTATTCGCATGCTTATCAGGGGCTTACTTCGCATGCTTATCAGGGGCGTAGTTCGCATGCTTATCAGGGCCTTAATTTGCATGCTTATCAAGGACTTAGTTTGCACTCTTATCATGAACTTAGTTTGCATATTTATCAGGGGCTTAGTTCGCATGCTTATCAGGGACTTAGTTCCCATGCTTATCAGGGTTTTAGTTTACATGCTTATCTGGGGCTTAGTTCGCATGCTAATCAGGGGCTTAATTCGCATGCTTATCAGGAGCTTAGTTTGCATGTTTATCAGGGGCTTAGTTGGCATGCTTATCAGGGGGCTTAATTCGCATGTTTATTAGGGGAGGGGCTTAATTCGCATGCTTATCAGGAGCTAAGTACGCATGCTTATCAGGGTCTTCGTTCGCATGCTTATCTTTTACTTAATTCGCATGCTTATCAGGGGATTAATTCGCATGCTTATCAGGGGCTTAGTTCGCATGCTTGTCATGGTCTTTGTTCGCATGCTTATCAGGGCCTTAGTTCGCATGCTTATCAGAGGCTTTATTCGCATGATTTTCTGGGGCTTAATTCGCATGCTTATCAGGAGATTCATTCGCATGCTTATCAGGGGCTTAGTTCGTATGATTGTCAGGGTATTTGTTCGCATGTTTATCAGGGCCTTAGTCCGCTTGCTTATAAGAGGCTTAATTCGCATGATTTTCTGGGGCTTAATTCGCATGTTAATCAGGAGCTTTATTCTCATGTTTATCAGGGACTTTATTCGCATGCTTATCATGGGCTTTATTGCATGCTTATCAGTGGTTCTATTCGCATGCTTATCAGGGGCTTACTTCGCATGCTTATCAGGGGCTTAGTTCGCATGCTTATCAGGGCCTTAATTCGCATGCTTATGAAGGACTTAGTTCGAATTCTTATCAAGGACTTAGTTCGCATGCTTATCAGGGGCTTAATTCGCATGCTTATCAGGAGCTTAGTTCGCATGCTCATCAAAGACTTAGTTCGCATGCTTATCAGGGCCTTAATTTGCATGCTTTTCAAGGACTTAGTTCGCATTCTTATCAGGGACTTAGTTCGCGTGCTTATCAGGGGCTTAGTTCGCATGTTTATCAGGGGCTTAGTTCGCATGCTTATCAAGGACTTAGATCGCATGCTTATCAGGGCCTTAATTCGCATGCTTATCAAGGACTTAGTTCGCAAGCTTATCAGGGGCTTAGTTTGCATGTTTTTCAGGGCCTTTGTTCGCATGCTTATCAGGGCCTTAATTTGCATGCTTATCAATGACTTAGTTTGCATTGTTATCGTGGACTTAGTTTGCATGCTTATCAGGGGCTTAGTTCGCATGCTTATCAGGGACTTAGTTCCCATGCTTATCAGGGTTTTAGTTTACATGCTTATCAGGGGCTTACTTCGCATGCTTATTTTTTTCAGGGGCTTAATTCGCATGCTTATCAGGAGCTTAGTTTTCATGTTTATCAGGGGCTTAGTTGGCATGATTATAAGGGGGCTTAATTCTCATGATTTTCTGGGGCTTAATTTGCATGCTTATCAGGGGCGTAATTCGCATGCTTCTCAAGAGCTAAGTACGCATGCTTATCAGGGTCTTCGTTCGCATGCTTATCTTTAAATTAATTCGCATGCTTATCAGGGACCTTATTCTCATGCTTATCAGGGGTTTAGTTCGCATGCTTGCCATGGTCTTTGTTCGCATGCTTATAATGGCCTTAGTCCGCATGCTTATCAGAGGCTTAATTCGTATGATTGTTTGGGGCTTAATTCGCATGCTTATCAGGAGCTTAGTTCGCATGCTTATTGGGGGCTTAATTCGCATGCTTATCAGGGGTTTAGTTCGTATGATTGTCGGGGTATTTGTTCGCATGCTTACCAGGCCATAGTCCGCATGCTTATCAAAGGCTTAATTCGCATGATTTTCTGGGGCTTAATTCGCATGCTTATCAGAGGCTTAGTTCGCATGCTTATCAGGGGTTTAGTTCGCATGTTCATTAGGGACTTAGTTCGTATGTTTATCAGGAGCTTCATTCTCATGCTTATCAGGGACTTTATTCGCATGCTTATTAGGGGCTTTATTTGCATGCTTATAAGTGGTTCAATTCGCATGCTTATCAGGGCCTTAATTCGCATGCTTATTAAGGACTTAGTTCGCATTCCTATCAGGGACTTAGTTCGCATGCTTATCAGGGGCTTAGTTCGCATGCTTATCAGGGGCTTAGTTCGCATTCTTATCAGGGGCTTAATTCGCCTGCTTATCAGGTCCTTAAATTGCATGCGTATCAAGGACTTAGTTCGCATTCTTCTCAGGGACTTAGTTTGCATGCTAATCAGGGGCTTTGTTCGCATGCTTATCAGGGAGTTAGTTCCCATGCTTATATCAAGGTTTTAGTTTACATGCTTATCAGGGGCTTAGTTCGAATGCATATCAGGGGCTTAATTCGCATGCTTATCATGAGCTTAGTTCGCATGTTTATCAGGGGCTTAGTTTGCATGCTTATCAGGGGGATTAATTCGCATGCTTATTAGGGAATTGGTTCGCATGCTTATCAGGGGCTTAATTCGCATGCTTATCAGGAGCTAAGTACGCATGCTTATTAGGGTCTTCGTTCGCATGCTTATCTTTAACTGTATTCGCATGCTTATCAGGGGCTTAATTCGCATGCTTATCAGGGGTTAAGTTCGCATGCTTGTCAGGGTCTTTGTTCGCATGCTTATCAAGGCGTTAGTTCGCATGTTTATCAGAGGCTTAATTTGCATGATTTTCTGGGGCTTAATTCGCATGCTTATCAGGAGCGTCATTCGCATGCTTATCAGGGGCTTAGTTCGCATGCTTATTAGGGGCTTAATTTGCATGCTTATCAGGGGTTTAGTTCGTATGATTGTCAGGGTATTTGTTCGCATGCTTACCAGGCCTTAGTCCGCATGCTTATCAGAGGCTTAATTCGCATGATTTTCTGGGGCTTAATTCGCATGCTTATTAGGAGCTTTATTCGCATGCTTATCAGAGGCTTAGTTTGCATGCTTATCAGGGGCTTAGTTCGCATGTTCATCAGGGACTCAGTTCGCATGTTTATCAGGAGCTTCATTCTCATGCTTATCAGGGACTTTATTCGCATGCTTATTAGGGTCTTTATTCGCATGCTTATCAGTGGTTCAATTCGCATGCTTATCAGGGCCTTAATTCGCATGCTTATTAAGGACTTAGTTCGCATTCCTATCAGGGACTTAGTTCGCATGCTTACCAGGGGCTTAGTTCGCATGCTTATCAGGGGCTTTGTTCGCATTCTTATCAGGGGCTTAGTTTGCCTGCTTATCAGGTCCTTAAATTGCATGCGTATCAAGGACTTAGTTCGCATTCTTCTCCGGGACTTAGTTTGCATGCTTATCAGGGGCTTAGTTCGCATGCTTATCAGGGACTTAGTTCCCATGCTTATATCAGGGTTTTAGTTTACATGCTTATCAGGGGCTTAGTTCGAATGCATATCAGGGGCTTAATTCGCATGCTTATTATGAGCTTAGTTCGCATGTTTATCAGGGGCTTAGTTCGCATGCTTATCAGGGGGATTAATTCGCATTCTTATTAGGGAATTGGTTCGCATGCTTATCAGGGGTTTAATTCGCATGCTTATCAGGAGCTAAGTACACATGCTTATAAGGGTCTTCGTTCGCATGCTTATCTTAAACTGAGTTCGCATGCTTATCAGGGGCTTAATTCGCATGCTTATCAAGGGTTTAGTTCGCATGCTCGTCAGGGACTTTGTTAGCATGCTTATCAGGGCGTTAGTTCGCATGCTTATCAGAGGCTTAATTTGCATGATTTTCTGGGGCTAATTTCGCATGCTTTTCAGGAGCTTCATCCGCATGCTTATCAGGGGCTAAGTTCGCATGCTTATCAGGGGCTTAATTCGCATGCTTGTAAGGTCCTAGTTTGCATGCTTATCAGGGTATTAGTCCGCATGCTTATCAGAGGCTTAATTCTCATGATTTTCTAGGGCTTAATTCGCATGCTTATCAGAAGTCTCATTCGCATGCTTATCAGGAGCTTAGCTCGCATGCTTATCAGGGGCTTAGTTCGCATGCTTATCAGGGGCTTAGTTCGCATGTTTATCAGGAGCTTCATTCGCGCATGTTTATCAGGGACTTAATTCGCATGCTTATCAGGGGCTTTATTTGCATGCTTGTCAGTGGTTCAATTTGCATGCTTATCCGGGGCTTAGTTTGCATGCTTATCAGGGGCTTAGTTCGCATGCTTATCAGAGGCTTAGTTCGCATGTTTATCAGGGGCTTTATTCGCATGCTTATCAGGGGCTTAATTCGCATGCTTATCTGGGTTTTTGATCGCATGCTTATCTGGGACTTAATTCGCTTGCTTATCTGAGACTTAATTCCATGCTTATCAGGGGCTGTGTTTGCATGCTTATTAGGGGCTTAGTTTGTATGCTTATCAGGGCTTAGTTTGCATGCTTATCAGGAGTTCATTCGCATGCTTATCAGGGGCTTAATTCGCATGTTTATCAGGGGCATAATTCGCATGCTTATCAGGGGTTGAGTTCACATGTTTATCTAGGACTTTATTCTTCTGCTTATCTGGGACTTAATTCGCATGCTTATCAGGGCCTAAGTTTGCATGCTTATCAGGGGCTAACTTCGCATGCTTATCAGGGCCTTAGTTCGCATTCTATCAGGGGCTTAGTTTGCATTTTTATCAGGACTTAGTTCGCATGTCTACCAGGGACTTAGTTCGCATGCTTATCAGGGACTTAGTTCGCATGTGTATCAGATGCTTAATTCGCATATTTATCAGGATGTTAGTTTGCATTTTTACCAGGGGCTTAATTTGCATGCTTTTCAGGGGGCTCAATTTGCATGTTTATCACGGACTTAGTTTGCATGCTTATCATGGGCTTAGTTCGCATGCTTATCAGAAGCTAAGTTTGCATGCTGATATGTGGCTTAGTTCGCATGTAAATCATGGGCTTAGTTTGCATGTTTATCAGAGGCTTAGTTTGCATGCGTATCAGGGCTTAAAGACCAAGGTCCGTAGTCAAGGGGAACTCTGGGTGATTGACAGGAGGCGTTAGACTCTAGGGGATACAGCCATAAAATTAGCTCACTCAGGGTCATTTTCATGATTTTAATTACACCGACCACACGCCAACATTCCTGTGGTTAGAGTTCAGCAGGTTTTATGTTTGGGGGAAATATCTTGATATCAGATGAACAAGCATTTCAATATTTGATTGTAAAATAAATTTATAAAAAAGTGGATACATGAATAAGCTATTTAAAATTTATTGATTGTAAAATGCAACTTAATAACTTTGAGCAAAACTTCAATGCATAAATAATGGAGAATGTTTATTATAAGTATGTAAACATGCAATATTGAAACGTTTGAAAAACTTCAAACTTATTTTATACAGTCATGTTGTACAAGATGGTTTCTTTAACAACACATCCAGAAGGCCAAAAGCCCAAGTGGACAAAGTAAGCATACAGTGTTTACAACATAAATCATTCGTGATTTTATAAAATGATAATACGTTTCATTGCAACAATACATACAGGTATAATTAAATATAGTTATTATATATTAATACAACAAAATATCAAATAAGCTTATTGTACATATATTGGGTCTTCACATGACAATTGTAATAATAATAATACTAGGTTTTACTAACCCGGCGTAACAAATTCCGTTTCACGTGACACATGATTGTGAGACTTGTATATATATATATAGCAGTGTATACATGTTTGAAACTAATAAAACAATACGTGATAGTAATAGAATCGTATTCGTTTATTAAGCTATCTTACAGTTAGCTGTATTTAACTAAATATCAATTATGCTTTTTTTCATGCTTGTATCAATTTCATGAGAATTCGCCCTTGCTTGCTACCTATGCGAAACGAAAATATAGGCAGCTCAATGGCTCTGCTCATATTACAATATATAATTTTATTAAACTGATATTATGTCACGGTGTCTGTAGTTAAACAAACACGAGAAACAAAATGTTTTAACTGGTTGATATTAAAAACAAGCATTTCATAAACCTTAAACAGACCACCTACGAAATAAAAAATGTAGATGGTCAAAAGGTCCTGTAATATGCTCTATACAAATATATTAGCAGTTATAAGTGCAGTATTTAATATGACATAATAGTTGTAATTCAATGCATAACAATTCTTAAAATGCAGCCATATTGTCGTAGAACACATTTAGGAACAGACACGATACTATAATGAAACCTTCATTAAAAAGATAATAATGGCAATTGATTAAATACATACAAATACAGTTTTGACAGTCCATTAAGGCGACCGTTTAACACAAAGACAGTAAAAAATACGGTACATATGCAGTACTATCCCAACAAGTAATATGCAGTATAAGATGCAAAGAATCCAAATATGTTTTACATTTCTTACACACAGTTTTTACAGGAACGTAGCTTATTGAGAGCTAGCACAGAAAATGTTGAAATCAGACATTGTCATCTTCATCCTCAAAATGATCTAAGTCCTCAATGTTGTCTTGCGCAACATTTTGTCCATTTATGTTTTCAATTTCATCTAATACATTCACCAATAATTCCCATATGTCGGCCACAAAATTATAAGATTTTTTCTTGTAAACTTTCTTCCCGAGATTCCTCCTGTTGTGTTGTATTTGTTGACCATTATTCCGAGATGTATATGGGCGGTCAACATGTTCATTCCAACTTAGAGTCGCTAAGTCAATCCTTGTTTGGTAACTGGTTTCCTTGTAGTGGATTCGTTTGTCTAGGTATATTAAACAAGTATTGTTGAAGCTTTCAACATAAAATGTGTCTTTAGACAGAACATAGTCATCAGCATGTTTGTACAAGGTCAATGACTTGAGGAAATTGGTTAAAAGTCTAACAGCAACTGGGCTTCTGATGATGGCATAATCAGGCACATAACCTACTGTTTTGCACTGAGAATCTTCTTGACAATTTTCATGGTTATTTTGGAAGTGGTTAACACTATTGTCTATAAGACTGCGTAATCTAGCTGGACAACCCTTACAGTTATCAAGGGAGTAGAAAATGTGATTCCGAAGTCTAGCACCCTTATCACTTAATTCAGGGTGCCAGGTGACGCCCATGTTCTTCTGTGCCCCTGAAGAAATCTTTTTTATACCTGGCATTATTGATTTCGCTGCATGCCAGCGTTCATTGCAATTTTGCACATTATCCTTATTTCGAATTGATTTAATCACTGACTGATTTCTGTCATGGGAATGTATATTCACATTAATGTTTTGCCTTTTGAAATCACGGTACATATCCTCACATCCAATTGTTTCGTGCCTTTGTGTACAGCTGTCCTGTGTTTTGGTGATATGTTGAATATTCACGACTTTGTGTGAGTACATTCCGAGAGCGACATGATCCGTATGGTACGAATTCTTACGACAATGGTGTCGCGCATCAGTCATTATTGAAATTCCACTTTCTTGTTTGTCTTTTGCTAGTTGGACCTCATCCTGCAAAGCAAACTGGACACTTTCTTTACACAAAACACTAATGACTGCAGAAAATGTCAAAGATGATCTCAACCTGAATCGATGTGATAAAACTCCAATGTCGCCAAATTCACTAAATCGTTCATATTGAATGTTTGTAATTCCTGAGCATAGGTAAGCCAACATCATCCTGTAGTTTACCATATATTGAGTTCCTAGCTGTCTGGAAGAGTTCCAAATGAGTACATGGCCATCTGTACAAGTCCACTCTGTTTCCGCTACATGGCCAGATTGATTCAATGACTTTGGTGCCATATCATGTCTACATATTTTTTGGTGTTCGAAGATCTTTGTCACAAATGAAAACAAACTTCTATAATCACAAATGAACAAGTCATGTTTAGAACTAGGTGATGTTTTGTCAGAACTATTTATTTCAGCCTTTGTCTGTGATGGTGAATGCTTACTTGAATCTTTATTCATTAAATATTCAAATAAATCTTTTGTAGATTTTATGTTGTTTTCTTTTTTCAAATTTTCCAATCTTGTCTCAAAAGCAAGTTTTTCTGAATCACTTTCAAACACAAGTTCAAATTGTTTCCTTGACTTGGAATAATGGTATTCCTTGATTTCACCATTGCTCATTCGTTTACGTTTTGTAACACCCTTTGATTCACTCATGTTTGTAATATCCTTCAAACTCATGATTTTACATTGAATTTCTAATATTCCAAATGATCCAGATTGTATGCATAACCATATTAAACACAATAACTGTTTGAAAAGTTTTAAAACTCTTATCAATATTTTTAATAAAATCAAATTTAGCTTAGTTAAAAACTGAGCAGATAAATTGTCAAATTGTGAATTCAAATCTGGTGGGTAAATGTACAAGTGAGTTTTGATTGGCTAGTTGAATGAGTTTCTTCAGAATTGTGGTTCCTAATTAAAAGGTCAAACCAAAGTCAAATACTGAAACGTGTTCTAAAAGATGGCTGCAAGAAAAGTAACACTTCTTCTTACACCAGAACAAGAGGAAACAATCAAGGCTTTATTCAATCATAATGACTGGGAATACATTGAAATTAAATCAACAAAATGTTCGTGTATTTTTCATATCATTTATTTTGCATTTTTGTTGTTATATAAAACATTGCATATCTGCAAGAGGTCATAATTTGGAAATAATTAATTTACTTACTTTCTAAATTAATTATAGTTATAATTTACTATAACCTGTAAACAAACTACATAATTATTTTATAACTGGTTTATAATTTTATGATAATACTAGTAACGGAATGAACTATAAGGTAACCATTACATAAATAATGCTAATATTCGAAAACATTCAATAAAAAAGTAAAAACTTGTTTTCTTTTTCTTTTCAACAGTCTGTCGAAAAAGGAAGGCGCAACATGTGTCGGAGGCAACACGCAGTGTTCAGCAACCAACAGATTCAACCGGAAATAGTGGCCCCGGTGGTTATGGAGATAATGGTGGCGATGGTGAACCGGGCGGTGATGGTGGCGATGGTGGTCCAGGTGCTGTTCAGGCCCACGGAAAATGCCGCAAGTGCTACATGAACCCATGTGTTGTGATTGCCAATCGCCATCTATGTGGACAAGGTCAAGGCCCTTCAGAATACAACCCACCGATTAGGAAGGATGTTTATAAAAAGTTCTGGAGAGTTATTGATAATTTAGGAGGCTGGCTTATCGAGGAATATAGAAGAAAGAAATCAAACTCTGCAAATCTACAAAACATTGTGTACTTGAAGAGAGACATAATGCCTGAATGTGTGCTGGATTTCGTCAGAGCGAGGTATCCTAATCCACATGGGCAAGCTTACATGGGACATAAATGGGAATAACAACACTATTATTAAAAAAGAAAGGGATTGGACAATACAACAGCTTTACCAATGGAGTTTTACATTACCAAACTAACATTTTATGCCAATAAAATCATGATGCAATTCAGTTATTTTATTTACAATAAACATGGTGTGAATTTATAATTTATCCTATTACATCTGTTTTGCTAAAGAAAATATTAATATACTAATGATTAAGGTTACAAATACCTTTTTATTTGGTAAAAATATAACAAATGCAATTTTTTCAGTGTTTTCACTTTTCACATCATAATGATAAAAGTTTCTCTTAGAAAGAGTACCAGAATATAAATATATATTATATAAATACATTACATTAGCTAGTCCATTTTACTATAACTAAAGAAGCACTGCAAGAATACTATTTACGTGAATATAACAAGACGCTGTCTTATATAGCATTATTGAAGTTGTAAATGTGAATAATCAAATAAAATCGATGGTTTATCTTTGAAGAATAGTTGTATGATTTTATTATATAAAAAATGAAAAAAATATCAGTTTTATCTGTTGTCTTTTGGAGAAATTTTTAGCTCCTTGCGAGTTTATCAGTGAAATTCAATGTTTTGAATTTTTTCTCCCAGAAAAACACCACTGACCACAGGAATGTAAACACTGGTGTTACCATTCAGTGGCATGTGCTCTTGAGACATTATACTCAGATAATTACAGATTTATGGGCCCAGCTCACTAGTGTTAACTATGACCAGTGCCAATCACCCAGAGTTCCCCTGGACTACGGACCTTGGTCTTTAATTCGCATGCTTCTCTGGGATATAGTTTGCATGCTTATTAGAGGCTTTCTTCGCATGCTTATCAGCGGCTTAGTTTGCATGCTTATCTGGGGCTTAGTTCGCATGCTTATCTGGGACTTAATCCTCATGCTTATCTGGGAATTCATTCGCATGCTTATCAGAGGCTTAGCTCGCATACTTATCAGGGGCTAAATGCGCATGCTTATCAGGGGCTTAGTTCGCATGCTTATCTGGGGCTTAATTCGCATGCTTATCTTGGGCCCAATTCGCATGCTTATCTAGGACTTAGTTCGCATGCTTATCAGGAGCTTAGTTCGCATGCTTATCAGAGGCTTAGTTCGCATACTTATCAGGGGCTTTCGCATACTTATCAGGGGCTGAGTTCGCATGCTTATCAGGTGATTAGTTCGCATGCTTATCAAGGGCTTAGTTCGCATGCTTATCACAGGTTTTTTTCGCATGCTTATCAGGGGCTTAGTTCGCATGCTTATCAGCGGATTAATTCGCATGCTTATCAGCGGCTTAGTTTGCATGCTTATCTGGGGCTTAGTTTGCATACTAATATTGGACTTAATCCGCATGCTTATCTTTGATTCCTTTGCATGCTTATCAGAGGCTTAGTTCGCCTTCTTATCAGGGACTAAGTGAGCGTGCTTATTTGGGGCTTAGTTCGCATTCCTATCAGGGGCTTAGTTCGCATGCTTATCTGGGGCTTAATTCGCATGCTTATCAGGGGCTTAATCCGCATGCTTATCTGGGGCTTAGTTCGCATGCTTATCTGGGGCTAAGTTCGCATGCTTATCAGGGGCTTTATTTGCATGCTTATCTGGGGCTTAGTTCGCATGCTTATCCGCGACTTAGTTCGCATGCTTATCCGCAACTTAATTTGCATGCTTGTCAGGGACGACGCTTTGTGAACTTATAGTTCTTCGTTTAAAGGAAGTCTCTTCTTTGCGAAAATCAAGTTTACGCGGAGAGTGTCGTCCATGATTAGCCTGTGCGGACTGCAAACCCATTGTGTGTGCCATGATAACTTTATAATAGAACTGATAATAGCCAAGAAGCGGCTTGAATAGTTAACATTATTTGCTGATCTATAGATGTCTTTAGTACGTGGGAGCAGGTATTAAAAGCTAATTGGTTTAATGGACTGATATATTAATTTTATATCTTTATAATATGAATAATCACCCAGTATATGCTTTATAGATAAGTGCACACGGGCTTAAAAGAAGGCTTGTATATGAGTTATACTCGTAGAATACAGGTAGATAACGTTATTTATTGAATATATTTCATTAGTACGAGGAAGTACATGTATTGTTATACAAAAAGAACATGGTTTTATAACTTTGAGAAACTTTAAAAAATCATAACAACCATTTTAAAGATGAAAAGTCGTGTTTTTATAGATTGTTTGTCGTTGTTTGGAAATATTTCCGCCGCTTTCACCTACTTTCCTTTTCCTGGGCTTAAAAACTAACAACACGTTGCAAGGGATAGAAAACGGTTACCATGTAATAATTACTAATTGGTTTCTATGGTGACATAGCACTGGGTTTACATGATTGTTCATGTGTGTCACACAATTTTTAACACCATTTCTGAGCGACTGCTTGTTAGTTGATTAAAAGTAATTAATGTTTATTTATACCCAATGTCCAAACGCAACGCCGTTAATTAATTATTTCAATTAGTGACTGACGATCTAATTACTTATTACGGTTTACACAATTTCTTTCTGTATCATATTAATTCGAATAACGAATATTAATTGATGTATTATTTTACACGATACATTTACAGGTTGATACTTTTGAACAAATGATTATTCCAAGTCCGGTGAAGTAATGTAAGACAAATCTGACAAATTACGTATCTAAAAATGATAAACGTACGAGAAACTTAATGCGTTTTAACACTTTGAAATATAATAACGCTCACAATTTGCAATGAATTCAATGATTAATTGTGAGATATCAAGAGGATACTTTTATTTTACTCCTTTTTCCCCACCGTTCGTTTATGTGTTTAAAGGACCTGTCTACACATGTTCGTGGGAATCGTAAGCATTCAAATAATGACGTAATTCAACAAATGTTGACCCCGACATCGTAAATTATAGTGAAATCATAAAAATTACTATGATAACTAACTTGTATTTGATAACGATAAATTATTGTTTTACTTGATGAACCAATGTGAACTATTAATTTGAGTTTACTGCTATTTCTACATGATGTTCAGCAAAGCATAATCGTAAGAAGATACCTATGGCGTTACATACGATATGCATTTCAATGTTGAATGTGTAAAATCTACGAAAAGTAATTGTGTTTAAAGGTTCCTGCTCTAATTATTATGTCTTTTATTTCATGCATCTACATTTGTTTCTTACATATAATAATACAATACGTTCAATTCAATCATGCTGAGAAAAAAGGGAAAATATCACCTTTAAAAGTTATTTAAAAGAACACAATTTTAGAAAAATCGGTGGCTATAGTTACAACAAAATTATTATTTACATCCTTAGTATCCAACGAATTCAACTACAGATTTAAAAATTACAATATATCAAGACATACAATACGTAATCGTAAGAATGGGTCATTAAAAGGTTTACCCCTTAATTTACCATCTGATGAGCCACTGGCGGAAGACTTTACATCATGCAGTATCAGGTGTAGAAGGCTATAAATGATCTAACGTCTATGTTAACGTCACCAATAAGATTTGTTATAAAGGTCTGTTTGGTCTTAACATTTTATAAATGTAGGAAATACAACAGACTTTTCTCTTATAATTACAAACTAGATATTTACTGATGACAAAAAAAGCAAAACAGGTAATCTTATTGTCAATTCTAATTGTTTACATGATTTAAAGAATCAACGAAGTGTTATATGGCAACATTAAATTTAATTACATCCATAGAGTAAAACACAAGTTAACAACAGCGTGTCTGTGTCTATTAGTCAGATACGTTATTAATTAAGTTCTAACACTATATATTAATGCGATAAGCTATTATATATCATTTGTGCACTGACGACCCCAGATCAAATGTTTAGCGCTAAAGAAGAATTAATCATATCGAATACCGAAATGTGAAGGCTACGATTATCTACTATTTACTTATTGTGTATGTTAAGTAATGTTGAATTTGTGTCATTGTTATATTATTAATTGTCATATTATCTTAAGTGTTTAATATTTTTTCTAGCAATAACATTTCCGCACGCATGTGCTTATGTTCAGGCTCCAAACATTCATACATATATATTTATCCTCTTTGTCGTCACAGAATCGCCAGTGTATTATGTACAGGCTAATCTGGGACGATACATTCCGCCTTAATAGGATTTTCACTAGGAAGAGAATCCTTTTCCTAACAGCGGAAAGTGTCGCGCCTGATTAGGCTGTGTCGACTTATGAGGTTTATATTGGATAAACCTGTGCATAGATGCATTAAGACCGGTTTTCCAAGAGCAAGCCCATATGCATCGTTGCAATAAATATCAATTATGCGTTATAACTGCGAGCATAAACAGCTTAACCAACGTCAGACGAACGAAAAGCAAAACACTTTTATATTATTTATTAACTAGAATGTTTTGTCAAAATCGGTATGATTTCAACAATCATAATCCAAAAGTTTGTCTTCTATTATCAATGCAAATAGTTTATATTACTTTCGTCCTTTAAGCGTGCAATGAATTGTCTTTGATTGATATTTGATTTACCGTTCTAACGTTATTACGGGTTGGAACGATACAAGAACGCAAAACTGCTACATTACGACAAATAACAAAGATGTTCTCTTCCTTTCCTATTTGCGTGTAGCTACAAACAATACTTAATTGAAACAGCCTGTACAAAGTTGGTGTTATCCTTAAAATTGTTATGGTGGTTTCTATCAAATATACACATCCGTATATATAACGCCAATATGTTGCATTTTTGTAATAGTCGGGTCATTATATTAAACAATACCACCTAACACCCCAAAAATTGCTACAAAAAGTATTTTAACTGATCCTAGTAGGATAGAATGTCCTCTCTAATATATCAAAGGTTTACCAAAATCGGAACACCGGAAAGTTGTTTTTTTCCAAGATGGCGTCGAAGATGGCCGCCAAAACCTATAAATGATGATAACTATTTGACTATCCACTCATATTTCATTATTTTGGTATGTTTTCTAAGGTTTCGGGGGTCAAATAACACATTCAGATAATACAAAAATATGTTAGTCTATTACGGAACAGATAAATCCAACATGGCGTCCAAATGACCGCTACACAATGACCGCAAGTGCATAACTATTTACTGCAACGTGTAATTATTTTTGCACAGTTTTATAATTAAAAGTTTTTCATGTTTTCTTTTAACCCTTTACCACTTAGATACGTATTTTGACGCATTTGTAGTCACTTAGAAAGTTGTATTTAAATAAAAAAACATTTCTTTCTTAATTCAAGTTTTAAAGGCTTTATATCCTACCCTTAGATACTGATGAGAAAAAAACAGCAAAAAACCTGAGGCTGTTCTGGTTTTATGCTGTTTGCAATAGCCATTTTCACTTTGCGTCTGAGTGGGAAAGAGTTTAATATTAATCCCCAGTGAAACATTGTATACAAACGTCCTATATTGAAGGGTAAGCATTATAAACAACAAAATACAAATACAGACCACGATTGTACAAACATATCAGACCTTCGTAAGCTAAACCCTGCCTCTTATTTGTTTGTTTTTAAGGTTATGTTACTAATGCCCTTCTATTGGGCCCATATACAGAAATTCTGAGATTTGAGAAAAATGCAGCGGATTTTGTGGAACCTTATGTCCTGGGTAGTAATATATATTTGTTGAAGATGTCGTTCTCTCTGCCTCTGATAATGCTGTCATTACTATTATCACCATTGACGGCAACGGTCCTTTCATGGGATGGGTGTAATTGCGTCTATAACCCCCGGAACAAGGACGAACTTTCTGAACCGCGAAAGCAGACCTTAGAGCTGAACACAGGAAATAAGACATACCTTCCTATCTTTGAGTAACGACTGGCAAGGCATGTTTCTATGAGGTTGCTTTTAAGGACCTGCCGCGATGTCTAGATTATGACAAGAGGGTCGATATTTTGTTAGAAGTCTCCTCCAGCTTTAGACAGGCAACACTGAACTGGCAAAACTGGCAGGGAAACCAGCACCTTTGGCAGTCGTACGTCTAATACTTGCTTACAATCCATGTACTCTGGGGACAAATCGTGCATTTTGTCAACATTATACTTTGTTTGCAACCTTGTCATGAAGCTAACCTTCCCAACATTGTAACGTTTAACCTACTTGTTTAGGAATGCTGCCAAAATCGATATTGCTGCGCCACAAAGTAGTTGCCTGTCGGTTTGTGTTCATACACTCATGAACGTGCAGGGGGCCATTGGATCCCTCATTGAAGAAAGCGGTCTCGAAAACATACTTGAGACTGTCTATGGGGAAAATACAATTGTGCACATTATCACAGGGAAAGCTGTCCAGAAGGCTTTGCGGGGCCATTTTCTTGTTGCCAAGTGCTTACATAGACAGCCTATAGCCGAAATGGCCCAGACAGATCAGCCAGATGAGTTGTAGTCTTCCCTTCTTAGGGCAAGACGACGCTAGCTGCTAGCTGATGCTACATGTTCTGAGATTCTTATCAAGCTCGAGACGGATACAGAGAAGAAAAAATACGAACACCAAAGATAAGCCAATTATGACTGACTTACCAGCTTATGGTAAGCTTGGCAAGGATGTTTATCAAGACGAATCATACTGAATGTATTTGCAGGTAGCATCCGATTGTCTATCCGTCTTTGTTGCAGCTGGACACTTCAATTGCCTTCAATTTGCTTATTGCTATCTTCAGTTAATGATCAGCCTAGAGAAAACATTGTCAAAGGAATAGTAGCTGGGTCTGATGTGAACGTGGCTTTTCAGGAGGTTGGGAACAAAAAAAGAGGTATCATAGGAAAGTCGACATTTGCTTAAGAGAACAAACGGAGCAGCAAAATCTCTTGGGAAAAGCTCCGCTGTTAAGCGTGCTAAAGATCGTGCATCTAATCACGCCCTTCTGTTCCAGCGTTTCCAGGTAATGTCGAAATATGGAGATATTTCCATTGAATACGTATTGTCGTATGAACTGAGCCCCATCCTTCTTCCCTCTTTGAAGCCAAGAACATACTCTGTAAAGCAGACAAGCCCCAAATCATTCAGGCAATTTGGGATCATGCTGAAAACGCACCAAGTAAGGCTGGAATGAACTGTATTTCTGAAACAGATTGTTTCGTGATTGATGGTGGCTTTTTGATTCATCGTACAACATGTCAAAATGGCGAGTCTTATGACATTTAGTCTCGTGGCAAAAACAAGACAGGCATGATTGCTCTGATCAGCACAGCTCTGACTTAAAGTGCATGTTATGTCGATGTGTTGCAATGGGATGCAGACATTGATATTCTAAAAGCAGCAGTTGAAATACCCCGTAATTGGACCTCAACATTAATCGGCGAGGATACATATTAACCGAACTTGCTACTGCATTACTCCGAAAGGGACAATAAGACCATCTACTTCCGCTCTGATGTAAACAGTCAAAGGAACACAAAGTGTATAATCTTAACATTTTGAAAGAACGTTTAGGTCACAAAGTTTGCAATGAGTTGCTCTTTGTTCATGCTTACATAGGCTGAGATTCAACTTTAAGGATTTTCGTCAGCGGTAAAAAGTCAGTCTTTCGGAATTAATAACACCTGTCCCCGTCATGAAGTCATGTGCCAGGTCATTCCTCCCTCCAAACAAAACTGAATAGGAAATTTGAAATATTGACAAATGCTTGATGGTCGATGTGTTTGATGGCAAGTCCGAGGATTTCCTAGAAACATAATATTTTCACAAAGAAAGTGGATATTGCCGAAACAATCGTCACTCCTGAGCGACTACCCCCAACATCACAGTATGACATAGCCAACGCGTATACTATCAAATCATGGTATGAATTGGGATGGCAAATACAATGAAACCCACTGAATTAGGATGCAAACAGGAAAACGACCAATAAATTCCAATCATGACCCAAAGTCATGCTGCACTTGAAGAACTATTAAAATCATCCATTGAAACTGTTCTGTAGGAGGAAAATCCTATCGATGCAGCTGCAGACGCTATGAAATCCCCTGCACTGCTGTATGTGCTCCTTGCCAAACTGAAAACAGTGACCACCCAAACAATTTACAGGAGGTCTGTACTGAAGACGAGGATTACGACACCGACAGTTTAACGCTCTGAGACCAATGTTATGGACAAAGGTGATTGTGTATCAGGTTATAGTAGACAGCTTAATCTCATAAATTGATTTTCATGGTAATTAAACTGCTTAGTGATGTCAACAATTCAATCAAAGTGTTCATTGTATCCAAAACTATGGCGTTTGACATAAAACTCATCACGTTTAAGTCCAACGGTACGGACATGCGGTTCTTTTTATTGTGGCGGTGGCTATTTTTGGACGCCATGTTGGATTTCTGTGTAAAATTATAAGCTTACACTATGTCTGATGTCTTAAAGTGTTGTTTGATCCCAAAAACGTAGGTATGGACACCAAAATAATCAAATTTGAGTGGTGTACGGAAGAAACCCCCTCCGGAAGAAACCCCCTTCGCTAAAAACGGCAGGGCGGAAGAAACCCCCTTTCATATTTTGCATACGCGGAAGAAACCCCCTCGCTAGTTTTGCATAGGCGGAAGAAACCCCCTCGCTAGTTTTGCATAGGCGGAAGAAACCCCCTTCATTAGCGGAACAAACCCCCTTCCAGACGATTTAGTTACATTCAAACGCACGGTAATTGTTTACAGAAATTCACTTTCATTTTCAGAAATTTCCCGGGAAGCATGATTCTTTTTTTTTTGTTAAAGACGAATGCTTCGGTTATTGTAGGAAAATATGTACGAAATATCTTCGTCACTATCGGCTCTGGGCGCTAATTTTATTTTGTGTTTCTGTTATTTTATCAATCTAGTACAAGTTAACGCATATAAAATGGTATAATCTCAGTGAAACGAGTGCAAGACAAATTCACACGAGCATCTCATCATTAACAACTTGTGAACATACGGCCGGTACACCTCTTTACTCAGCACATAACAGTTTGGAAATAGATTTTCGCACCTTCATTTAATTATATAAAAGGTCCTTTAATGTACCCGCTAATGTAGATAATGATGAGAAGTTGTGTCATGATCGGCGCCTTTGCGGCTCGTGTGAAGTTATGTACAGTTTTTTTTAATTGCATTAGCATTCGGCTATAATTGTGTGATTTTAGGGAATGATTTGATCTTTGTAAATAAATGTAAATATATGCCTGTTTATCGTTAATAAATGCGTGTCTTTTTTCAACAACAAATTGTTTCTTGCTTTTTAATATATGCTTGTTATAGATCTTTGTAAATAAATGTAAATATATGCCTGTTTTATCATTAAATGCGTGTCCTTTTTTGCAACAACAATTTGTTAAATGTTTTCAAGTATTATGCTTGCTTGATCTTTATACATAAATGTTAACTCTCTGATTATACTCCTTTAATTGACGTTTCGGCATAATGCCTTTATCAAAACATTGGAAATTATATGTTAACTACATTTTTACGTCTTTTGACTGCACAATTTAAATAACAAAGAAAAATGTTTTTAAACGTCAAATGACGTTGTACATGATGACGTCATAAATGGCGTTATATAAAATGGCGCCAAAAAAATGTAAAAATTCGCCAAAAATGAAATGACGTTAAACACTTACATATTGTATCTTAATCCTATGTTAAATGTGTGCTTTATATATTTAATAAATTGATATTTTACAATAAAATAATCATCATCATATGTAATTATAATCTACCTTAACTTATTATCATAAATTAAATAGGGTAAACTTATTTAATGACTCTTATTATTTCAATCCATATCTATGTATAATATTCAAATGATATTTGATTAAATAATCATATATACTTGCTATTCTATATATCATATACACATTATGGACAAGATAAATTGCATAAAGTACTATTAGTTTTACATCCATTTATGTTGATGATTAATATCAAATGTTTTTCACATATATTTTTTACAAGATAGTTTCCCGTAGCAGGACATCAAGTTGATTTTTTGTATTTAGTCCATTTGGTGATTGCGTTTGAAACTTCTTTATAAATTCCAATTCTTTAATAAGTCTGTAATAATGGGAACTGTCTCTTATTTGTGTTAACACTGATACACCCATATCCTGCACTCTGTGGCCTGCACCATTGAAATGTTCTGAGATTGGTTTCTCTCTTCGTAGTCGCACGTCAGCCTCGTGTTCTTTGGCACGTTCCTTTAATGATCTGCTCGTCTCTCCGACGTATACCATCTTTTGGCATTTAATACAAAATATACCGTACACCAAGTTATAAATGTTACAGTTCTGTTTTATTGCTTCGTTTGGAATGTCACTTTTTGGGTTGTTATGAAAACCTCTTGTCAACATTTTACAGACTATACAATTAGTCTTACACGATTGTGGTATTAGTTGAAAACGTTTGTTTATTTCTTTGTTTGTTTTTCCATGAACTAAAATGTCACCGATATTCCTATCTCGTCTGTATGCAACTATTGGTACGTCTGGGAATATATTTTTCATTCTGTCTGATTTATATAGTTTGTCTGTATGTTTTCGAATTATTGAGTGGATATTTGGAAGGTTGTTTGAATAAGTTATAGCTAGTGGTACTCTCTTGTTGGCTGTTTTATTTGTTTCTTTCTTCTTAAGTAAGTCTTTCCTATTTAAATTATCAACTCGGGATAGCTCATGGTTTACAAATTTATTTGGATATCCTCTTTTTTGTAGATTCTGTTTTAGTTCTTTTTTACGATGTCTGTATTTGTTTTCGTCAGAACATATTCTTTTTAAACGTATTCCTAATCCATAGGGTATTGCTTTCTTCACATTTGTTGGATGGTCTGAGTCATATTGGACATATTGATGTTTATCAGTTGGCTTTGAGTATAAATCAGTTGTTATTTTATTATCTTCTAGTTGAATTTTTGTGTCTAAGAAATCTATCTGTGCTGTGTTCCATCTTAATTCTACTTTGATGTTTTCATGTATTTTGTTAGCATAGTCGAAAAATTTCATGAGTTCGTCAATTCCATGTGTCCATAGTCCAAACCCATCATCTATGAAACGTTTATAGAATATTGGTTGTTTATTGTATTCAGATAATTGTTCATCCCATTTTCTCATGTAACAACAGGCATAATTTCTCCCAAGTTTCGATCCAATAGCTACTCCCTCTTTTTGTCTGTATTCTTGTCCACAAAATTCGATCACATTATTTTCTAAAACAGTTTCAATCATTTCAATCACCGCTTCAGTGTTGATGGTCTTAGTACAGCGTTCATTTAAAGCTTGTTTGCACGCCTCTAGGCCCTCTTTCTTTGGAATCGATGGGTATAACTTGACAACATCAAAACAGTATAAGATAATTCCTTCTGGTAATGGTGTAGTTATTTCCCTCTCTATAGCGTTTAAAAATGCTGTGGTGTCTCTTATATAGCTTGGTGTTTCTATAACATAGGTTTCTAGCTCCTTTTCTGCTACCTCTGCCATTCTTTCAGTACTTGTTCCAATGCCATTTACGATTGTTCTATACGGGTTGCCTTTTTTATGTATTTTTGGATTTCCTTTAAGTTTCCCTCTTGATGGATATTTTGGTATCAAGTATTGTTGTAATTTCTTTGAGATAATGCCGTTTTTAAATAGTTTATTTGCTAGTTGCTTCACCTTTGTGTTTGCATTGTCAAGTCCATTCCCATTAGTTTTTTCATATGATGTGCTGTCATTAAGTTCATTCCGGAGTTTTTCTACATATTCATTTGCGTCTGTTATCACTATTCCAGAACCTTTGTCTGCAGGCCTTATTATTATACCGGAATCATTTAGTAACGTGTGCAATGCTTGTTTTTCTTGTCTTGTGATATTTGACTGTCCATTTTCTTTTATGCCATTTAGAATATCATTTTTAACTGCTTCTATATAAGCATCTAGCCACTTTTCTCTACCAGGTTCAGGAGTAAAACGGCTTTCTTTCTTTATCTCATATTCCTCCTTTTCATTTTTCCTTTCTTGATTTTCATCACTATGGAAATACTCTGCGAGTCGCATCCGTCTCTCCCATTCTGCTAGGTCACTGTGTATCTTAGAAAAATCTACGTGTTTTTTAGACGGTACAAAAGATATTCCTTTGGATAATAGACTTGTTTCTGCTTCTGTTAACTTTCTTGAAGACAGATTAGTAACAGTGTCAAGACTATTATTATTTGTTTCAATTGTGTCTTTTTTTGCTGGTTTATTTTCACCCTTGTTTTTAGTTCTTTTATCGTTTGATTTAAGTTTTTGTGTATCACACTCTTGCGTTTTTCTATTTTTCTTATCTTGATAGTTCATTTTATGCCCTCTTTCTTCAAAATTGCAACAGGACTCCATTGTAAACCAATCTATTTGAATTTTATTTTATTTTATTTTATTGTAAAATATCAATTTATTAAATATATAAAGCACACATTTAACATAGGATTAAGATACAATATGTAAGTGTTTAACGTCATTTCATTTTTGGCGAATTTTTACATTTTTTTGGCGCCATTTTATATAACGCCATTTATGACGTCATCATGTACAACGTCATTTGACGTTTAAAAACATTTTTCTTTGTTATTTAAATTGTGCAGTCAAAAGACGTAAAAATGTAGTTAACATATAATTTCCAATGTTTTGATAAAGGCATTATGCCGAAACGTCAATTAAAGGAGTATAATCAGAGAGTTATAATTTTTTAATATCCCTTCGGATAATTCAACTGAGCATAAATGTTAATATATTTCATTCTATTTTTGTCTTTTTTATCCTTTAATAATAATTCTTTCCCCCATTCATACATTATTCGTTTTATTACCATCTTGATTAATTCTTCACAGCTTGTGAACAAACGGCCGGTACACTCCTTTAATCAGATTTTCGCACCTTCATTCAATTAAACAACTTCATTAACAACTTGTAAACAAACGGCCGGTACGTTTCTTTACTGTAAATCCGAAACACACTCCCGTAAGTTGGTGTAACGCGTTTTTAATACGAAACACACTTTCAAATGTAAATGTTACCGCAACGTTGAAATATTTTTTGCAGTGTAAATTCTATTTTGTGTTGACTCTTTTTCTCAATAAAAAGGGCGCGAAAATTATGCAGCATAGAAAGCGTGGGAGTATTGAGCGTTGTAACAAGCACACAACTAATCAGGGGATTGATGCATGTTCGGAGGGAATATTTCATCAAGTCTATAAATAGTCACTTATGTCGAAATTTATTTGATACAAGAGAAAAAATGGCAAGGTTTGTGTTAAAGAAATTATTGAGAGCTTTTATCGTTTATATTTACCAGAAAGTGCTTTAAAAATGTTATAAACGGGATTATCGGAAAATAAATATAATTGAAAAGTAGCAAGCATGCAGTAATAAAGTCGGGTTGAAACGGATGCATTGGGGAATCGTTCGAGTCGGGATTTTACTACCTCTGCGGGAAAGACTTAACACTTAGGAAGGGGGTTTATTCCGCCTCTCTGAAAAAACGGAGGGGGTTTATTCCGCCTGTCTGAAAACTCGAAGGGGGTTTGTTCCGCCTATGCAAAACTTGTGGAAGAGTGGATATTTACATAATTATGATCATAAATAGGTTTTGGCGGCCATCTTGGTGGCAATCTTTTAAAAAAATCCGGGGGTCCGATTGCGGTAAACTTTCAATATGTTATAAAGTTCATTCTACCCTACCAGAATCAGTCAACAAACTTTGTGTAGTAATGTTTGGGGGCCAAAGTGTATATTGACCTTACAATAAAGCATGTCTTATCAATAAATGTCCTATGCCACGTAAACAAAGCTATACTTTAAAAAGACCTCCATTTTAAATATAAAACGACTAGTAATGTCAATAAAGAATCCACAAATAAGTTACTTGTTCAGATAAGTCTAAATAAATAATTGTAAAACTGTATGAATCTGTCATTTAAATTTTCCGATTTGCCTTACTGAGCGGACCATCATATAAGGCTTAAATTTTATTCTCATCCTATAGCTTTTAATCAGAATTTGTAATTTGAAAGTTGCCAAGTTTGTGTCGTGTTTTTGAAGGGAAAGTACAGATTTATATTACTATGCCTTTACTACAGCGCCATTCAAAGATGTTATAAAATCGTTAATATGAGTATTTCCCCTCGGGATTTTGTATTTAAGACTTTGTTGAAGTACGGAATCTTGTTTATTGGTCTCTGTTCTATTAGGTCGTTCCTCGTTGTTCGAAATGAAGTGCGAATATCTTATTGGTTTTAGTGAAATGTTGTGTTATTTCTTCACTATCAATTGCCTAAAAAGCGACTGTAAAGAGCTTATACGTCCGTTCGGTTAACAAAACACAACACACGATACTCGATAATAATTCTGTATTCATTATTATTCGTCCGACATTAATTTTCGCCTTTTTCGTCCTTCGACCGATGGACGAATTCAAGATCCTAACGAACAATCATGTCCCATATTTGAAACAAATAAGACTGAATTACCGTAGGCATGAGGCATTTAAATCCAGCGTAATCCACGCATATACACAGGGCTCGAAATTAACACTCGCACACTCGCAAAATGCAAGAAAAAAAGATTGCAAGGTAAGTTATAAGCCACTAGTATTTTTTGCAAATAAAGAAATAGTGAAAAAAAAGAAAGAGTTATATTGCTTAATGCGTTCGACGGCGTGAACGCTAAACCGTGGGTCAATTTTTTGAACGTCCGAATACCCATATGCGGACGCGCGCACCTTGTTTGTTGACTGGTATACTTATAATACAGATACACAGATGGTATTGATACAAAGAACATGAAACAGTCGACTATTCACACTCAAGTTAAATCCGGTTTTGACACAAAGGGGTGTTCATTATACAGTGTACTGACAACTGACATTTCCTGTAAAACGCGAATACAATAAGGCTGTATCGAATGCGTCGACTTCGTTTAGGTATAATAGTGTTGATTTGCGCTAATTGCTAACAACTTTATTACCAATTGTGTGTATTGTGTTTTTCTGGGGTGTTGCAGATTATAAAGCCTACACGCGGCGAATCCGGATTGAAGACAACACTATTAAACGCAATTAAAATATGACGATGTGTGATCAACACCTGACTGAAATATATTCTGCGCTTTGTTACAAATTAATAACGAACTTAATAAAGAACATTTTGATTTGTGTTTGGTTGTTTGGTTTTAACTGCAATTGGCAATTGGCTTCGTTATTTAAAACACTCGTTAACGATTATTCAGTCCCACTTATCCGCTAATCATAACAAAGAACGTGTCAATCACATAAAATAATAAGGGACAGTTACTATCACCTAAAATAACAGACTTGTTAATTGGCATATGCCAAACAAGGCCCACCTCCTGCAAGTGACTACCAAGTGTCACCTCTCCTTCCCCAGCACGATTTTGTGCCGACGAAAATAAATGGTTTCACAGTATTTCGCTATTAAGCGAACATCAATAATCGAATATAATTTGTTTCAAATTAAGCATAGGTCAACGTGTTGTTAACATTAAAAAAATATATCTTGCTATTTACATGGACGGTTGAGAAGTTAGGGAAATGAATAGAAATGGCGGCCTTGATCATACCAACAGAGAATTTATTTCCGGTATATTTTTTAATGTATTTTTTAGGCGCCGAAACAGGGTCTTCGTATTAGTCTCCGCATATATGAATAAATTATATGTTTAATGCAATATTGCATGAGCAGGAATCGAAAGACGTTATTTATGAATTACGTATATCATGAGTTATGTAATGACCTATATAAATCCGATTTATAGAAGGCTATTTACAAATTGCAGTAGTTTTAACGCTGTCTACTTACCTAGAAGTACATGCACATGAGATTAAACTATTACATTGATTACTGCTTCGCATAGTGTGAGTCCATTTTCCAGTTACCGTGGTACATTAAGTCGGTGATAAATATCAATAGCAAACTGTACTTGATTTAAAAACAATTTGTATTTGGCTGAAATAGTTTAAGGTGAATGTAATTTGAAATCATAGTGCGTTACTTACTGTTCGTTAAAGGTATTAATTACTTCACGAATTGTGATTCCTAAAACTACATCAATATGTACCTAATTAGGTAACACTATTTCATATGATCACAGTCAACAACAAAAAAACAAATCTCAAAATTGCAATTGAACCTCAAACGTTAAGAATTTATTCTTAATACGTAATACTTATGTTTCAGACTGTGTGTATGTATGTATAAAAATAGCTGCAATCATTACATCTATTTATTAAATATATTTTTTACGAACCAATAACTAACTTAAAACAAGATATTCAGCGTATATCCTGACTTTGAAATAAAGGTAAAAAATTGACGTGTCTAATTTACTAACCAAAAAAAGGTAAAAGTATTGTTCTTGTCTTTTTTCACTTAATGCAAAAGTCTCATATCGACCGAATGAAATGTTTGTTAAGAAGTGCACGTATATTAAACCGCATTATAGTGTTCGTATATACAAATTTTACTACGTACGATCACAGCAAATTTGACCTCACATGGTTTATTTTGTATTTATTTCATCGTCATCGAAACAAATGGTATTTTCTTATTTGATAAATATTTGATGTAATATTGATTAATCTGCGTCATGCGACAATTGGTCTTATGACATATTCGACCAGCGTAGCTCAAGCCCAGCCTTCGCACTTGCGCAATCTGGCAATGGGCTACGCTTTCCGCTATAAAAAAGCATGCAGTTTCGTGTTATCTCCAGAGTACCCTTTTCAATATGCATATCCTGACAAGAATGTGCGGATGCGCATGCTGGGCTGGAGCTACGCTGGCAACCTATTGCATACGACCCATTTTCTCATGACGCAGGTCTATGAAAATCCGATTGCGTCCTGTAAATAGAACATAAAACCAAGATATCTTCCGATAGAAAATTTAAGTTACACTGGGTTATTTATAGCAAACTGGAAAATGCCGGTAGCCTATTCTGGCTTGCATATGTCACACATGTGTGGCTAGATAATTAAACGATTTTACTTTTGTCATGGACACTATAACATCGCGGTAGTTTTGTCTCACAATACAAGAAAAATAGCATTTGATGCCGATGTGTAATGGATATGGTGTCCGCCTAGAGATCGTGGTTCGGGTTCGATCCCCACTGTGGGTGTGTTCTTATGATCTCCCAAGTTTTAGTCCTAAGAAACGAACTCGAGAACGTTACAAATAAGTAGCAAGTACTTTAAATGCAATTGATCTTTAACAATAGGTTTAAACAAAATAGCATTTAAAGATAGATTTTCATTCATTTCTTTCCCTAAAATTCGTGTCATTTGATATCTTGAAAGCAATACTGTGTCATCAACATAAGGCGTTTATTGATAGTAGATTCCTTCCTCACCCAGCACTGACCCTGAAAGTCTTTGGGCCGGAATTTACCGGCAATTCGTAATTCTAACAGATTTCCGCATCTCCCGACACTGAAAAGTGTTACATTATAATATATATATATTATACTAAAAAGACGCGGTGATGTTGCCAATATTCTGGGGGATTATGGTCAAATCAACCAATGGAATAAATGAAGTGCATTCATTCGGGTCTGCTGGCGTTATGTAAAAAGTCATTTAAGGTGAACATCTTAGTTAAACAGCTTCGCTGAACGAGAGCGTCGAAGGTATTGAAAGTCCATTGGCAAGATACAGGGAAGTTTCTGCTGAAGTAAACGTTAAAGGAACAGTTGACCGTATGAACATCTAAAAGGGCTATCAAAATTAGAATAAGTAAATATAAATAAAACAAGAAGCTTGGTATTTAACAAGAAATTAAATACCCGGGTGTTAATGAGATTTCTGATTAGTCAAATACAAATATTATAGAATGGCAGAACTGGTTCAAAAATAATATACTATGCTCTTAATTTTGCACCCATAAGTAATAAAAGAAAATGATAATTAGCATATATTTTGCGTATTTTTTACCAAACATACACAATTCAAGGACGATGATTGTATGAAGATTTAATTATTGGCCAAAATATAAATTCAACTTTCAACCAATCACACTATTCGACATAAATCGCAAGAGATAAGACTATATGGTGGTAATTGGAGGAATGTCCTGGGATATGGTCACGACTCTCGTGTTTTAAGGCTATTAAACCATCGTGAGATCGCCATCATCGAAACCAACAAATGCATAGTTTGAAGCGTGATTTCTAATAAAGAATGCTCCGTCGGGAGCGTTGCGGATTATTAAAGGAAAATGGATCTTATTGAAAGACTCTGATCTTTCGTTATAGGGTCAGCCTTCTGCATCCACCGCAGCCGTTTATGCGAGACTTACGCCATAAGGGACATTTTTATGTCAAACGTCTTAAGATCGGGAAAGTTTTAATGAAGCGGATTGCCCCAGTCGTTGCCAAAAGCCGCCAAATCCAAAGATTTTCTGTTACATTTAATGGAGATGAGCGTATTCAGTAAATAAAATCATCCTTTGACTTTTCAAAACGTTCTTGCAAATGATTTAAATTTTCACCCATTAACATACGTTTATCACATACCGTTCCATTTAATGAAAGTATTAATATATATATGCTTTATTTAAAATAACTTTTTAAACAAGTTTTCTTAAGAATGTCAATTAGTGCATAAAAGACAGATTTTTATGCTGCTTATGGCAATATGAAATACACCAGAATTGCTTTATTTAATAAGCATGTGTTCTTGATCAAAAATTCCATTGTTACTGCATTTAGTTGAAACGATTATTTTTCACGCTACGTGAACGTTTGTCTACGATTTCAGACGTATTCAAGGATTTATCCTCATACCTTAAGATATCGACACACACTGTAAGAAAAAACAGTCTTTTATGCACTATAGATTTTTGCAAATGTATTTTAACTACTTGAGATATTTGCAAAAATAAAGTTTTTAACGGCTTGATTAAATTCTGTCCAGCCAGTGTGTAAACCCCTGAAAACCACGTTGATTCTGCACCCTGGTAAACGTTATCTAGCCTTTGGTCAATAACAAAACAGTTCTATTTACAAGAACGTTTGTTTTTACTAAAAAAGGTCTTTTTTTTTTAAAGAAATGGTCATAGAAAACACCTTATAAGCATATATTCGCAAACAAGTTTCTAAGGGACAAATTTCAATAATTAAGAAAAATATTGGTTAAAGATCTTATCTACTTTTTCTGCCAACATCCCAAATCCGGGCATTTTTACCCCTTAATAAACACGCGACCGACAGCGAGACGTGTTTCTGATTTGCGGACATATAATTCATTGGCTAAAGCCAATACACTAAAAACACTTATTGTTAATTCAAGGCATCACGTCATCAGTTTGTCAGATGCAATTTAAATATTAATCATTTATCCTTTTGTTTTAACAATTTAATTTTTAACCAACTATACTTCCTAGTGTTTGCTGTGCTCAACATAAATCTTTAACGATATAACTGAAATTTGTAGGTTGAAGAATAACTAATATCCAGTTACAAAATCAAACAAATCCATCAACAGAGCGTTTTGATTGTGTCAATACCATGCCAACTCAATAATTCAACGTTAAATTTCTACAACGACTTTATTCCAGAAATCTAAAGACACTTTCAACAATTAGTTCTACATAAAGAGCAATCCTTAATTATATTTCAAAACTGTCGACCTTTGTTCAAATGTTTAATTCCAATCCAATTTAGCTCCTGTTACATCTATAATCAAAATTTAAATACCGACACCATCTCTTGGCAAAGTCTTGATGTTTACATTTAACTTTTATCTACGTCTATATTCCATGTTGTAAGCATATCGTCATTTTCTAGTTAAATAACATTTAAAGAAACCAGAAAAATAGCGTTTACATTCGGAATTTTCATTTTAGATGATGGGTAATTGCTCTTTCAAACAGATCTCCCTCTTTTCCGACTTCTAAATGATCACATTTAGAATTAATTCGTTTAGCCTGAAGACGTAATGGAAACCATATTGGCGAAAGTTCTCTCAGACAAAAGGCATTTAATGGAATTTCCGTCGCACTAACGAGATCAGCGTGTTGTAAGTTATTTGACGCAATTAATGGGGTTCGGGGACATTCTTTGCTATTTCTTAAAGATTAAGTGTATTTGCACGTTTTCATAAACCTTCATGTATGAAAACAATGTGTGTTGTCATAGTGTTAATGTCAGATTTGCTATGCTGGAAATGTTAATGCCCTATTATCAAAGTATTTTAGTAGTTCAAATTTATAGGAGAAATTCTGCTTTCTTTTGTTTTTCTTTCATTCTACATGCATGCCAGCTATACAAATAAAACAAAAGATTCAATAAGTCAATGCTAGTTTGCTTGAGCTTCAGAAAAGATTTTTTGTATATGTCTATAACATATATTGTAACTTCCATTCCTAGCATAATTTGTATACAATGTAAACAAATTTTAAGCTAAGTAATTGAGGACTTTACAAATAGCTAATCTGTTCATAAACCAAATTAGCTAACCATTAAAAATATTTCAATAATGTCGGCACTTCACGTCTATCAAATCACTGACCCGCATCTTTTCATAAATTGTCAAAGTAAAAAAGTAATTACCTAAATACAATACAACAAATTTGGGAAGAAGAATTTTCACATTTGGACAATTATGTGAGTGAAGCGCTGACTAAATGAAGCCAGCATAAAACATCACACATGGAATAACTTAGACATTCTTGCTGTTAACAAAAGTGGCTTTTTATATGTATTTTTCTACAAAAGAACAATTATATGATAAACGTTCATACCTTTTAAAATTTTCAGAACGCTTACAAAAAATTCGAAGTCAGTTGAAATTTTATTGAAGTGAATCCGTATCGACATATGCAAACGGACTTCAACCGTAATGAGAAAAGGGTATCATTAATGCCGCCAAAATGGTATGCCATGCTTATTCGAGTGGCCTATCTCCCATGCCGTTTAGTCCAGTATGAAGTGAAGCTTGAGCTGGATCAGACGAAATGAAATATGTTTGTAAATCGTGGTACCTCCTTTATGGCAAATGACAACACTTACACTAAGCCCAAATTCATTCACAAAACATGAAAGTGGAAATAACGATTTAGCCCTTTTTAGAGTAAAGCTACCGATTGTTACGTTTCTATCCATTTAGAAAACGTTTTGGCCGTACGACATTTAACAGTATGAAGTTTGTATATTTATTCCAGTTTTTCACACCTGCCCTAATTAAATCGGATGATCGGATTTTCTTCTATCTGCCCTAAGTCAATCTTTTTCGAAACACAGATGTTGCCCATGTCTTTAAACACAATTCCTATGACTATAACTTTTTGAGACATAAACCGTTTTTGCTTATGACCATTTACACCATTTAATTAAACCTGACCTAATTTGGAGTAATGAGCTTTTTTCGGTTAATTTCATTTTACCTTTCCGTCCAGCACCACTAAAATTTTGTTTCAACTATTTTTATTTAAGAAGTCTTTATTACGACGATTACCTTCCCACCATTATCACCAGACTAAACGTTTTCTTGAAGCTAATTTGGACTTGGAATGGGCTATTTTTTCAAATACATTAACTATTTGGTACAGCTTAAAACATGGCTTATGACCATACCAACAGACGGTTATCTTTTAACATAACTTTGACCTCGATCTTAAAGCAGCATGGTTGAAAATCCGACTGTGGAAAGAGCGGAAAGGATCCTGGTCTCGAATAAAGGGATAGATTAGATGTCACTAATGGAATCGGTAACGATATAAGTTATGAATTGTACTGAGTGTAAAAACAAGTGCAATGATTTATCATATGGTGGGTTATTGTTTCCTTGGCTAGCTGATGGCCTGGAAGGTCACAGACACGAAAACACGACACCACGTCATCAAGGCCGACAAATGCCACGATTGTCGTTTTTGCGCTCTTTTGTCGTGCTGGCAGGCATATTTGTCATGCTTTAGATTGGCGTGTTGGTTTAAACTGTCGCTACTTGTCATAACAGTCGTATTATTGTCGTTTGATGACTATTTGTTGCTCTTTCGTATGGGGTATTGGCGGGTTTGAAAATCGCCAACACGCCAGAACGACAAATATACCCGTTTGGACGACAAAATCGACTAGTGTCGTGTTCGTCATACTAAACCCCCACGTTTAAGTTTGAGGTGGAATATGTTTCGTTCTACTGTGTTTGCGTTCTTCTTGCCAACAAGCCAGACCGATATGACGTTATTAGATACCATATTAACGAGGCTTTTACAATTGTATCGACTGCAGTCAGAAATTATTTATATTTGTTAGTACATCTCTCCCTTTCAAAGAAAGGCTATGAAAATATTCCATTATGGAGTCATTTAAAAGTGTTCTCAGAATTTATCAAACCACTGACAGTTAAAATTAGTTTCAATAGACCAAAGTGACAATTTGATATGTAATATAGAATCTCTGAAAAATAATTTCCACTCTAATTGAATCTCATTACCTCTATATGACAATTAAATAACAAAATACATCGTCAATTTCTCAGAATGGTCTCTGAACTATAAGTCGACATCCGTTGATGCTTCTGTTGGAACACGATTCGCTAACGGCACAAGCAGTAATTGTAGAATACAGCGGATATTTTCTGATAAAATCTCATTAGTGAGCGAATCTTGTGGTAAATGCATTTTGCCGGACACAAATTTGTCGCTGTACGGTTTCGGTTACATCGCGGAGATAAATGAATTTAGCCTAAGTGTGACCATTTAGCAGGGGAAAGAGGCTCTTTATTCTGAAAGAGCATTTACCGAACGTTTATTATTGAGAACTAATTCTAATGTTATTAAGGCGTCTGTGAAACATTGCCGTACATCCGGAAAACTCGTGTTTTAACGCATTATGGGAACGTATTAATGGAATTTCCGTTGCCGACTCGAGTACATTATTGAATTATGGCGACGACTCTTAGACCGGCTAATTGTCAGCTTGTTGGAAATCTGTACTAAAAATGTTTATAGATGAGATCGGCCTTTGGGAATACTGTTTTAATTAGAATGTAATTTATATTTCCCTTTGTATTTGATATCAATTGTTGCTTTTTTTATTTCATTTCATTAACAAAAATTTCGTTTATAGACGGTTTCATCGACTAACATGGATCTTTTAAAACCTGGCGCAGTGTTGGAGTTCTATATTTTATTTGTTATTTTATATAAGTCATCATGTAATGTAATCAAGATATTTTTATTACATTGACATACTTATATGTGAATTTGAATTACTCGAATTTCCTGTAGAAAGACATGTGTATTCTAAGAAATATTGTTTTGACAATGTCTTTGTTCTTATGAACATAAGAATCGGTATATCATATTAATGTGAAATGCATATAACGCGGTTTCTTAATATTTAACGTACGGACATATACGCAAATCGCTTAGAGCTTTGTTCTGCACAAGTAATTGTTAAGAACCAACAGTTTTCAAAACTAGCTGTTGTTAAAACTATGAAATAGTAGTGTCATGCTACAAATTCTTAATTAACGATAATAAATAATAGGGTCAGTTTTTCAAAACAAGCAATCATGTGTCTCTCAAATAAATGCATTAACACAAGAAACATGTAGTTGGAAAACACACTACAAAAATACATTTAAAATTTCTCTATATGATTTTGCAATTTTGTCGTTGCAAACCAACCCTTTCCTTTTAACAAAATCATTCCGAGATAATGCGGGTCACAATTTTTCCATTATAACAATGAAAACTATCGAAAACAAAATGTTATTGTGTAACAAACAATGTAGTTTACTTCTCGCAGCGAGCCTGTAAAACTGGGGAAAAAATAACGAAAAACACGCTACTTCATTTGTTGTCACGCCAATGGGAAACGCTCAATATTTATAGTTCTTGTACAGTTTGCGGATATATGAATTTATATGTGGATAATGATGATGTGTTTACATATTTAGCACCGGAACAATAGAACCTGGTTCTATAAAAACTGGGCATAATATATGTGTACAGTGTCCACGATTAGCCTTTGTGGAACTATCCACACTCGCTTATCAGTGACGAACATTTCCGCTTGTATTGTTTTATTTTTGTTAAAAAGAAATCTATTCAGAGCAAAAATCCAGATCGGGCGAAAGGTGTCGTCCCTGATTAGCCCGTGCTTATCTGTGACAACACTTCGCACACGCATAACGTCCAAATTTGGCAGAACAAAGGGACATATTAAACATTTAAAATATGAAACGTTTGCGTTTTAAATAGGTTAAAGCGTTAAGAAGGCGTTTAATATCTAAACAATTGTTTACAGTATGCGCGAGCGAAGTATGCAATTAAAGCGAAGTGAATTGTTATGAATCTAATAAATTTATTTCAACGTATATATTTAATGTATTGCAGATGTTTTATGTTTCTCATTAATCAAATACTAAGATCTATCAGGAGAACGTGGATTATCCGTGTACCACGTTGCTGTCCGGTGAGCAATGTGGTCGGTACACGTGCTTATATCGCTCAATCTCCAATCCAGACGCACGTACCTTTGGTCCTGGTCACCATACCGATCATGTGGGATTTCCTCCGGGCACTCCAGCTTCTCCTAACAACACATAACCACACCAAAATTGAATATTTTTCAGTAAAGACGAAATAGTTGCAGTTGCAGATATAATTCAAAATTAATTTCACCAATTAAAATGTTGTAAATGATTAAGGTAGGAGTGCGGGTACGAACTTCGGGTCTTCAGGTAATGCACCCTCTGACGCGAAAGGACCTTTGAACTTGTTACCACAAAGATACCCCGTGCTTTGCGAAGCGTGCGAACGTAGACATAACATTTTATGGTAAGTGATGAATATTGACTTTTATTAAGCGGTTACCACGCAAGAATATATGATTTTTTTATAAGGCATCAATGAATAAGGATGTCCGGATTAAAAACGTTCAATTCAATGTCACTTCTCTTCGTCTAATATACAGACCTATGGAAGCATTCTTTGAGTATTATCGTATATGATAATTATTTAAGATAAACTGGGCATGTTGGATAAACTATGCTATGCCAGTACTATAAAAGTTCTACACCATTAAAAGCGGTCTTTACAGCGAGACTATACGATTTTGTCAAATATTCATGAATTGATATAGAATGTGTAAAAAACTTATCATACATATATTTCAATATAAATTAAAATAAAAGTTAAGAAGAACATGTGTCGAAAAATGCGAAATAAGCCAGATATTTAATTCTGATATCGAAAATGTCTGTGCAGTCAAATTCGCCAGCTAAATTTAGTTAAACGGTTCATTTTAAATTCCTGCAACGATATCTATTCATAAGACACACGAACACTAACTAAAAAGACGAATGCTTCGGGTATTGTAGGAAAATATGTACGAAGTATCTTCGTCATAATCGGCTCGGGGCGCTAATTTGTATTTGCTGCATTTTATGAAATTCGTCTTAAATGTATCATTTTTCTTGCCTATTGTTTGTTATCGAAACATATTTTTATCAATATATTACAATTTAACACATATAAAATCGTATAGACTCGCTTTAATGGATTGGACGATAAGCTGCTTCGCTCGTGCCAAGTTTTATTAACATAATGTCCAGACTTTCAGGACCAGTCGCAATCTCCGTAACTAGATTGCTAACAACTCCGTGGCAGCAATCGCTTGATTGGTTGAATTACCGGTCCTGATTTGTTCCTGATTTCCACTATTACCCGTCCGTCTCCGAGAAGATAGACTTCTTAACCAATACCAACAAATGTGTCGTTTGTCGCGTGATTTCTGATAACCGGGAATACCGCCGGGAGATGAGCGCTTCATTGAAGTTGCCATAGAAGATTGGAATTCATCCTAAAGTCTAATTTAAAATTATGTTTTGGGGTCTTTAATAACAGACGGTGCTTAGGAGGTTCAACCCGGATAATTCTAGAAAATCTAGCTTAAGTCTGATTTAATATTGGACTGGGGAAGTGTTTCTCTTTATTTCGTCGTCATTAATGACAACGAAATAAAATCGCAATTTATAATCATTCAATCATATCGGAACAAATACTGCAGGTCGTAGCAAGAGAATATATCCTATTTGGTCAATTAGGTGTTTAAAAGTATTCGCCACATGTCAGTAAGGTACAATAAGTGTGCTCTTATTCTTTATATTGGTACGTGTACAATGTAAAAAACGACATAACTGCGACTTACGTGTATGTGTATCAACATACGATTATCGTTCGGAATCATAGCATGATATTTTATTACGAACATAGTACAAATGTGTTTAATTTTACAAAACTGAAATCATTTTCTTTTATTTTCTCATTACGACTGTTTGATAGCATACAGCATCATTTACTAAGAATACATTACGGACAAATGGTATGAACATGTTTAGGCGCCATTGTCGCATTCACAGAACTTCCGGAACTATCGTGTGAGGAAGCATTAAGATTGAATGCCTAATCAGGGACTCCATGCCTCTGCAATGAGTCGCCTAACAGCTATAACAAGGGACAAAATTGTCACAAAACCAGGTTTTCATTGTGAAAAAAAATCTGATAAAGGGAGAAAACTCAAACTGAACTTTTGAAATGACCAAAAAAAAATTAACCCCCTTTGTAAGTTTTTTTTTTTTTTTTAAATCTATTTTTAGTCGTGGCGACCTTGATATTGGAGATATTGACGTGATTCTTTCGTGGGACACACCGTCCCATGATGGTAAACAAATGTGCCAAATGATTTTAAAATCTCACAATGAATGACATAGTTATGGCCAGGACAAGCTCATTTATGGCCATTTTTGACCTTTGAACTCAAAGTGTGACCTTCACCTTGGAGATATCGACGTAATTATTTCGCGCGACACACCGTCCAATGATGGTGAACAAATGTGCCAAATGATTTTAAAATCTGACGATGAACGACATAGTTATGGCTCGGACAAGCTCATTTATGGCCATTTTTGACCTTTGAACTCAAAGTGTGACCTTGACCTTGGAGATATCGACGTAATTACTTCGCGCGACACACCGTCCAATGATGGTGAACAAATGTGCCAAATGATTTAAAAATCTGACAATGAACGACATAGTTATGGCCCGGACAAGCTTATTCCGCCAGCCCTCCAGCCCGCCAGCCCGCCAGCCAGCCAGCCAGCCAGCCCGCCAGCCAGCCCGCCCGCATTCGCCAATCTAATAACCAGTTTTTTCCTTCGGAAAACCTGGTTAAAAACGGTCAAACGACTGGATCCTCTTTGTACATGGCATTTTTTCAGTTTGTAAAATGTTTAATCGTTATTGCCATAGTTAAGTAAAATCATAGCATGATAAATCTAAATTGTGACTAATCAAACTATTCGAAATCTGCTGCAAGAGATGATACTATATGGTGGTAATTGGAGGAATGTCCTGCTTGGATATGGTCACGACTCGCGCCTTTACAGGCTATTAAACCCTCATGACATCGCCATCATCGAAACCAACGAATGCATCGTTTGAAGCGTGATTTCTATTAAAGAATGCTCCATCGGGAGCGTTGCGGATTACTTAAGGTAAAAGAATCTGATTGAAAGACCCTGGGCTGTCGTTAAAGTATAAGCCTTCTGCCTCCACCGGAGCCGTTCACGCGAGACTGACACTTTTGGGGAAATGTTTACGCCAAACGTCTGAGGATCGGGCAAGTTTTAATGAAGCGGATTGCCTGAGTTGTTGCCAAATGCCGCAAAGCCCAAGATTTTCTTTTACATTTTCTGGAGATGAGCGTTTTCAGTAAATAAAATCCTTCTTTGACTTTTCAAAATTTTCTTGTAAATGATTTCAACTTTCACCCATTTACATTTGTTTATTGCATACATCTTCATGTAATTAAATTATTTAAAAAAAGAGTGATATTTCTAAATATCATCTAACCAGAACCATTTTACAAAAAGCATGTCAGTCAGATCATTATTATTATGTTTGTATATATGCAAGCTCCCGAAGATACATACTCAAGCGTTAGTTATAAGAACAAAACATCAACATACCCTTATATGAATTTTCCAATAGCATTACACAAAAATACTTTGGTCATTGTTGACTCAGGGACTACTTAAAAGTACACTGGGTAGTTTAAGTTTAATACAATGTACCCCGGGTACGGAAAATACGCTTTAATGCACAGGAAATACTCAGAGATACTTTATGGTATATTCTCCGAACTCCGTTTACTTTATAGCATACGTAAGAGTACCCAGGGTACTTTAAGTACTATCTGAGCCGACAATTACAAATCGAGCGTCGCTGAAACGTACATCCTCGGCTAAACATACGAATACATGTATACCAATGATCAATGACCCTGAATACTCCTTCATAAAATAAGGGGATTGTATGGCACATTATAGTAAAACAATTGCAATCAATCCATACATATGCAATTTGTATATTTTGTACACTTGAAGTATAACATTCTTAGACTTTGGTCGCTAACGGCAGCTGCCTAGTAAGATACATATACATATATATCACAGCCATGGACGCATGGGCGAAGTAAAGTATGCAAGGATGCACCAAACCATATTTACAAACGCGTTCAAACATGCACACGCTCGTACATGTACATATTAACAACACGCACACAAATAACGCATTTAGTTACGCACGCACAGAAGCCGACATCCGGCCTTCAATTGCACGCATGCGCGCAAGACGTCAACCGACTCTCAAACATTGAAGGTCCCCAGACTCTCTTGCTACCAGACACCGCGCAATGTTTTAAATGTCGACACTCGGTGCCACGTTTTTATCAGAATTATCAATAAAAGACGATATTGGATCGGCGTTCTTAAAGATTTCCTCGTTTAATGCTGTGTCGAAACACCGACGTTTTTATCACGGAAATCACAGAATGTGTCGGATTGATGGTATGAAATCTAATAGGCAATATACCACAGGGTTTTATTAATAATTACAAATAAACGAGACTGATTACAATACGGCTTTCCTGCTTCCAAGAACACAAGCTGCACATATAAAGCATCTAAGTTGGGGATAAGTAATATCGTAAAACGCTAAAATGTATCTAAAAATAAAATTATATCAATTACATGGATGTTTTATTAATGTCAGCTTAAGTCAATGCTATTGAGGCAAATTAGATAGAGCCATGATATAAACCATTCTAATTAAAAGGTGGGGAGACAAAATGATTTCCAGATAAAAAAAAGAATTGCGTTTGTATCTCATTCAAAGAAGCGGCGGTGTTTTTATTAACAGTTTCCATATAAATTCTGATTGCATATTTAAATAAACTACCCTATTGTTTAGTTGAACTATTTCAATATTACTTTTTTCCAAAGTATTTAAAATGTTAATGAATATAAACTAATGAGTTTAAGCCACAATGTGAATTATTAGATCTCATATGCATTTTATTTAAAATACTTTGAAATATCGCTAAGTAGCTAACGTTGTTGAAAATGTTTATGTCTGTTTCTGAGTTATTCAGCATAAACATGTATCTGCACTATTATTTTTTTTAAAGAAATGAGTTTGTATTTAAATAATGAAAACTATTAGGCTAAAGTATAGACACAACAAATACTGCGAATGCATGCCGACTCTTTTCCGAATCGTTTAGTCCGCAGTATTTTTGAAATCTTATGAAATACATAGACATTCCAAATTAAAATTGAACTTTGCAATGAAATTCATAGGACTTTATACTTGCCGTCAACTTATATGTGCGGTAACCAGTAACTAAATAATAAATACTTAATAAAACATCACGTATTTGTATGTGAGTATAAAACATTTTATGTTTTATATCCAAAGTTATTTTCGTAATTAACTGAAAAGACAATAAATCTATTTTATCGAAACTCATCATAGAGCGTTTACATTTGATTCACCTAATGCATAATTCCCAATTTTCCATTTTACATGAAAAGTATTTCAATAATCGTGATTGCCCCCCCTCCCCCCTCTCCCCAACATACACATGCACTCAGTGCCTATAGCGATTACATTGGACGGATTCCGCCCATTAGCTTTTTTGCTGTTGACAGATCGAGGGGTTAACCGACACGATAAGATAGTGTTTATGGGCGGGTTGTTGCCCTTGAGTTGTCAAAATTGAAGCGTTTTCCTCTTCATCCCTAGGTTTCATTCTACTAATTAATCTTACTATCTTTAACATCTCCATACACATAGAAGGATGAGTTATACGTGTTCTGCTGCTCTTTGTGACATACATTTCATTTAAACAAATTGTACAGAAACAAAACTCAGCCTGCCCTTTATATCAGTTGCCTACTATATAATTTCATGCAGTTTTCTGTTTGTATTTTTGCTGTTTAAATATAAGGATGGTATTTGGACTTTACCTCATATTTTCAGTTTTACCCGTATTTACATTAAATTAATAAAGTAGCACTATACTGTTATTGTTTGTTTAGTTTATAAGAATGAATATATATTTGTCCATGGACTTTTTGTATATTTTTCAATGCAATTCACGTTAAGTAAAACCAACAGATGCCAAAGTGATATTCAATGGAAATGCCTTTGAAATTTACGAGTAAACGAAGAAGTAATATTTGCGCGTCAAACCTTGACTTTTGAAATCCTCACAACGCCTAAATGTCATATAAGGAGAGACCCTTTTTGCGAGCTTAGTTAATGGAAATTATAGTCGATATCCGTTTCATATTCTTTATTTTATTACAAGCGTTCCGCATTGAATTTCGTATTTTATTGACGTAGATAACACTTTCGCAGTCAATGCCAGTGTCTCATTATACCGTGTCGTCTCACCTGAAGTCACGTGCGATCTCGCGTGTCACGTGACAAAGCGACTTCATGGCAAGAGGAGTAATTGTCGACAGACAATATAGTTTAACTGCAGCGACGGTGAAGTCTCTTTTATTCTCCGCTGTCGGCTATTGGACGTTTGCTCTCGGAGTTTCTCTATTACTTAATAGCAATTTAATGGACATTTTCTTTCCCAATTTCATCGGTCTATTGTGTTCGCGAAACTGTTGCCGAAGCTATGTGTGTACCATGATTTTTGTCCGGCTGTGTGAAATGTCGAGCGGTCACCTCGGTGTAACTGTCACAATGGCGATTTTGTGTATGTGCGTATATGTGTACGTCTGTCCGCCAGATTCTGGTTGCCGAAAACTTTAAGGACTAGTTAAGCTAACAGCAGTTAATTTTTGGATTATGCTAATTATCTGTTATTATCAATGTGTTTATTGTAAACAAATGTGTATGCTCGAATAATTTGCTTTAATTTGATAATCACATTGCTTCTGTTCGTTAAAAATTTGAATAACCGGGTCCAGCTCTTGACTGAAATGTTATCATTTATCTTGCGCTTAAAAAAACGTTTCACAAATGTTGCTAGTGTGGATTCGGCGTTTTGCGTTGTTTGTGACCTAAGCTGAAAGGTCAAAATCACATTTACAGGTCAGATGTCAAATCGGGATATACTACTGCTTCTCTGGACGATAAATTCATCCTTCGTCATGCAATTTAAAATTAACTTACCATAAATATTTGAACCATACGAAGACGATATGTCGCGTGTAACATTCACGCATCTGACTCAAAGGTCAAGGTCACACTTTATTCTCGTAGCTCTAACAAATAATGATATATATTTCCAAAAAGAAAATTCCATCTTTAAAAGATAATTTATCACGTTCAGCACGTGGAGACGACATGTCACGCGAAAGACATGTGTCCTTAGCTCACAGTTTAAGGTCACATTGTGTGGTTTGAAGCCATGACAATTTGTATCCCGATTCTATCTTAGTTATTCATCAGATAAGTGTACTGTCCAAATTTTTAATGGCATGGATATATCATTTTGCGAGGAAGAACTGTGTCCATAGTTTAATGTTACTAATCACACTTAAAGCTGTCCGCATATGTCATATGATCCATTTTCGCAAGTCGTGGTTTAAGGAATAAGCAGGTACAAAGCTCAATCATTGAAACGTTACACGTCTCCTGTCTCTGCCAATCATTGAGCAATTTTTACACGCGCTCACGTGATGACAGGGACGTAGTTCGCATGCTTATCAGGAGCTTAGTTCGCATGCTTATAAGGGGCTTAGTTTGCATGCTTATCTGGTGCTTTATTCGTATTCTTGTCAGGGGCTTAGTTCGCATGCTTATCAGAGGCTTAGATTGTATGCTTATATGGGGCTTAGTTCGCATCCTTATCTGGGGCCTTATTTTGCATGCTTTCCAGGAGCTGAGTTCGCATGATTATCAGGGCCTTTATTCGCATGCTTATCAGGGCTTAGTTCGCATGCTTATCAGGGCCTTAATTCGCATTTTATCAGGGGTTTAGTTCGCGTGCTTATCAGGGCCTTAATTCGCATGCTTATCAGGGGCTTAGTACGCATGCTTATCAGGGGCTTAATTCGCATGCTTATCAGGGTCTGACTTCGCATGCTTACAAGGGACTTAGTTCGCATGCTTATCAAGGGCCTAAGTCGCATGCTTATCAGGGGCGTAGTTCGCATGATTATCAGGAGCTTAGTTCGCATGCTTATCAGGAGCTTAGTTCGCATGCTTATCAGGGGCTTAGTTCGCATGCTTATCAGGGCCTTTATTCGCATGCTCATCAGGAGCTTAGTTCGCATGCTTATCAGGGGCTTAGTTCTCTTGCTTACCATGGGCTAAATCAACATGCTTATCAGAAGATTAGTTCGCATGCTTATCATGGGCGTAATTCGCATGCTTATCAGTAGCTTAATTCGCATGCTTATCAGTAGCTTAATTCGCATGCTTATCAGGGGAATTGTTCGCATGCTTAACAGGGGCGTAGGCCGCATCCTTATCAAGGTCTTAGTTCGCATTCTTATCCTGGGCTAAATCCGCATGCTTATCTTGGGTTTAGTTCGCATGCTTAGCAGGGGCTTAGTTCGCATGCTTATCAGAGGGTTAGATCAGGTTCTTAGTTCGCATGCTTATCAGGGGATTAATTCGTATTCTTATCAGGGGCTAAATTCGCATGCTAATCAGAGCCGTAGTTCAAATGCTTATCAGGGTCTTAATTCGCTTGCTTATCAGGGACTAAGTTCGCATGCTTACCAGGGCCTTAATTCGCATGCTTATCAGGGGCTTAGTTTGCATATTTATCAGAGGTCTAATTTGAATGCTTAACAGGGGCTTAGTTTACATGCTTATCAAGGCCTTCATTCGTATGCTTTTCAATGGCTTAGTTCGCATTCTTATCAGGGCCTTAATTCGCATGCTTATCAGGAGCTTAGTGAGTGTGATTATCACTTAGCTTGCATGCTTATCAGGACCTTTATTCGAATTCTTATCAGGGGCTTAGTTCGCATGCTTATCAGGGCCTTAGTACGCATGCATATTTATTCGCATTTTTATAAGGGACTTAGTTCGCATGCTTGTTAGGGACTTAGTTCGGATGCTTATCAGGGGCTTAATTCGTATGCTTATCAATGACTCAATTCGCATGCTTATCAGGGGCTTAGTTCGCATGCTTATCAGGGGCTTAGTTCGCATGCTTATCAGGAGCTTAGTTCGCATGCTTATTAGGGGCTTAGTTCGCATGCTTATCAGGGTCTTAGTTCGCACGCTTATCCGGGGCTTAGTTAGCATGCTTATCGGGGGCTTAATTCGCATGCTTATCTGAGGCTTAATTACCATGTTTATCAAAGGCTTTGTTCGCATGCTTATCAGCGGCTTAGTTTGCATGCTTATCCGGGGCTTAGTTTGCATGCTTATCAGAGGCTTAGCTCGCATGCTTGTCAGAGGCTTAGTTCGCATGCTTATCAGGACCTAAGTTGGCATGCTTATCACGTGCTAAATCCGCATGCTTATCAACGGCTTAGTTTGCATGCTTATCAGAGACTTAGTCCTCATGCTTATCAAAGACTTAATTGGCATGCTTATCAAAGGCTTAGTTCGCATGCTTATCAGAGGCTTAGTTCGCATGCTTATCCGAGACTTAGTTCGCATGCTTATCCGAGGCTTAGTTCGCATGCTTATCAGATGCTTAGTTCGCATGCCTATCAGAGGCTTAGTTTGCATGCTTATCATGGGAATAGTTCGCATGCTTATCATGGGTTAAAGCCGCATGCTTATCAGGGGCTTAGTTCGAATGCTTACCATGGCCTTAATGCGCACTCTTAATAGGGCCTTAGTACGCATGCTTATCGAGGGCTTAGTTTGTTTTATTATCAGGGTCTTAATTCGCATTCTTATCAGGGCCTTAATTCGCATGCTTACTAGGGGCTTAATTCGGATGCTTATCAGGGTCTTAGTTCGCATGCTTATCAGGGGCGTAGTTTGCATGCTTAACAGGGGCTCATTTTGCACGGTTATCAGGGGATTAGTTCTCATGCTTATGAGGGTCTTAGTTTGCATGTTTTCAGGGGCTTAATTCGCATGCTTATCACGGCTTTTGCATGCTTGTCAGGGCCTTAGTTTGAATGCTTATCAGGAGCTTAATTCGCATGGTCATCCTGGGCTTAATTCGAATGCTTATCAGGTTCTGAATTCGCATGCTTATCAGAGGCTAAATTCGCATGCTTATAAGGGGCTCAGTTCGAATTGTTATCACGGAATTAGTTTGCATTGTTATCATGGGCTCAGTTGGCATGCTTATCAGGGCCTTAGTTGGCATGCTTATCAGGGCCTTAGTTCGCATGCTTATCAGTGCCTTAACTCGCATACTTATCAGGGCCCTATTTTGAATGCTTATCATGGGCTTAGTTTGATTGCTTACCAGGGGGCTTAGTTGGCATGCTTATAAGGGGCTTAGTTCGCATGCTTATCTGGTGCTTAGTTCGCATGCTTATCAGGGACGACGCTTTCTGATATTATGATTCTTCGTTTCAAGGAAGTCTCTTCTTTGAGAAACTCCAGTTTAGACGGAGAGTGTCGTCGATGATTAGCCTGTGCGGACTGGAAACCCATTGTGTGTGCCATAATAACTTTATAATAGAACTGATTACAAACTTAGCCTAGTCGCGGTTTGAATTGTTAACTTATTTGTTTTATATGTGTCTTGACTACAGTACAGCTCGCGCGGATTTGTCAAAATCCGCGCTGCCACCGCGGACAAACGCGCTCTAGGGCGGAAAATCACCGCGATATTGTTTCTTGTTCGCGGTGTTTTTTCGGCGGTCCTCACAAAAACGCCGCGGACACTATCACAGTTAGAAGTCACCGCGGATCGTCGTGGACTTTTCGTGGACCACGGTGGACGCACGGCGGATCACGGTGGAGGTTTGTTATAAGAAAATTTCATTCGAGAAAAGGTTCATTATAAAAAGAAAATAACATACATGTTAACATTGTACCTTTGTTTTGTTTGTGGTGAGTAAATGAAATTCCATTAAATATATAATTCTCTCTATGATATAATATTGTTTACTTCTGTTTCCCAATAATGATGAAGTAAAACTTAAAGTATTTATAGCATGGTTACGTAGATTTCCGAAGATAATCTTAATTAAATGTTCCTATATCTGTGAAAAATAATAAATATAAGGAAATATAATTGAATACACAATTAAATACCCGCAAATAAAAAAGATAACTCGTGTATAATTAACTTCGTGTGCGTAACGTTTTACGCCATCTCGTGTCACTAACATTAGCTCGTAATCTTTTAAAGTGATATTATGGGCATTTTTCACTGTTGAATTGAGCTGAAAAGAATTTACATGTAAAAAGAGTTAGTTAAAATGTGGTTACTGGCCAATTATCTGCAAATCATCTTGCTACCAGTTGTTTATAAATATATATATATATATATATATATATATATATATATATATATATATATATATATATATATATATATATATATATATATATATATATATATATATATATAATTCAATATTTTACATGACTCATCCAGTCCTTTAAGTACTGTACGTCAAAGCAGGTAGAGCTATTTGGTATAAATGAATGACATTGATTGTATATCTTAGATAATTGCACTCGGGGATTAAAGATGGTTTTTTTACGAGAAATACCCGTAAAATACAGGTAGTTAACGTTATTTATTGAATTGATTTCCTTAGTACTAGCCAGAAGCCCTAGCAAATTGCTATAATTAAAGAAAATGTGTTTATAACTTTACAATAGAGCCGATTACCGAATGTACTCGGAGTTTGATACATGTCTTTGATTAGAGTTATACTCGTAGAATAGTTAACCTTCTGTTTTTTTATAAAGATGTCCTTAGCACGAGAAAGTAATTAGAACATATTGACATAATTGAAGGAAAATCTTTTAATGACAAAGTTGCAATATGCGAAATAGAATCGGAAGAACCATGTGAAACAAATATCTAACTAAGCACATTATGAAAAAAATATACTGATGATTTACAATAAAAAGAGACGTCATGCCACGTAAAGGATGTGAATTTCATATGAATGTCAAACTGACTATAGGGTCAATATAAAAGAAGCCGCTTTAAAAGGGGAGTATGTGTGACATTCGACTCCGTATTCATGTTAGAACAGAAAGGTGTTTCAACAAGAAACTTGAAAGCAGCAAATTCATTTCAGTGCAAAATATGTATTCTCCCAACGATTTGATAAAGATGATATTTTTCCCGCTTAATGCGAAAATTGGGTTTATGCCATATGCGGTAAGCCTAGCGCCAGACCAGCCAGTGGCGACGTCTTGTCAGGAGATACCCTGTACGCTATATAGTTAAGCCAGGTTTAGTGTTGTCACTAACGGACAGCTTAGCCCCTAACCAGTTTGTACAAGTGCTCAAGCTGGTCTGGAGCTACGCTGTACTCATACGTAAAAAATAAAATGGCCAGTAAAGTCAATAAAGAAAGCAGTAATAAGTAACTTGTCCAGATAATTCTAAATAAATAAGTGTAAAACTGTATTAATCTGTCATCCAAATTTTCCGATTTGTCTTACTCCGCGGACAATCATATAAGGCTTAAATCTTCTTCTAATCCTACATAAAGCATTCAAGCTTTTAATGAGAATTGGCAATTTGAAAGTTGCCGAGTTCATGCCGTGTTTTGAAGGGGAAGTAAAGATTTATATTACTAATTCCTTTTCTATCGCGCCATTCAAAGATGTTATAAAGTCGTTAATATAAGTAGTTCCCCTCGGGAAATTGTATTAAGACTTCGTGGAGAACGGAATCTTGTTTATTGGCCTCTGTTCTATTAGTTTGTTCCTCATGGTTCAAAATGAATTGAGAATATCTTATTGGTTTTGGTGAAATGCCGTGTTATTTCGTCACTACCAATTGCAAAAAAACGACGGTTAAGAGCTTACATGGTATACATCCGTTCGGTTAGAACAAAACACAACATACGATATTAATTATTATTTATTGCACTATAAAGTGAACATTACAAATCATTTACAATTTTTATTCAATAAAGTATAGGTCAAAGTGAGGTTAACATTAAAAAAAGTATCTCTTGCGATTCATATGTAAGGTGGAGAAGATTGGGAAATGAATAAAAATGGCTGCCTTGTTCATAGAGGCAGAGGATTGGGCACAGTATTTCTCATATGCGTTTTATAAACCAGTTAACAAACACGTACATTCATGTTTTGATACAAAGCGAAAAACCACATGGACGGCAGAAAATGCTTATTTTTTTCCGAATAACAAATGCGGACTGAATATGCTAATCTGGGTCATTTTACGCGCATGCTTCGATTTTCATTTTACGAGAGCGAGGCTCCAATAATTTCTTCAACTTTAATTAGCATATCATTTAACATATGCAAACCATGTATTCCCGTGCAAATTTTTGAAATTAGCATTTCCACATTCGATTTATCAAGGATCACTGCCTGTAATAATTATGTTAATTACATCAATATAATGCTTACATGTCATATATGTCTGAGTAACAAGATTCAAAACACCTCAATTTATTTCCGGTATATTTGAACATGGATTTTTTTTTGGCGCCGAAACTGGATCTTCGTATAAGCCTCCGCATAAATGAATACATTATATGTTAAATGAAATTGTGCATGAGCAGCGTCGAAAGGCGTACTTTATGATTACGTATAGCATGAGTTTTGAAATGACTCGTATAAATCCGATAAATATAACTTATATTACAGATTGCAGTAGTATTAGCGCTGTATATTTACGTACAAGTACATCAGATTATACCATTTGTATTGAATACTGCTTTGCATAGTGTGAGTCCATTTTTTTTCAGATACAGCGGTACATTAAACAGGTGATAAATAGCAATATCTAGATGTACTTAATTCTAAAACAAACTTGTATCTGGCTGAAAATTTTTAAGATTAATTTAATTTGAAATTATAGTGTGGTACTTACTTTACGTTAAAGGTATTAGTTACTTCACGCAATGTGATTCCTTTAACCACATCAATATGTACCTAATTAGTGAACACTATTTCATATGATCACAGTAAACCAAAAAAAAATTGGTATCTCAAAATTGCAATTGTACCTCAAACATTAAGAATTAATTCTTCATACTTAATATTTTTGTTTCAGACTGTGTGTATGTATGTATAAAAATGGCTACAGTCATTACATTGATTTACTTAATATATTTTTTTTAAAGAAACAAGAACTATCTTTAAACAAGTTATTCAGCGTATATCCTGACTTTAAAATAAAGGTGGAAAATTGACGTGCCTAATTAACTTACTAAAACAAGGTTTAATTATTGTTCTTTTCTTTTTTCACTTACTGCAAAAGTCTCTTATCCACCGAATGAAATTTTTGTTAAGAAGTGCACGTATATTAAACCGCATAATAGTGTTCGTATATACAAATTTTACTACGTAAGATCACAGCAAATTTGACCTCACATGGTTTATTTTGAATTTATTTCTTCGTCATCGAAACATATGGCACTTTGATATTTTATTCAAACGCAGTTTTCTTTCCACACATTCAAATAATATTTATAAATATGCGTCATGCGTCAATTGGTCTTATGACATATTCGACCAGCGTAGTTCAAGCCCAGCTTTCGCACATGCGCAATCCGGTCAAGAGCTACGCTTTCCGCTATAAAATACACGCACAGTTTCGTGTTATCTCCACAGTAGCCTTTTCAATATGCATACCCTGACAAGACTGCACGGGTGCGCATGCTGGGCTGGAGCTACGCTGGCAGCCTATTGCATACGACCCAAATGAGCCACTTCAGGCTTGCTAGATAAAATAACTATTTCCCTTTTATCATGGACACTATAACATCGCGGTAGTTTTGTCTCACAATACAAGACATATAGCATTTGTCGCTGAGATATAACGGACATGATGTCCGCCTAGCGATCGGGGGGGGGGGGGGGGGGGGTGGGGGGGGGGGGGGGCATAACGGGTTCGATCCCCACTGTGGGAGTGTTGGAATTTTACGAAAAAGTAAATACCCGGATGTTGATGAGATTTCTGGTTGGTTAGATGTTTACTTATGCTCTTGTTTTACATCATTACTATTTACGAGACTGAACGACCTTTTCATTCGGAAGCTTAGGTCTAATTACTATTTTTGCTATTCGTGTTTTGTTACTATTTATTATACTGTTATAATTGATTCATTTCCATCAAAGCAGATAGGACCAATTCGTTTTTGTTTTGCTGTTGCTGTTGTTGTTATATTTATCGACTTCTTTATACACGCAAAATATTACATGCACGCTATATCTTGGAGCACAAGTTCTGAAGTTTTAAATCCTTATTTTAATTATTAATAATTTCAAATACCATGCAAAATAATGTCCATATTAATATCATATACTGTAATTTGATCATGCCGCCCAAAATCGCTAGGTAAATTGTTGCCGTCAAAATGTTTAACGATATTAAAGCCCCGAACAAAATCGGCAGTTTGTATGAAAAAAACAAGGCCATTATTTATCCGTTGAAAATATTTAAAGTTATGTACCCCATTAATTAATGCATTGAAAAAGTATGTTATCTAAAAATCAAATACGACGAGATTCACTTTGTAAAAAAACACATAACTGAGTATGCAAAAAAATTGCAAACATGATAGGAACATATTATTAGAATTTGTTTGAATGATGACATATATGCAACAAGCCGAACTGCGATAATTTAATCAAAATGTCGTTGTCATCCACGTTTTTAATGGAATTGTTGACATATTTTTTATTTTTTCAAATGTCATTAGATAATTGCTTAAAATCTGTAATGTTTTTAATAGACTTAATTAATATTTATAGTAAGAAAATTGTTGAACACAAAAAACTGGCGTCGCCGATATTTGAACCAGTGTCATATGAATTCGTAAGCGAATGAGCTACCACTACGCACGCTTACTATATCACGTATTGTAAACGTTATCTGGCTTTTGACAATAACAGAATTGTTTTACAAACGAAATTTATTTTCTTTTCTAAGACCGTTTTTCACTATTAATGATCATATAAACATTAACTAAAAATGGTCATAGAAAAAAACTAAATAGAAATTATTCGCAAAAAAGATTTAAAGTGACAAATTGTCAGAAAAAAAATAATTTAAATATTTTATCTATTTCGTCTTCCAACTTCCCACATCCGGGCATTTTAATACCTTAATAAAAACTCGCAACCGACTACGAGACCTGTTTCTGATTTGCGGTCATATAATTTATTGGCTAAAACCAATGAACTAAAAACATTCGTGTTTAGATTCAATGCACCCATCACGTCATCAGTTTGTCACATAAAATTAAAATTTTAATAATTGATCATTTTGTTTTAACAGTTTAATTTGTTTAACCCACTGTACTGTTGTTGCGGTAAATCGCTGTTTGCTTTGCTAAGCATCAATCATTAACGATATAACTGAAATATTTAAACAAATCTTCAGTTATGAATTTTTAGGTTGATGATTAACTAAAATCAATCAACACAATCAAACAATCCAGCACCAGAGCGATGTGATTGTGTCAATACCATGTCAATTCAATAGTTTCAACCGTAAATTTCTCCGTGAACTACTCAAAAAATCAAATACACTTTCAGCAATGAGTTCCAAATACAGAGAAATCCTGAATTATATTTCAGAACTGTTGACCTTTTTTCAGATGTTTAATGCCTATCCGATTTAGCCCCTGTTAAATCTTTTATAGACATTTGATTACCGACACAATCTTTTGGCGAAGTCTTAATGTTTACATTGAACATATATCTACGTCTATGTTCCATATTGTAAGCATATCGTCATTTTCTAGTAAAAGACCAAATCAAGAAAACAGCAAAATAGCGTTTACATTTGGCTTTTACATTTTAGGTGCTGGGTAATTGCTCTTTCAAACAGATCACCCTCTTTTCCGACTTCTAAATGATCACATTTAGAATTTATTCGTTTAGCATTTAAAGGAATTTCCGTCGCACTCGTTAAACGAGATCAGCGTGTTGTAAGTTATTTGACGCAATTAATGGGATGCGGGCAAATTCTTTGCTATTTCTTTAAGAATATGTGTATTTGCACGTTTTGATATATCTTCATGTATATAAACAATGTGTGTTGTTATAGTTTTTATGTAATGTTTACCATGCTGGAAATGTTTAGGCCGTATTATCAAATTATTTTAGAAGTTCATATTTATAAAAAAATGCTGCTTTTTTTCTTCTTGTTTCTTTCATTCTACACGCATGATAACTAAACAAATAAAACAAACGATTAGATTTGTCAATGCTAGTTAGCTTGAGCTTCAGGAAAAAGAAGTTTTGTTATGTCTATATCCTTCAGTCCTAGCTCAATTTGAAGAAAAAAACTAGTTTAATAAGTGTCAGTCAAATAGCTAATCTGCTCATAACCCAAATAAGCTAACCATGGCAAATGTTTCAATAAACTGATGGCAGTTCACGTTTATTAGATCACTCACACACATCTTTTCCTAAAAAGTCAAAGTAAAGAAGTAATTACATTAATAAAATACAACAAATTTGGGAAATAGAATTGTCACATTTGGACAATTATGTGAATACAAGTGCCGCACTGACTTAATGAAGCCAGCACAAAAACATCAGACATGGCATAAGTAAGCAATTCTATGGTTTCAACAAAAGTGGCTTTTATAAGAAACGTGCTCTGAAATATGTATTTATCTAAAGCAGAAACATTATATTAATAACCGTTCATCCCTTAAAATATCCAGAACGCTTACAAATAGGATTAGACGTCAGTTGAAACTTTATCGAAGTGAATCAGTATCGACAGATGCAAAAGAACTTTAATGAAATGTAATGAAAAAAGGGTATCATGTATGCCATTCAGCTAATTCGAGTGGCCTATCAGCCATGCCGTTTAGTTCAGTATGAAGTTAAGCTTGCGCTGGATCAGCCTAGGAGAAATAAGTTTGTAAATCGTGGTACCTCCTTTATGGCAAATGACAAAACTTACACTAAGCACAGATTTATTCACAAAACATGTAAGTGGAAATACAAATTTAGCCCTTGTTAGGTTTCTATCTATTCAGAAAACGTTCTGTTCGTACGACATTTAACAGTATGAAGTTCATATACTTATTCCAGTTTTTCTAAAACTGTCCTACTTAAATTAGAACGGATGAGCAGATTTTGTTCTAGCTGCCCTAAGTCAATCTATGAGAGGGAAAACACATGTTGCCCATGTCTTAAAACACAACACTTATGACTATAACTTTTTGAGACATATACCGGTGTTGCTTATGACCATTTCCACCATTTAACTGAACATGACCTAATTTGGAGTAATGGGCTTTTTCTTGGTTAAGTTAATTGAACCTTTTGGTCAAGCACCACTGAAATCTTGTTTCAACTCTATATATTTAAGAGGTCTTTATTACGACGATTTTCTACCCATAAATATCACCAGACTAAACTTTTTCTTTAATTTAATTTGGATTTGGAATGGGCTTTTTTTTCAAATACATTTTACTATTTTGTATAGCTTAAAAACATGGCTTTTGACCATACCAACATAACTTTTAACATAACTTTGACCTTAATCTTAAAGCAGCATGAATGGTTGAAAATCCGACTGTGAAATTAGCGGAAAGGATTCTGGTCTTAATAAAGGGATATATTAAAAGTCTTTAATGACATCGATTACGATATATGTAATGATTTGTACTGAGTGTAAAAACAAGTGTTATGATATAACAATGCCAACAAGCCAAAACGATATGACGATATTAGATACCATATTAACGAGTCTTTTACAATTGTATTGACTGCAGTCAGAAATAATTTATATTTGTTATTACATCTCTCCCTTTTCAAAGAAAGGCAAGGAAAATATTCCCTTCAAAGTGTTCTCAGGATTTATCAAAACCACTGACCGTCAAAATTAATTTCAATAGATGGAAGTGAAAAATTTGATATATAATATAGATTCTAATTTTTCTCTGAAACATAATTTCCACTCTTATTTAATCTCATCAACTCTATATGACAATTTAATAAGAAATATATTGTTTATTTCTTAGAATCGTCTCTGAACTATAAGTTGACATCCGTAAATGCTTCTGTTGGAACAAGATTCACTAACGGCACAAGCGGTAATTGTAGAAGACAACGGATATTTTCTGATATAATCTCATTAGCGAGCGAATCTTGTAGTAAAGTATTAAGCCCATTTTTCTAAAACGAGGTTCTATTTTATCCGGTGCTAAATATGTAAACAAATCATCATTATACACATATAAATGAATATATCCGCAAACTGTACAAGAACTATACATATTGGGTCGTTTTCCATTGGTGCGAGAAAAATGAAGTTACTTGGTGTTCGTTATTTTTTCCCCCAGTTTTTACAAGCTCGCTGTGAGAAGTACGTTACGTTGCTGTCCGGTGAGCAAAGTGGTTAGTACACGCACTTCTTACTCAATCCCCAATCCCGGCGCATGTAAGTTTGATCCTGGTCACTATACCGGACATGTGGTATTTCCTCCGTGCAATTCGGCTTCCTCTAATAACACATGGCCACATCAAAATCGAATATCTTTCAGTAAAGACGAAATAGCTGCAGTTGCAGCTATAATTCAAAATGATTTTCACCATTTAAAGTGTAGTAAATTAACTAGGTATGAGTGCGAAGATGAACTACGGGTCTTCACGTTATGCATCCTCTGGCGTGAAAGGACCTTCGAATTTGAAAACACAATGCGTGCGTACGTAGATATAACATTCTATGGTAAGTTGTGGATACTGACAATTATTAAAGCGAGAATATACGATTTTTATAGGTGTTAAATTGTATTATATTGATATAAATATGTTACAAATAACACAAACTAGGCACGAAAAATTATATATTGAAGGAGAATATCATAAAATGCAGCAAAGACAAAATAAGCGCCCGAGCAGATTGTGGCGAAGATATTTCGTACATATTGTCCTACAATAACCGAAGCATTCGTCTTTTTATTACGATCGGATTTATTGTTCGTGTGTCGTATGAATAGATATCGTTGCAGTTAATTAGAATGATCCGTAAAAGAAAAATTTGTCTTTGTGTCGTTTGAACGAATCTGCACAAAAACTTAATTGAGATTCATATCATACATGCATTATAGACATGCTAGCGAATTCGACTGTACGTACATTTTCGATTTCAGAATTGAATATCTGGCTTATTTCGCATTTTTCGACACGTGTTCTTCTTAAGTTTTATTTAAATTTATATTTAAATATATGTATAAGAAGTTGTTTACACATTTTTAATAAATTCATAAATATTGGACAAAATCGTATAATCTCGCATTAGGCGCTTACCACGCAAGAATGGATGATTTTTGTATAGGGCATCAATGAATAAGGATGTCTGGATTAAAAAAAACAACATTCAATTCAATGTCATTTTTCGTTGTCTAAAATACACACATATGGAAGCATTCTTTGAGTATTCTTGTATATGACAATTATTTAAGATAAACTGGGCTTGATGGATAAACTAAGCTATGCCAGGACTATAAAAGTTCTACACCATTAAAAACCGTCTTTAATGGGTTGGATGATAAACTGATTCGCTCGTGACAAGTTTTATGAACATAATGTCCAGACTTTCAGGGCCAGTCGCAATTTCCGTAACTGGATTGCTAACAACTCCGTGGCTGCAATCGCTTAATTGGTTGAATCACCGGTCCTGATTTGTTCCTGATTTCAACTATTATCCGTCCATCTCCGAGAAGATAGACTTCCTAACCAATAAAATGTGTCATTTGTCGCGTGATTTCTGAGAAGCGGAAATACCGCCGGGAGATGAGCGCTTCATTGAAGTTGCCGAAGAAGATTGGAAGTCATCCTAACGTCTGATTAACAATTAAGTTTTTGGGTCTTTAATAACAGAGGTTAAACCCGAATAATTCTAGAAAATCTAGCTTAAGTCTGATTTAATATTGGAATGGGGAATTGTTTTTCATTATTTCGTCGTCATTAACGACAGCGAAATAAAATCGCAATTTATAATCATTCAATCATATCGGAATAAATACTGCAGATCATAGCAAGTGAACCTATCCTGTTCGGTCACTTAGGTGTTTAGAAGTATTTGCCACATGTCAGTAATGTACAATTAATGTGCTCTTATTAATTACATACTAGGTACATGTACGATGTAAAAAACACACGTCATAACTGCGACTTACGTGTATGTGTATAAAGATACGATTATCGTTCGGAATTATAGCATTATATTTTCTTACGAATATAGTACAAATGTGTTTATTTTACAAAACTGAATTTTCTATTTGATATCATACCATATCATTTACTAAGAACCCATTACGGACAAATAGAATGAAAATGTTTAGGCGCCATTCTCGCATTCACAGAACATCCGGAACTAGCGTGTGAGGAAGCAATAATTTTGAATTCTTTTAACAGGGACTCCATGCCTATGCAATGAGTCGCCTAACAGCTATAAAAAACCTTCCAACGGCTAGATCCATTTTTACTTGGCCCTTTCTGTCAGCTTGTAAAATGTTCAATCGTAATTGCCATAATTAAGTAAAATCACTACGCACTTTTTACTAATACAACACAGAATTTAGTCTCGATAGTTTCAGTTTATTCTTTATTTTCGTTTGAAGAAGGTCTCTTCTTAGCAAAATAAAGATTAGGCGGAAAGTATCAACCTCAATTAGCCTGCGCGGTCTGCACACGCAAATCGGGGGACGAAACTTTACGCACATGGATCAAGCCACGTTTTTCCAGGGCGAGGCTGAATTATTTTGTCTCAACGGAAAATAGTCTCAAACATGCTATACATTGTGTCACATGTTTAACAACATATCTTAAACATTTTCAAATGACGTTTTGACCATAAGGCTTTACCTTTTTGCTAAAATAATGTTTGTTTGTATGGTTGAAAGACATTCGATAACAATGATCTCGTGTCAATTTATTATAAAACTCGCCAATAAAATCGTTATAACGAACGCTAATATCACAGGCGATCCTTATTAACGGCAAGGAACCAAATTATAAAACATCTCAAACTAAAAAAACACAAAACATACAATACACAAAACAAACTGGGCCTTCGCATTGTAACATTCAATGCAAAGCAGTAGGGGTTTAAATCGCAGGTATGGACAACCGATGCTTTTTTTTTTAGCCCAGTGTTGATCACTTTATCGGACTTGCTCAAAGTTTGGCGATTTGACAATTTTGTCACAGATAAAAACCCATCAAAGAACTGTGTACACAATACCGGTAGATCAAAACAAAACAACTGACATTAGCTTATAATAAAAAACCTATTGCTCACTATTTTATTGTGAGTAAATTTATTATTCCCCAATCTAAATTGCTTAAAAAATTAAATAAAACAACAACACAACAGATAGGTATATTACATTACAAATACTGCGACTTGGAATCCCTAAAAAAACCTTGTTGAACATCCCATGTAAACCTAACCACTCTAATTTATGAACTGGTAAACAAACAGATTTTTCAACATTAACGAGAAAACCACATATAGATAGCGTATCATTTACAAAATCTGAATCTCTTTTTGTGCTTACAAAATCTTTGTTTACGTCCCATCCATCATCTAAGAAAACTACAATTTTAAGACCATTTTTTCTCCAATAATTCACGAGAGGATGAAAACACTTAGTAAACAATCTTGGGGAAGAACTAAGACCAAACGCAAGAACTGAAAACACGAAATATTTTCGTTTCCCGTTGAAATTCCACGACAACCCCATATATTTTTTATGATTATTTTTAATGGAGAAATGATGATAGCCACTGGACAGATGAACTTTACACATAAAACCATTCGGTAAAATGTATTCAAGAGCTACCTTATAATCTTCAAATTTAACTCTTTCCTTTTTAATGTAAGTGTTCAAAATGCTTAGATACAGAATAAGTCGTTTTTTTACCAGTCGATTTATTAACAGCAACATATAATGGGTTTACATTATGAGGTTTGAAAGGAACCTCAAAAATACATTTGTTTTGAATCAATGTAGAAATTGCAGTTTCGACAAATTCCGAAAAAAAAAACAAGCTGACCTGTTATTACAGATTTCAAAACAAGGTGGCTCATTTTTTAAAGGAATAACGTATCCATTCTTAATTTCAGATAAAATGTCTTCATTTGCACCAATAACTGATTTCCAAAATTCGTAACAATTTTCAAGACGACCTTTGACAGAAGTGCATGTGACTACTATTGAAATTTTCTATGTTAGCGCAGTAAAAATCTTGAAATTGGTAATCAGGGAGTTTCTCAAAACATTCAGAAAAAAACCAATACTTAAAGTTCTCACTCGATAGGTGTCTTCTACATGCAGGGAACTAAGAACCGGCTCCTTCGACTATATTGCCTTTTGTTCCGTCGCTGGTACCACTTGCGACGCCCATTGATCGACCCTCCTGCTTGACGTACGCTCCGATGCTGCTACCCACGGATCTGGTACCCTGTTGCAAGAAAGCTCCGCAGCAACTGGCAAAGTGACCTGACATCCCAGAAGAGAAGCAGATGACGTCACGCCTGCCACTGTTTTGGACGGAAGCCATTCTCTCTGAGCGTCGAAAACGACTTGTAATAGGCTCAACGCGAGAAGCTGCATCATTAGCGACCTTAAACGCAGCTGTTGTGGTTTCCGACTACTTAGCCTTTTCAAGCCATTATTTTGCCCTTTCCTCTGCCCGCCGAATTCTCTTATCATCTTCACTAGCAACTTCATATTGTTCGTATTCTCGAATAGTTATCCAGCCTGCAGGGGAAGCATACGCTATTCTTATAAGCTTATTTCTGTGTTTAAGCTTCCCTTCAGCTTCTGACAAAAAAACTTTCGCTTTATCGGCATTGCGTAAAGAAACTGCCTAGGACGCGCTTTAAATTAATTCTGAAATGTCATTGTTAAAATTGAATTGTTCTCTGTTAGCAGTCGATTTAAACATAATGTTAGAATTAAGTCTGACCTTTTTCCGCACGTTCTCCTCAATCCAGTCCGACTCTTCCTGGAAGCTTCTCTTCAAATCCTTAAATTTGTCGTCAAAATAGCCCTTTAATTCATTCACAACTTTATTTTTTAATTCGTTTTCTGAATCACACATATTGAAATAACCAAACGACCTTTCTTTGATGCCAATAAAACATCGAGTGACAAAGAATGCCTCTATACACCTTTATAACGCCACGAAACCTTGCAATGCACGAGCTAATTTCCCGCTAAATCAAATCGTAAAACGAACAAGTACAATCAATACCTGAAACTATAAATAGAACCAATTTAGAAACGTGAATAATTTCATTTCTTGTATGTGTAATCGTCGTTTGAAACATTAAAGTATAAATCAACCAAAGAGCATAACAATTCAAAACAAATAGCAACACAAGACAATACTACACAATTCAATCATCATAAATCAAGTAGCACAGAGTTAGATACAAACCACATAGCCAGAATTGTTACTTGCGAAGGCAAGATAAATAAAACAACATCTTGTCTTTGTTAGAGTTTAATCGTTTTTATCACAGTTTACTTATAATTTACAGTTTCATTATAATTTTATAATGATTGTGTTTTTATAGATAAATCAGAAAGTCTCATTTTTGTAATACTGTTATTAAAACATGTATGCTAGCTTCTTCATGGCTATGAGAGGATTCAACAATGACGAAGGACTGGTGCAAATCATTCAAGAACTATACGGAAACGCCAGCAGGGCAGTACTACTCAACGGACAGCAGGGGGACTTCTTCAGGTCATCAGTTGGCGTCCGTCAGGGATTCCGGCTTTCTCCCGTTCTGTCAACAGTGTCCTTGAAAAGACAATGGAGGAGACTCTCCATGGCCACCATACCTCTATCTCCATCTGTCGGAAGACCCATCTCCAACTTGAGATTCGCAGATGACATTGACCTCATGGATGGCACCAGCAGTGAACTTCAATATTTCACCTACATAATCTCTAAAAGAACAATAGCATACTGGATGAAGGAAAGGTCGGAGAAGTTCAAGATCATTGTGAGCAGCACGACTTACGCCAGTGCATAAATCATCATGAACGTCGAGAAGCTAGAAGATGTCCAAGGATGGTACCGGTACCGATCAGGTCCATGGCGACTGCAGCGATGGCCAGGCTAAGCGGGTTGTGGTCAACCAGCTTCCCCACCGAGGACAAGCTCTACAAGTCTCTCTAAGTCTCCATCCTGCGTTACGGCTGGGAATCCTGGACGCTTCACGTAGACACAGAACGCAGTATACCAGCATCTGAACATACATGTATCCGAAGAGTGCTCCGCATCTCCTACACGGCGCACAAGACCAATGAGTAGGTCCGGAACATGACTTCAACGCTTGTTGGTCCACAAGAGACAGTGGCGACAAAAGCTGGCTTGGTTTGGACACGTCACCAGCAAGAATCTATGTGCAAGACCTTTCTCCAGAGCACGCTAGAGGGAAGTCGACTTCGAGGCCGTCAAAACAAAAGCTGGATGGACAAATTTCAAAGAGTGGACATCCCTTTCTATGGATGAATAACTCACAGCAGCAATGCCGACTGGAGGAGGATTTTGGATTCGTCGTCCCTAATTGACCCCCAACGACCAAACCGGTCAAGAGATGGATGATGATGATGATGATGATGATGATGATAATGATGATGATGATGATGATGATGATGATGATGATGATGATGATGATGATGGTAATGATGATCATGATGATTATGATGATGATGATGAAGATCATGATGATCATGATTATGATCATGATCATGCTCTTGATGATGATCATTATGATGATGACGATAACGAAACCGACGATGACGATAGCGATGATGGTTATGATGATGATGATGATGATGGTGATGATGATGATGATGATGATGATGATGATGATGATGATGATGATGGTGATGATGATGGTGATTATGATGATGATTATTACTAGAAGGCTTCCCAAGCTTCCTAGAACAGAAACTGCACTTATAAAGCATATAAGTTTGGGGAAAGTAGTATCGTAAAACGCTATAATTTGTCTAAAAATAAAGTTATAAATTACTTGGATGTTTTATTAATGTTAGCTTAAATCAATGTTATTTTATCAAATTAGATTGAGCCGAGATATAAACCATTCTAATTAAAACGCGGAAGGGGGAGAATGCTTCCCGATAAAAATATATAGCAACGGATGCAATTCTTGTAAAAGCCCATAAACCCTCAACATTAACGAATATTTCGTACAATATTTCGGAAAATAAAGTTAACACATAACAAACCGATGTTCCTTATAGCAATAGCCACAATTTCCACGCTAAATGTGGTATGGTAAAAGATACACAATGCTCTTTTTTGTTTTTTGCGGGACGATATATTCAACACATGTTCATGTATCAAGTTAGTGTTCGTGTGTCGTATGAATAGATATCGTTGCGGGAAATTAAAATGAAATATAGTCTGCAACAAAAAAATAAAGACGAGCATTTTGTATCTCGTTATATCTATGTTACCATACCACATCTAGCGTTGCAATTTGCCTATTGCAATTAGGAACACTGATTTTTTTATGGGTAACTTCATTTGTCGAACTATTTTTCAAAATATTCTTTGATTTTGAGTTTTTATGTGACTTTAATGTGATACAAAATATAAAACCATTTTAAAAATAGTTATACTGAAATGTTCGTACTTTCTAATTGAGTTCAGTAGAATTCAGTAGAAGTCGCATGACTTGTTTTAAACCAAACTTTTGTGATGTGGCAAATTTTGACAGAAATTTATATAAAACAACAGTCGTACCTTAGTAAAATAAAAACATTATAGAATGACATGACTTGTTCAAAAATGATATATACTATGCTCTTAATTTTTCATCCATAAGTAATAATAGAAAATACAAATGAGCATAAATAATGGGTAGTTTTGAACAAACATTAACACAATCCAAGGACGATGATTGAATACAGATGTAATAATTGGCCAAAATATAAATCTCAACTTTCAACCAATCACACTATGCGCAATCAGCTTCAAGAGACGAGACTACATGGTGGTAATTTGAGGAATGTCCATCTTGGATATGGTCACGGTTTTCGCGTTTATAGGCTATTAAACCCTCATGAGATCGCCATCATCGAAACCAACAAATGCATCGTTTGAAGCGTGATTTCTAATAAAGAGTGCTCCGTCGGGAGCGTTCCGGATTATTGAAGGTAATGGATCTGATTGAAAGACTCTGAGCTGTCCTTAAAGGATCAGCTTTGTACCGCCACCGGTGCCGTTTACGCGAGACTGACGCCATTTGGGACATTTTACGCCAAACGTCTAAGGATCGTGCAAGTTTTAATGGAGCGGATTGCCTGAGTAGTTGCCAAAAGCCTCAAAAGCCCAAGATTTTCTGTTACATTTTATGGAGATGAGCGTATTCAGTGAATGAAATCTTCCTTTGAATTTTTAAAACTGTCTTGTAAATGATAATAACTTTCACTCTGTTACATTCATTTATATAAAGACAAAAAGAAAGAGATAATTATGAATATCAGCATACAAAAGGCACTTGCTAACCGTTTCACAAAATGCATGTCAGTCAGATAATTATTACTTTGCATGTACATATGCATGCTCCCGATGATAGATACATACTCAAGCGGTAGTTATAATAAGAACGCAACAGCAGCATACTCTTATATGAACTTCCCAATCGCATTACGCAGGCACACTGTAGATTGAGCTTTATTGGTCGTTGTTGGCTCAGGGACTACTTAAAAGTACACTGGGTAGTCTTAAGTTTACTACAATATACCGCGGGTACGAAAAACACGCTAAAATGCACAGGCAATACTCAGGGATACTGTTTGGTATATACTCCGTACTCCGTTTACTTTTTAGCATACATAAGAGTACCCAGTGTACTTTTAAATACTACCGGAGCCGACAATGACCAATCGAGCGTCTCTGAAACGTACATCCTCGGCTAAACAAACGAACATACCTATGCTGAAAGACCCTGAATACTCCGTTTTTTAAATAAGAGGTTTAATATTGCAGAATATAGTATAGAAGTGCAAAAGATCCACACAAATGCGATTTGTATAATTTGTACACTTGAAGGATAACATTCTTAGACCTTGATCGCTAACAGCAGCTGCCTAGTAAGATGCATATATATATATATATATATATATATATATATATATATATATATATATATATATATATATATATATATATATATATATATATATATATATATATTTATTTATATATATATATCACAGCCATGGACGCATTGGCGAAGTAAAGTATGTAAGGATGCACCAAACCACATCTACAAAATTGTTCAAACATGCACACGCTCGTGCATGTACCTATTTACAATACGCACGAAAATAACGGATTCAGTTACGCGCGCGCTGAAGCCGACTGTTCAGCCTTCAATGGCACGCATGCGCGCAAGACATCAACCGGCTCTCAGACATTGACGGTCCCCAGACTCTCCTGCTACCCGACACTGCGAAATGTCGACAATAGGTGCCAAGTAACTATCAGAATTAAAAATAAAAGACGATGTTGGATCGGCGTTAATAAAGATTTCCTCGTTTAATGCGGTGCCCAAACACCGACGTTTTTATCTCGGAAATCACCGAATATGTCGCATTGATGGCGTGAAAACTAATGGGCAATATTACACAGGGTTTTATGAGTTATTAAAAGTAAACGAGGCTGATTACAATACGGCTTCCAAAGCTTCCTAGCTTCCAAGAACAGAAAGTGCACTTATGAAGCATCTAAGTTTGGGGTAGTTGTATCGTAAAACGAGTCTAAAAATAAAATTATATAACTGACTTGGATGTTGTATTAATGCCAGCTTAAGTCAATGCTATTAAGTCAAAATAGATAGAGCCCTGATATAAACCATTTAAATTAAAAGGTGGGGAGACAAAATAATAAAAAAAGATTTGAGTTTTCTATCTAATTTAAAGAAGTGATTGGCGGTTTTGTATTAAGAGTTTCCGTGTAAATTCAGACTACATATTTAAACAAAGTACCCTATTGTTTAGTTTGTACTATTAATATATTACTTTTTTTCCGAAATATTTAAACTATTGATGAATATATACTTATGAGTTTTAGCCACAATTTGAAATATTAGATCTCAAATGAACTTTTATTTTAAATGCTTTGAAACATCGCTAAGTAGCTAACACTGTTGAACATGTTTATGTCTGTTCCTAAGTTATTCAGAATAAGCATGTATCTGCGCTATTATTTTTTGCAGAAATGAGTTTGTATTAACATAATGAAAACAATTCGGCTGAAGTATAGACATTAAAAAATGATTTGAATGCATGCCGACTCTTTTCCAAATCGTTTAGTCCGCAGTATTTTTGTAATCTTATGAAATACTTACACATTCCAAATTAATATTGAACTTTGCTATGAAATTCATAGGAATGTATACTTGCCGTAAACTTATATTAGCGGTAACCAATAGTTAAATAATAAATACTTAAAAAAACATCGCACATATGTATGTGTGTATAATGCATATTATGGTTTATATCCAAAGTTATCTTGGTTATTAACATAATAAACAATAAATCTATTTTATCGAAACACATCATAGAGCGTTTACTTTCGAATCACCTAGTTCATAGTTGCCGATTTTCCATTTTACATAAAAAGTCTTTCTGTTATCATAATCGACTCCTCCTCCACCCTCCCAACATTCAAATGCACTCTGTGCCTATGGCGATAAAATTGGACGGATTCCGCGCATCGCTTTTTGGTGCTAAAGATCGAGGGGATAACCGACACGATAAAAGAGTGGATATGGGTGGGGTTGTTGCCCTTGAATTGTCAAAAACTGATGCGTTTTCCTCTACGTCATTCTACGACTGAAACTCACTTTTTTTAACATATCAATACACCATACGTGTTTTGCTGCTCTTTGTTACACATATTTCATTGAAGCAAACTGTACTGAAACAAAACTCAGCCTTCGTTTTATATCAGTTGCTAACTATATGCCTTACACGCCTTTTTTCTGTTTGTGATTTTGTGATTTTGACTTGTTACATACACATATGTCATTTGAACTTAACCTCATGTTTTCTGTTTCACACGTATTTACATTATATTAGTAAAGTAGCACTTTACTGTTATTGTTTGTTTAGTTGATAAGAGTGTATATATCTGTTCATGGACGTTTTTTGTGTTTTTCAATTCACATTAAGTACGAACAACACATGTCAAAGTGATACTAAATAAAAATCAAATGCCTTTTAAATTAACGAATAAACGAAGAAGTAATAATTGGACGTCGAACCTTGACTTTTGAAATCCTCACATCTCCTAAAATTCATATAAGGCGAGACCCTTTTTGCGAGCTTAATTAATGGCAATTATAGTCAATATCTGTTTCATATGCTTTAATTTTCTAAATGCGATCCGGATTACATGTTGTATTTTATTAACGTAGATAACACTTTCCCAGTCAAGACCAGTAGCTCACTATACCGTGTCTTCTCACGTGAAGTCACGTGTGATCTCGCGGGTCACGTGACAAAGCAACTTCGTTTCAAGAGGGTAATTGTCGACAGGCAATATAGTTTAATTACTGCGATGATGAAGTCTCTTTTGTTATCCGCTATCGGCTATTGGACGTTTGCTCTCGGAGTTTCTTTATTACTTTATAGCAATTTAATGGACATTTTCTTTCCCAATATCTTCTTTATATTATGTTCGCGAAACAAATGCCGAGGCTCTGGGTGTATGATGGTTATTGTCCTGCTTTGTGAAATGTCGAGCGGTCACCTCGGTCTAGCTCAAAACTTTCACGACTTGTTAAGCTAATAGCTAATGAAGCTAAAAGCCGTTTATTTTTTAATCAAGTTATTTATCTGCTCTTATCCATGTGTTTATTGTAAACAAATGTGTGTTTTGGAATAATTGGCATCTATTTGATAATCACATTGCTTTGAAAATTGTATGTGGGTCTGAAGTTAATAGACTGTTCTCTTAACTGTTCGTTACAAATTTGAATAACCGGGTCTAACTCTTATCCTGACTGAAAGATTATCATTTATCGCTCACTTATAAAATAACGTATCTAAAATGTTCTTAGTTCTAAGTTTATGATCCAAGCTAAAATGTCAAAACCTCATTTAAAGGTTAGAGGTCAAAGCAAGGTCGCTGTGGCCTAGTGCATATGGTGTCCGCCTAGCGACGAGGGATCATGGGTTCGATCATCACCGCGGGAGCTCTCTTTAGATCCCTCTCAAATACACCAAGTACTGGTCCCAGGTAACTTACTACTTAGTGTTTCAAATAAGCCTTATGCTTTCGATGCCATTGAGCTAAAACAAAAGAGTTTATACTAAATCAGGGTATGCAACTGCTGATCTTGACTGTAAATACATCCATTTTTATGCAATTTAAAATTTACTTACCATAAATGTTGATCATAAGAAGACGATATGTCGCCATTAATATCCACGCCTCTGACTCAAAGGTCAAGGTCACAATATAGTCTCGAAGCTCTTACAAATAATAATATAGCTTTCCAGAATGAAAAATCCTTATTTAACATGTAGTTTATCACATTGAAAATGCGGAGACGACGATTCATGCGTAAGACATGTGTCCTTAGCTCACAGTTCAAGGTCACATAATGTGGTATGACGTCAAGTATGGGCATGATGATTCTTGTCCAGATTCTATCTTAGTAAATCATCACATAATTTTACTGTCTAAACAATTAATGGAGCTTAGTTCGCATGCGTATCAGCGGCTAAGTCCTTATGCTTATCAGGGACGACACTTTCTGATATTATGGTACTTCGTTTCAAGGAAGTCTCTTCTTTGAGAAAATCTAGTTTAGACGGAGAGTGCCGTCTATGATTAGCCTGTGCGGACTGGAAACCTGTTGAGTATGTAATTATAGATTGATAATAGAACTAATAACAAAAGTGCGTCTTGAATAGTTAACGTTATTTGTTTTATAGATGTTTTAAATACGTGGGAGCAGGTAGAGCTTATTTGTAGAATTGAATGAACTAATTATCCAGTATACGCTTTATAGATAATTGCACTCGTGGGTTTAAGAAGGCTTGTACACGAGTTATACCCGTAGAATACAGGTAGTTAACGTTATTTATTGAAAAGATTTCATTAGTACGTGGAAGTAGCTTTAAAAAATGATGTAATTGAAGAAAATGCTTTTATAACTTTACAATAGAGCTGATTACCGTTTGCACTGTAAGTTTGATACATGGCTTTAATTAGAGTTATACTCGTAGAATATTTAACCTCCTTTTTTTAAAGATGCCCTTAGCACGAGAAAGTAGGTAGAGCAAATTGACATAATTGAAGGAGAATGTTTGAATGATAAAGTTGCGATATGCGGATTTGAATCGGGAAAACCGTGTGAAGTTAGCACACTAAGAATGTATATCTATTATAATGATTATATAAAATAAAAAGAGACGTCATGGCACGTAAAGGATGTGACTTTCATATGAATTTCAAACTGACTATAGGGTCCATATTCAAGAGACCGCATTAAGAGGAGAGAGTGTGTGACATTGGACGCCATATGCATGTTACCACATTTAGATATTTCAACTTGCAACATAAAAGCAGCAAATTCATTTCAGTGCAAAATATATATTCTCCCAACAATTTGAGATGATATTTGTCCCGCGTCATGCAAAAATGGCGTTTATATCATATGCGGACGACCAGTGGCGACGTCTTGTCAGGATCTACCCTGTCCGCTATTAAGTCACTTAAGGTTCTATGTTATCATTATCAGCATAGAGCAAGGGCACCTTGTTCAACTGCGCAAGCTGGTCTGGAAATGCGTTGTACGCATACGGAATAAGACCCATTTTCGCATAAAAATACACCTTTTGCCAAATAGACCGTGATAATGACAAATAATCGTTGGTATATTACATTTCTGTGTAAGATATTACGATCAATCTATGATCATATCACATAGTTCACGAGTGTCATTAATATGATGACATGATGATTACAAAATTTTCGTTCACTGCTGTACTGAGAAAATAGTGCCTCAGAAATATATGTCTTTATTTAAATGTTAATTTTAGTTTCATTGTTTTACAGATTTACACAGACTATTAGAATATCCTATAATTTTCTAAACAAAATACTAAGTAATTGAAATGTAGTCCAACTTAACCAATGCAGAATCGACACATGGTGAAATGAGCAGGTTGTCATTCACTATTATCCATCACTCATCAACCGTATAGTATCATTAAATCATAATATCTGGAGTATTACGTTTTTTTAAGTCGCATTCGCAGCCGTGATGATTTCAAAATCATTGCAACTATTTTAAAGATGAAAAGTCATGTTTTGTTAGAAATTGCGTCGTTTTTTGTGTGACTTTCCTCCGCTTTTACTGACTTTCCTGTTCCCGGGCTTTAAAACTAACAATACGTTGCAAGGGATAGAAAATGGTTACCATGTAATAATTACTATTTCGTTTCTATGGTGACATTGCAACTGGTGTACATTATTTTTCATGTGTGTAACACAAACTTTAACACCATTTCTGAACGAATGCTCGTTAGTTGATTAAAAGTAATTAATGTATTTTTATATCCAATCGCTAAACGCAACGCCGTTTGTAATTATTTATTTTAATTAGTGACTGGTTATCTTATTATTTATAACGGTTTACATATTTTGTTTCTGTATCATATTGATTCGAATAGCGACTAATAATTGACGTATTATTTTACACGATCCATTTACAGGCTGAAAATTTTGAACACATGATTATTCCATGTCTTAGTTAAGTAATGTAAGAAAAATCTGACAAATTACGTATCTAAAAATGATAAATGTACGAGAAACTTAATGCGTTTTAACACTTTGAAATATGATCACGCTCACAATTTGCAATGAATTCAATGATTAATTGTGAGATATCAAGAGGATACTTTTATTTTACTCGTTTTTTCCCCACCGTTTGTTTATGTGTTTAAAGGACGTTTCTAAACATGTTCGCGGAAATCGTAAGCATTCAAATGATGACGTAATTCAACAAATGTTGCCCATTCATCGTAAATTATAGTGAAATAAACAAATTTACCCTGATAAGTAACTTGTATTTTATAACGATACATTATTGTTTTACTTGATGAAACAATGTGAAATATGAATTTAAGTTAATGCTATTTCTATATGAAGAGCAAAACACCATCATCAAAAGGTACCTATGCCGTTACATACGATATGCATTTCAATGTAGTATGTGTAAGATCAACGAAAAGTTATTATGTATAAAGGTTCCTGCTCCTAATCATTATGTCTTTTATTTCTTGCATCTACATGTGTTTCTTACATATTATAATTCACAACTGTCAACTCAAGCATGCTGACAACAAATGAAAATATCACGTTCAAAGGTTATTTAAAACAACATAATTTTGAGAAGAAAACGGTGGCTATTGTTACAACAAAATGATTATTTACACCTTTAGTATCCAATAAATACTACTAAAAAATATACAAATTACAATAAATCAAGACATACAATTATACGTTTTATAAATGTAGGAAATGATGCAGAAATTTCTCTTCAAAATTGAATACTAGAGCGATCAAATAAAGCAAAATACAGGCACACTTATTGCTTATTCTAAGTTGTTTACATGATTTAAAAAATCTACGAATTACTAAATTTTAACTATTGCAACATTTAATTTAATTATATACGTAGAGAAGAATACAAGTTAACAACAGCGTATCTTTGTCTCTTTTTAGTGTGATACGTAATTAATTTAGTTCTAACACTGGATATTAAAGCGATAAGCTATTATATATTATTTGTGCACTGACGACCCCAGATCAAATGTTCAGCGCTAAAGCAGAATTAATCATATCGAATACCGAAATGTGACAGCCACCATTATCTTCAATTTACTCGTTTTGTATATTATAATGTTGAATTGGTGTCATTGTTATAACATTAATTTGTCTATGTTATCTTATCTTAAGTGTTTAATGTATATTTTTCAGCAGTAACATACCCGTTCGCATGGTCTGATGTGAAGGCTACAAACATTAATAAATATTATGAGCCTTGTCGTGGGAAAACGGTGTTTAATGCATTCTGCACAGGCTAATCAGAGCAACACAGTCAACCTAAATAGGATTTACACTAGGAAGAGACTCCTTTTCATGAACAATACCATTAAAGCGGGTAGTGTCGTGCCTGATTAGCGTGTGCCGACTTATTATGCTTATCTTAGATAAAACTGTACATTGATGCATTAAGCCCGGTTTTCCCAGAGCGAGTTCCATTTGCATCGTTGTAATAAATATCAACGGTGTGTTATTAAAGTGAGCATAGTTAAACCAATGTCAGTCTAGTAATGAGCAAAATAATTTTATATTATTTACTAAGTATGGTTTATTAAAATCTCTGCCCATAACGATTTTAACTATCGTTTACCATAATTTTGTGTTTTATCATCAATACAAATTGTTTATGTTACTTTCGTCCTTTAAGCATGTAATGAATTGTCTTTTATATTTGATTTACCGTTCGAACGTTATTACGGGTTGGACGATTAAAGAACGCCACATTGCTACTTTACGACAACCCCCCCCCCCCCCCCAAAAAAAAAAAAAAAGAAAAGATGTTGTTCTCTTCTTTACCTATTTGCGTATAGCTACAAACAGCACTTAATTAAAAGAGCCTGTACAAAGTTGGTGTTTTCCTTATGATGGTTATGGTGGTTTCTTTTAAATACTAGTATACAGATCCGAATATAACGCCTATATGGCGCATTTTTGTAAGGCATATCTTATCAATAAATGTCATATGCACGTAAACCAAGCAATACTTTAAAAAGACCCCCATTTCAAATATAAAACGACCAGAAAGGTAAATAAAGAAAGCAGAAATAAGTTACTTGTTCAGATAAGTCTAAATAAATAATTGCAAAACTGTTCTAATATTTCATCCTAATTTGCCGATTTGTCACAATACGCGAAAAATCATATAAGGCTTAAATCTTATTCTTATCCTGCTGAAAGCATTCACGCTTTTAATCAGAATTTGTGATTTGAAAATTGTCAATTTTGTGACTTGTTTTTGAAGGGCAAGTAAAGATTTATATTACTAATTCCTTTTCTATAGCGCCATTCAAAGATGTTATAAAGTCGTTATTATAAGTATTTACCCTCGGGAATTTATATTAAAGACTTAGTGGAAGTGCGGAATCTTGTTTATTGGTCTCTGTCCTATTAGTTCGTTCCTCATGGTTCGAAATGAATTGAGAATATCTTATTGGTTTTGGTTAAATGTCGTGTTATTTCTTCACTAACAATTGCCAAAAAACCCGACGGTAAAGAGCTTATACCTCCGTTCGGTTAAAACAAAACACAGCACACGGCACTCGATAATAATTCTTTGTTATTTCGCTATAAAGGGAACATCGTACATCGAATTTAATTTGTTTTCAATAAATCAAATGTCAAAGTGTGGTTTACATTAAACAAAAGCATCTATTGCGATTTACATGGACGGTTGAGAAGTAAGGGAAATGAATAAAAATGGCTGCCATGATTATAAAGGAAGAAGATTGGGCACAGTATATCTTATATTAAGCGTTTTATAAACCAGTTAATAAACACATAAAACCAGTTAAAAAACACATACATTCATGGTTTGATGTAAAGCAAAAACCCACCTGGACGGGAGAACATGTTTATTTTTCAGATTGACAAATGCGGACTGCACATGCTTATCTGGGGCGACACTTTACGCGCATGCGTCGATTTCCGTTTTTCCCGAGCGAGGTGTCGATTATTTCTTAAACTTTAATTAGCATTACATTTTTTAATGTGCAAACTATGTATTCCCGTGCAAATTTTCGAATTAGCACTTCCACGCTTTTGAAGGATTCCTTCCTATAATAACTATTTTAATTACATGAATGTTATGCTTACATGCTATATATGTATGAGTTATAATATTCAAAACTCCCCAAGTTTTATTTCCGGTATATTTTAAAATGGATTTTTTTTGCGCCGAAACTGGGTCTTCGTATTAGTCTCCGCATAAATGAATAAATTATATGTTTAATGAAATTGTGCATTAGCAGGTGTCGAAAGACATACTATTGAATAACTCATATTTTGAGTTGTGTAATGACTCATATAAATCAGATTAATAGAATGCATATAACATATTGTAGTAGTTTGAGCTAAGCGGGCCGAATACGTCATAAGACCTTCAATGTGTATGATGTGTATGGAGATGTTAAAGATAGTTAGCTTAAATTGGAAGATGAAACCTAGGGATGAAGAGGAAAACGCTTCAATTTTGACAACTCAAGGGCAACAACCTCGCCCATAAACACTATCTTATCGTGTCGGTTATCTCCTCGATCTATCAATAACAAAAAAGCTATAGGCGGAACTCGTCCAATGTAATCGCCATAGGCACTGAGTGCGTTTGTATGTTGTAGAGGGGCGAGGGCGATCACGATAATGAAAATACAAAATACTTTTTATACAAAATGGACAATTGGAAATTATGCATAAGTTGAATAAAATGTAAACGCTCTATGATAAGTATCGATACAAGAGATTTATTGCTTATTCTGTTCATAACCAATATAACGTTGGATATAAACCATAAAATGCTTAATACAGACATACAAATACGTGACGTTGTAATGAGAAATCATTATGTAACTACCGCAAACATAAGTTGACGGCGTACATTTGTATTCAGTCCTTTGACTTTCATTGCAAATTTCAATATTTATTTGAAATGTCTATGTATTACATAGGATTACAAAAATACTGCGGACTAAACGATTTGGAATAGAGTCGGCATGAATTAACATTATTTTTTAATTTATGTCTAATCTTCAGCCTTATAGTTTTCATGATTTTATTACAAACACATGTCTTCAATAAGGAATAGAGCGGAAACATGTAAATGTTGTAAAACTGAGGCACAGACATAAACTCACAGGCTTATCAGGGACGTCACTTTCTGTTTCAATGGAATTTGTCGTTTAAAGGAAGTCTAAGCGATAACCCATTGTATACGGAAAGTTTCGTCCCTGATAAGCCGATTTGGACGGCACAGGCAAATATAAAAACATGGCTCATATTATCGTTGGTCGGAGTTCTTTAGCTAACATACACTTGTCTATCATCAATTAAATACACTTACGGCAGTCTATATATAACTTAATTATAGATAAAACATAAGTTGGCATAATTTTAATACAAAATTATGTCTTTAAGTAATATTAAAGTAATATTGAAATAGTACAAACTAAACAATAGGCTAGTATGTTTAAATATGAAGTCTGAATTTAAATGGAAACGGTTAATACAAAACCGCAAATCACTTCTTCAAACACAATTCCATATTATCTCTTCGCAATTTAATTAGAATGGTTTATATCTTGGCTCTATCTTTTTTGATAAAATAGCATTCACTTAAGCTGGCATTAAAAAAACATCTAAGTGATTGATTAATTTTAGACTCATTATAGCGTTTTGCGACTACTTACCCCAAAATTAGACGCTTTATAAGTGCAGTTTCTGTTCTAGGAAGCTTGTGGTGCTTTCTAGTTATCAGCTTCGTTTACTTTTAATAACTCATAAAACCCTGTGGTATATTGCCTATTAGATTTCACAGCATCAATCCGACATATTTGGTGATTTCCGAAATAAAAACGTCGGTGTTTCGACACAGCAATAAGCGAGGAAATCTTTAAGAACCCCGATCCAATATCGTCTTTTATTTCTAATTCTGATAATAACTTGGCACCGAGTGTCGACATTTAAAACATTGCGCGGTGTCTGGTAGAAAGAAACTCTGGGGACCGTTAATGTCTCAGGAGTCGGTTGATGTCTTGCGCGCATGCGTGCAATTGAAGGCTTTACAGTCGGCTTCAGTGCGTGCGTAAATAAATGCGTTATTTTCGTGCGTATTGTAAATAGGTACGAGCGTGTGCATGTTTGAAAGCTTTTGTAAATGTGGTTTGGTGCATCCTTGCATACTTTACTTCGCCCATGCGTCCATGGCTGTGATATATATGTATCTTACTCGGCAGCCGCTGTTAGCGATTACGGTCTAAGAATGTTATCCTTCAAATGTACAAATTATACACATTGCATATGTATGAATCTATTGCAGTTTTATACTATATTCTGCCATATTATACCCTAATTTGAAGAACGAGTATTCATAGTCAGGTCAATATACACTTTGACCCCCCCAAACATTGCTACAAAAAGTATTTTGACTGATCCTAGTAGGGTAGAAGGTACATAATAAGTTTTTAATAACATATCAAAAGTTTACCGAAATCCGATTTCCGGAAAGTTTTTTTTCAAGATGGCCGCCAAAACCTATTTATGATCATAACTATGTAACTATCCACTCAAAATTTATTATTTTGGTGTCTTTACCTAGGTTTCTGGGCTCAAAGAACACTTTAAGTACAGAAATCTAACATGACATACAATATAGGCACCGCCACAATCAGAAGGACCTCAAGTACATAACGTTTGACTCAAAGGTGATGCTTTTTTATGTCAAACACCATAGTTTTGGAGACAAACAACACTTTGATTGAATTGATGATATAATTAGGCAGTTGAGTATCATGAAATACAATTTATGAAATACCGCTGTCAACTGATACACCATAACCTTTGTTCATAAAATTTGTCTCTGTCCGTGTCGTCCTCCTCTTCTTCAGTGCATACCTCTTGTGAATTGTTTGGATTGTCACATTTTTCAGTTTGGCAAGGGCCACATACAGCAGTGCAGGGGAGTCCATAGCGTCGACAGCTGTATCGAGAGTATGATTTTAAATAGTTCGTCAGGTACTGGATTGCGCTGGTTCATGATTGGAATTAATTGGTCGTGTTTATGTTTCCATCCCAATTCAGTAGCTTTCATATTATTTGCCATCCCCAGCCACGTGCATGTGATGTTGGGGGAAGTCGCTCAGGAGTGACAAATGTTTTGGCACAAGCCACTTTCTTTGTGTAAATGTTATGGCGCAGTGATTCTAAGGAATCATTGGACTATCCACCAAGCAGTTTCACCATCAAGCCTTTTCCAAGATTTAATATTTTTTTCTTGAAACTTGTTTTGAAAGAGGAATGAACTAGCGCATAACTTCATGATTGGAACATGTTTTATTAATTTACGAAAGGCTCACTTTTTACCAATGCCAAAAATCCTTAAAGTTGAATCACGTCCTGTGTAAGCATGAACAAAGAGCAACTCATTGCGCACTTTGTAACCCTACGACTTAATGTCTCTGTGTACTTGGGTTCTTTAAATCTCTTTAAACGGGATTAATAAATGAACAAAGACGTTCCTTTCAGATAAACTTGTATTGTTATTATATACTATCTTCTATTCAATATATCAGAAATACATGTCTAATTGATCGCATAGTGGTTATTAGTTCTTTTAATTCATAACCGTCACAATTCCAGTTTCTTAGATATAGAATATGTTCATCTGTATATATCAGTTATCGTAACAGTCACAATTCGCGTATAATATATTTATAAGATATGTTTTTTTATGTCTTTCACAAGTCCAATTTAGTATATATTCCGTAATATATATTAATAAAAGAAAGAAACGTGTTACGAAAAGCGAAACAGTATAATATAAGTTTCCACTGTACTCCCTTGACGCAATTGGGAATAACTGGCAGTTTCCTCGAAAGAATGCGCATAGTTTAGGAAAAACGTCGAGTTTATATACCGACTGGTCACAATTTGCTACAACGTAAGTTTTGCACATCTGGTTTTAGATAGTAAACAGAACTTTAAATCATCTTGTCAAATTGTTTCTATATTGGTTTTAATTGTAAACAAAACTTTCAATCATCTTGTCTTATTTGTCTAAATTCGCCTCCCAACCCTGTTTTCAGGCAGTTAGGGAATAATTAATATCGCAATTAAATGCTTTGACCGATGCTGTGACCAACAAATAACCATTTGTTCGGGGACTTGAACTTTCATAAATGTGGCAGACGTTCAATAGCTTAAAGCTATCTAGTAGCTATCTAGTTCACTGCGTGAACAAAAGTGTCACAACTTCGTCTCCTTAATGTTCTTTCAAAAGATTAATATTATACACTTTGTGTTCCTTTGACTGTCTGTTTATATCAGAACGGAAGAAGATGGTCTTCTGGTACCTTTTGAAGTAATGCAGTAGCAAGATTAGCAAATCTGTGTCCTCGCCGATCTACATTGTGATGTGATGACGGAATCGTTCCATTGTTGCTATAACAATGTATACGTCTGCATCCCGTGGTGAAACAAAAACATAACACCCCTAATAGTCAGAGCTGTGCTGATCAGAGCATTCATGTCTGCCTTGTTTTTGTCGCTAGATAAAAAGTCCTCCTTTTTGCATGAACATTCGGTTTCTTTGGTGAAACTCAAAATAGGATTCATGTTTTTCCCTCGTCTCTGTTGTTTGTTGTCTTTGATAGAAGGACCGTCTTCGTAACCATCGAACACCACTGTCGCTTGTCCGTAATGCCTTACAGTAAAATCTGCATAAGACTCAGCTATTGCGTTATATGTGTCGCCTTTTTTCCATGGTAAACGATAAAGTAAGGAGTCACCATCAAGCACGTAACACTCTGTTTCAGGAATACAGTTCATCACAGCCTCACTTGATGCGTTTACAGCATGCTCTCTAATTGCCTGAAAGATCTGAGGCTTGTCTGCTTTGCCAAGTATTTTCTTGGCTTCAAAGAGGGCGAGAGGAGGGGGGAGGTAAGTTCATACGACAATACGTCTTCAAGAGAAAGATCTCCATATTTTGACACAACCAGGAAACGCTGGAACATAAGGACAGGATCGATAGCACGGTCTTCAGCAATCTTAACAGCGGAGCTATTCCCTAGAATATCTTTGCTCTTAAATTTGTAAGCAAAGGCCGACTTTCCTTTGATATCTCTTATGATCTTGTTCCCAACCTCCTAAAATGCATGCACATTCAAATCTGACCCAGCCATTATCCCATTGACAATATTTCTCAGAGTAGTATCAGCTTTGTAGGGTGAGCAGGTTGTAATCTTGGTATGCATTTTCTCGAGATCAGAAGCATCTCTATTGATGCGTGCCTCAGTCGAATCTTTGTGTTGTGGACTTGTAGTTTAGGCCAGGACTGTGAAATCCTGCATTGCACTGTTGTACTCAGATGTTACAGGTGCAGATAGGGTCCAACGATTTTGCATTTCCTCGGTCATCCCAGTGCCGCGAGTTAGACCGCCTGCGCTCTTAGGAGACCTCCTCAATGTTTGCTAAATGACGAGGTCACTGCTTAACCCAGCTCATCACTGATTGCTCCTACGAGCAACGTGAAAACCATCAGCAAATTGTTGATAAACTTTTGAATGCGTTTTCTCTAGGCTACTCATTTGCTGAAGATAGAAATAATCAGATCGCAGATGATTGAAGTGCCTAGCTGCAGCAAAGACGGGTAGACAATCGGATACTGAGTTCAAATGCATCAGCCAACACCCAGAACGATCCGCCTTGATCAACATCCTTGCTATGCTGACCATTAGCTGATAATTCAGCCATAATTGGCTAGTCTTTCATGTTTGGGCAAGTTTATGTTTCTTCTTTTCTATAGCCGTCTTGCGTTTCATCAAAATCTCAGAACATATAGCATCTGCTAGCGTCGTCTCGCCCCTAAGAAAAGGAAGAGTGCAACTCCTTGTCCTGATCCAGAAGTATAGGAATCTCGGCTTTTTGGATATAAGCTGCTGTGAAGGCACTTGCCAACAAGAAAATGGCCCCGTAGAGTCCTCTGTACAGCCTTCCCTGTCATAATGTGCACAATGACACTTTTCCCATAGACAGTCTCAAGTATGTTTTTGAGACCGGTTCCTTCCATGAGGGATCCTATGCCCCCTAGTTCATGAGTGTATGAAAACACACAAACATCAGAACAATAGTGTTTAGACAACTACTTTGTGGCGCATCAATGATTATTTTGGCAGCCTTTCAATACAAGGGTTGGTCAAACGTTACACTTTCGGTAAATTTGTGCTTCATTGCAAGGTTGTAAACAAAGTCTAATGTTGACAGAATGCACGATTTGTCCCTATAGTACATATTGATCATAGGCAAGCATTTGACGGACGACTGCCCAGGGGCTGGCTCCCCTTATGCAAAATATGCATCATTCCCTGCCAATTCGGCGTTGCTTTCTTGAAGCTGAAAGAGACTTCCCACAAAATATCGACCCTCTTGTCATAATCCCGAAATCGCGGCAGGTCCTCGAATACTACCTCATGACAAGCATGTTTTAGTAACCAGTACTCCAAGCTATGATGTTTTGTCTTATTTCTAGTGTTCAGCACTGGGGTATGTTTTCGCGGAATCAGAAAGTTCGACTATGCTCCAGGGGTGATAGATGCAATGATACCCATCCCATGAAAAATACCTTTTCAATCAAAGGTAACAATATTGCAATCGACATTATCTGCTGATTATCTCCAACGAATCTATATCACTACGCAGGACATCAGGTTCCATAAAATCCGCTGCATTTTTCTCATATCTTTTAACTTCTGTATATGAACAACAAAATCCCATTTCGTGAAGAGTATCCACAATGATCTTAGACCGATATAGATAATGGATTTGTACAGCAAGTCCCACTTGCAGTTGTGCAATGACAGCTGGTGGACAAACTGCTTGAATAATAGCATGAACAACTGCCGCAACCTTGCGTCTTGTGTCGTTTTCCATAGAATAACGTCTCCAGTTGTGTCCGCAGACTAGTCGGAAAGAATGATAGAGCTGACTCAAGTTTTAAATCCTCACTACTCGGATACCAATTTGTCAAGGTAACTACTTCAGACTTAATATCACTTTTGATAAATCTAGAAGCAGTTTCAATTATAGCACGTTTCTGGGACTCTTCATCTTTTTCCTCACACTTTCGCTTGTAATATGATCTCAATATCTGCAATGTTTGTTTTCTAATTGTAACAATATCGTCCAAACCTTCTCCTCCGGCAAAATGAAGAGTGTCATTGAAGCGTGTTTTAAGATGCTTTTTTAAAATGTAATTGTCATATGGTTCCGAATCCGGATTGCAAAGGTACCCTCGCATTATTTCTCTCAAAGACGTAATAGTTAGTCGTTCCTCGCTGAGTAATTCTAGGTAAGAACACGTCTTCTGAAATGCTTGATACTTATCTTCATCTTTAGGACGACCAGATTTTCTGCGTTTGATTTCGGGGGCATTTTGTACTCTATCGGAACTGATTTGAAGGACCGAAAATTTCCACTACATGAATGATGATTAGGTCCGTCTGCTTTATGTAAATCTCGTATATAGTATTCAATCCGGCCCTTTACGGTAAGTCCCCACTCATCTGAACGGGAATCACAGACCTACAGTCTCCACAAATTGGTCAGTACGTACCCAGCTAAAATGCCCTTTGTCCAATTCAACCTTACAACCGCAGAGTATGCAGTCTTCCTGACTTTCAAAACCTCCACTTGATTGCCTTGTGCTTCTCTTTTGCAAAGAACGACAACTTTGCTTTGCCACATTACATGTAATGCTTTTATCATTTGTGTACTGCTGACGAATTTTTTTTGTACTTTAGTGCCAGTGCAATAAAAGGATTATCATTCCGCTTTACACTAGCTTCATTTATTCCATTCAATCCCTTTCACTGAATGGCAACCAAGTTATTCTTGGAAATCTCAATCTCCTCCTTGCATATTGGACACAAATCTTGTTTGGATGTCCTCGTACTCATTATTTAATCATTTATGGAAAATAAGACAATAATTACTTGTTTAAAGCTCTGATTTAAAATGCTGTAAATTACACAGAATGGTTCAAATATACTGGCATTGTTGACACAACCTTTAAAAAACAACAAGTATGAATCAGTGTTTAGCAAACGCAGGTCTCATTAGTTTGTACAATGATGGTATGTATTTTCAATGTTTATTTTGTTGTTTATGGTGCTAGAGCTTCAATATCGGAATATTCAAACAATGTTTTACTGGGGATTCATATTTAAAACAAAATATGAAAAAAATAAATAATACAATTACGAAAACAATAATACACAGTTGAGTTAATAGTTATGCACTTGCGGTCATTGTGTTAGCGGTCATTTTGACACTATGTTGTATTCTCTGTCACGTTATAGACTAACATAATTTTTTATTATCTGAATGTGTTATTTGACCCCCGAAACCTAAGTTTACACACACAAATAATGCGATTTGAGTGAATAGTCACACAGTTATCATCATTAATAGGTTTTGGTGGCCATCTTTGACGCCATCTTGAAAAAACAACAACAACTTTCCGGTTGTCCAATTTTGGTAAACTTTTGATATGTTATCAAGGGCATCCTTCCCTATCAGAATCAGTAAAAAAACTTTTGCAGCAATTTTTGGGGGGTTGGTGTTTTTTTCATATAATGACCCGACTTACAGGGTTTTGAAAATTGGCATGTACGTATGTTTAGCCGACGCTCGATTGGCTATTGTCGGCTCAGATAGTACTTTAAAGTACCTTGGGTATTCTTAAGTTTGCTAAAAAGTAAACGGAGTACGTAAAATATACGTAAAGGTATCACTGATTATGGCTTGTGCATTTTAGCGTATTCTCTGTACTCGGCGTATATTGTAGTAAACATAAGACTACCCAGGGTACTTTTAAGTAGTCACTGAGTCGACAACGGCCAATAAGCTCCATTGACAATATGTTTGTGTAATGCCTTTGAGAAGTTTATATAAGAGTTTATTGCTGTTGCATTCTTATAACTACCGCTAGATTAGTTGATATTCATACGTATCCTTTTTAATGATTTTATTACATCAAGATGTATGTAATTAACTATTGACGTGTTGACTTGATTATCGCTTGTCATGTTTTCGAGGCCAACAATGGTTTAGCTCCTGATTTTATGGAGGAGTCGTTTATCCACCAGGATTCGTATAAGACAATTTCATGTAGTAGGGGTGCTTTGCAATTCCAAGGGTTTTGGTTCCAAGACCTTCTGCTCTCTTGGTTGCTCCTTGTGCAACAGCCTACCAGGTGACATATCCAGTATTGGAAGGTTACCTTCATTCAAAATAGCAGTTAGTACCTGATGGATAGTTTATAATTTTCTCATTTTTATATCATTTATCTATGTATCATTATTGTTTCGGTATTAAAATATTTTAATCAGTTAATCTATATCTAGTCATTTGATGATTTTTGTTTATATAATTGCTGAAATTTCGATATTGGTATTGTTTTTATCAGCTTTCCTTTAGTTGATATTAAATTATTTGTATTAGGTTTTAAGGACATTGCGTAATTTGTAAGTTTATGTCTTAATTTCAAGTATTTCCTAGCTTGTTTAAAATCCATTAATATATTTCGATATATTCATTTATAGTCTATTCCCTACTGTGAATACAAAATGGCAAATATAGTTTTGTACTGTGATAATAATATTAGGCCATGTATCTGTGATATCATTCCATTTAACAATGTGTACTTATTTGAACTTTATTATAAGGTTAATGTTTAAAAGCTACTTTTTGTTAGTAAAAAGCTCTCTATGTCATGCCACCAGCACAAAGGACCACAATGGAAAAAAGAGTCGCTGTTTTTGTGTTATCCTTGGTCAATCAATCAATCAATCAATCAATCAATCAATCAATCAATCAATCAATCAATCAATCAATCAATCAATCAATCAATATTGTTAATAGTTGAAAGTTTAAATCATTTACAAGAAAGTTTTGAAAAGTCAAAGGAAGATTTCATTCACTGAATATGCTCATCTCCATAAAATGTAAACAGAAAATCTTGGGCTGTTTCGGCTCCGCTGGAGGCAACTACTCATGCAATCCGCTTCATAAAAACTTACCCGATCATTCGACGTTTGACGTAAAAATTTCCCCATTGGTGTCAGTCTCGCGTAAACGGCTCCGGTAGACTAGAGAGACTAGTCCTTTAACGACAGCCCAGAGCCTTCAAATCAGATCCATTTACCGTCAATAATCTGCAACGCTCCAGACGGAGCATTGTTTATTAGAAATCACGCTTCAAACGATGCATTTGATGGTTTCGATGATGGCGATCTCATGAGGGTTTAATAGTCTATTAACGCGAGATTCGTTATTATATCCAAGCAGGACATTCCTCCAATTACCACCATGTAGTCTCATCTCTTGCGCCTGATGTCAAATAGTGTGATTTGTTGAAAGTTGAGATTTATATTTTGCCAATTATTAAATCTTGATACAATTATCGTCCTTGATTTGTGTTAATGATTGTTTAAAACTACCCGTTACTTATTCTAATTTGCATTTTCTATTATCACTCATGAATGAAAAATTAAGAGTATAGTATATTTTTTATGAGCAAGTTTTGCCGTTCTACAATATTTTCATTTTAATGAGGAACGACTGTTTTTTTGTATATATTTATTTTTGTCAACATTTGTCATATCGCACAAATTTGGTTTAAAACAAGTCATGAGACTTCTACTGAATTCTACTGAACGCATTTAGAATGTACCAAAAATTCAGTATAACTATGTTTAAAATGGTTTTATTTTTTATATCACATTAAAGTTACATAAAAACTGAAAATCTAAGACTATTTTAAAAAATAGATCGAAAAATAAAGTTAACCCATAAAAAATCAGTGTTACTAATAGCAATAGCCAAAATTTCAACGCTAGATGTGGTACGGTAGCATAAATATAACGATATACAGCATGCTCGTTTTTATTTTTTTGTTGCACAGTATAATTATTCCATTTTAGTTTCACGAAACGATATCTATTCATAGGACACACGAACACTTACTTAGAACATGAATATGTGTTGAATATATTAATCCGCATAAAACAAAAAGAGCATTTTGTATCTTGTTAATCTGTGTGACCTGACCACATCTAGCATTGAAATTTTGGCAATTGCTATAAGGAACATCGGTTTGTTATGTGTTAACTTTATTTTTCGAAATATTGTACGAAATATTCGTTAATGTTGAGGGTTTATGAGCTTTTACAAGAATTGCATCCGTTGCTATATAATTTTATCGGGAAGCATTTTTCCCGATCTTTCGCATTTAATTAGAATGGTTCATATCTCTTGACTGGTTTTGCCGCTAGGGGTCAATGAGGGACGACAATAGCGAAATCCCCCTCCGGTCGACTTTGCTTCTGAGAGTAATTTTTCCATGGAAAGGGATGTCCACTATTTGACATCTGTCCGTCAAGCTTTTTTTCTGACGTACTCGAAGTCGACTTTTCTCTAGCGTGCTCTGGAGAACAGGCTTGCAGAGAAATTCTTGCTGGTGACATTTCCAAACCAAGCCAGCTTTCGTTGACAGTGTCTCTTGTGGACCAACAGGTGCTGAAGTTATTTTCCGACTTACTCATTGGTCTTGTTCGGCATGTAGGGGATGTGGAACAGTCCTTGATACATTTATGTTCAAAGGCTGGTATCCTGTGTCCGCGTTAAGTGTCCAGGATTCGCAGCCGTAAAGTAGGATGAAGACTAAGAGGTACTTGTAGAGTCTGTACGTGGCGTGGAAGCTGCTTGCCCACAGCCCGCTATGTTTGGCCGTCGCTGCGGTCGCCATGGCCCTGATTGTTACTAGTACCATTCATGGAATTCTTCTATCTTCTCGCCGTTCATGGTGATGGATGTACTGGTATTAGTCGTGCTGTTCACAATGATATTGAACTACTTTGACCTAACCTTTATCATATATGTTATTGTTATTTTATAGATTCTGTAGGTGAGATCTTGAAGTTCACTGCTGGTTCCACCCACGAGGTCAATGTCATCCGCGAATTTCAATATTGAGATTGATCTACCTATTGAGACAGAGGTGTGGTGGTCACGGAGAGCCTCCTGCATTGTCTTCTCAATGAAAATGTTGACAGAACGGGAGAGAGCCGACATCCCTGACGGACGCCGACTGATGACCTGAAGAAGTCCCCCTGCTGTCCGTTGAGAAGAACTGCGCTGCGGGCTATTTCTTCAAGTTCCTAAATGACTTGTACAAGCCATTCGTCATTGTTTAATCCTCTCATAACTGCATTTTAAAATAAGACTTTCTGATGTAGCTATAAAAACAACATAATCAAGAACAACATCAGAAGAATGTTTGAGCTAAAAATGGATTATGACAAAACGCCAAACGTTAATCATAAGTGAACTGTGATAAAAGCGATTAAATTCTAACAAAGTCAAGATGTTGTTTCATTCATTTTGCCTTCGCAAGTAACAATTCTGGCTATGTAGTTTTTATCTAACTCTTTGCTACGTGATTTGTGGTGATTGAATAAAGTATTAATTTCTTGTTTTGCTATTTGTTTTGAATAGTGATGCTCTTCGGTTGATTGTATTTATACGTTAATGTTTCAAACGACTATTACTCATACAAGAATACGCTGTTTTTTCGTATACAAAGTTCTTTTTTTATATGTGACAAATAGCCAAAATTGTAAAATAGCCAAACTGTGAGCAAGTCCTTTCAAGTGATCAACTCTGTGCTAAAATTGAGCATCGGTGGTCGATAAAACCGATTTGAACCCCTAATGATTTGCATTGAATGTTCCAATGCGTTGCTCCCAATTTTATTCATTTGTATGTGTTTTGTATGTTTTGTTATATTTAGTCTTTGCCCTGCTATTGCAGCTGAAGTGTCACTAAGTGATATTTAGCTCTCGTTTTAACGATGTTTTGGGCGAGTTTTATAATAATATGCAATGAAATCACACCGAGTTTTATATCATTTTTATCCAATTTCTTTCAACAATAAAAACATTATTTTAGGAAACAGGTTAAGACTTATGGTCACATGTCATTTGAAAATGAAACATATTTGTTTTTTTACATGTGAAACAATGTATAGCATGTTTTATTCTATTGTTTTTGTTGCGACAAAATAATTCAGCCTCGCTCTGAAAAAACGGGGCTTGATGCATGTGCGTAAAGTATTGTCCCCGATTTTCCTGTCAGCCCGCGCAGGCTAAATGAGGGCAATACTCTCCGCCTACACTTGTATTTTGCTAAGAAGAGATTTACTTCAAACAAAAATAAAGATTAAACTGAAACTGTCGAGGCTAAATTTTGTGTAGTATTAGTAAATAGTGCGTAGGGATTTTACTTAATTATGACAATTACGATTTAACATTTTACACGCTGTCAGAAAGTGCAAAGTAAAAAGAGGATCCAGTCGTTGGATCGTTTTTATAGCTGTTAGAGGACTCATTGCAGAGGCATGGAGTGCCTGATTAGGCATTCAATCTTAATGCTTCCTCACACGATAGTTCCGGAAGTTCTGTTAATGCGAGAATGATGCCTTAACATTTTCATACCATTTTTTCTTAATGGATTCTTAGTAAATGATATTGTATGATATCAAACAGTCGTAATGAGAAAATAATATAAAATGATTTCAGTTTTTAAATAACACACTTGTTCTTTATTCGTAAGGAAATATTATACTATTATTTCGAACGAATAATGATGTCGAAACTCGTATGTAAATGCACAAATATGTAAGTCGCAGTTATGACAAGACAAGACAAGGCAAATATTTATTCAGACTTGCACAGTGTACATCGTCTAAACACTAGATATTCCACATACAATTATGTCAAAGAGATAAACATAGTTATAATATAATCATAAGAGGCATCGTATAAGGTTACGAAAATACTAGGTACAAACTTGTTAGATATGGAGGATAACTAGAGCGCTATTTGAAATTAAGAATCAGCATAAGAAATATTATTTCTTAAAATCAGAGCTTATTTTACAAATTTGGCTAATTTAATAAGTTCAAATTTATTCGTTGTATTCAGCTATTGGTGGGATTTATAAACTGAAGGCCTACTATAATAACATTTGTTTATGTAGTTTCTTCTAATATCAACGTATAAAGGACATTTACAAACAAAATGAATGCATGTCATGACTTTTTTTTAAACATTTTACCTATGTAAAGAATAAGATCACATTAAAAGTACGCAACTGACAAGTGGCAAATACACACCGAAGTGACAGAACAGGATATATTCTCTTGCAATGATCTGCAGTATTTATTTCGATGTGATTGAATGATTATAAAGACCTCCTCAGCACTTTCTTTTATTAAAGACCCAAAAACTTACATTTTAATCAGACGTTTGTATGCATTCAATCTTTTTCGGCAACTTCAATGAAGCGCTCATCTCCCGACGGTGTTTCCGCTTATCAGAAATCACGCGACAAACGACACAATTGTTGGTATTGGTTAAGAAGTCTATCTTCTCGGAGATGAACGGATAATAGTGGAAAACCAGGACTGGTAATTCGACCTATTCAGCGATTGCAGTCACGGTGTTGTTAGCAAATATTTTACGGAGATTGCGACTGGCCCTGCACGAAAAGGACATTAATTTCACCAAAATGGTCACGTAGTAGCGTATCATCCAACCCATTAAAGACGGCTTTTTAATGGTGAAGAACTTTTATAGTACTGACATAGCATTGTTTATCCATCAAGCCCAGTTTATCTTAAATAGTTGTCATATACAAGACTACACAAAGAATGCTTCCATATGTGTGTGTTTTAGACGAAGAAAATGAAATTGAATTTAATGTTTTTTTTAATCAGGACATCCTTTTTGTTTGATGCATTATACAAAAATCATCCACTCTCGCGTGGTAATCGCTTATTAATTAACAAAGTCATTTTTCACGACTTATCAACAAATGACCCGTATGCGTCCCAGCACTTGTACCTTATTAATTTGCTACACTTAAAATGGTGAAAATAATTTTGAATTATAACTGGCATTGCAGCTATATTTTGTTTACTGAAAGATATTCATTTTTGGTGTGGTCATGTGTTGTCAAAGGGAGCCAAATGTCCGGTATAGTGACCAGGACCAAACTAACATGGGCTGGGATCGGTGATTGAGTGAGAGGCATGAATACCGACCACTGTTCTCACCGGACTTTAATAATCCACTTCCTCCGTATATCTTAGTAATGGAAATATAAGAAATAAAAAAAAACTATGCAATACATTAACAATATACATTGAAATATGTATATTAGATTCATTACATTGCACTTCCGCGTCCATTTCATACTTCGCGCACAATGTACATTGCACTGCACACACACACTAACGCCTGCCAAACGCCTTAACCTATTTAAAATGTAAACGTTTTGTATTTGAAATACATATATGTAATATTTCGCACTGTTCTGTGAAATCTGGGCTTTATGCATGCGTGAAAAGTGTCGTCACAGATTAGAACGGGCAAATCAGGGACGACACTTTCCGCCCGATCTGAATGTTTGCTACGAATAGACGTCGTTTTAGCGAAAAATACAATACCGCTCACTGGTTAGCGTGTGTGCACTGTTCCACACAGGCTTATCTATGACGAAACTTGACGAAATATTTTGTTATAAGGAATAGGTGGGTTGGCAATGCAGTTATGAAAACTTTCGGTTTTTAATAATAAATTGTGCAAAACAAAGCTCTAAACGATTTTTTAAATGTCAGTACTTTACATATTACGAAACCGCGTTATATACAGTTCACATTAATATGATAAACTGATTCTATGTTCAAAAAATATTTATTGGAATACACGTCTAGCCTGTTTTTCTACAGGAAATTCGAGTTTTTTTTTAAGTTATGTCAATGTAATAAAAAATATCTTACATTATCCGCTGACTAATAGCATATGAAAATCCAACACTGTACAAGGTTATAAAGGATCCATGTAAGTCGATGAAGCCGTCTATATACACACTAACTGCTAATGAAATGAAATAAAAAAGTAACAATTGGTATCAAATACGAAAACAAATATATATTACATTTTAATTTAAACACTATTCCTTAAAGCCGATCTCATCTATAAACATTTGCATAACAGATTTCCAACAAGCTGACAATTAACCGGTCTAAGAGTCGTCGCCATAATTCAATAATGTACTCGAGTCGGCAACGGTAATTCCATTAATACGTTTACGTTCCCATTATGCGTTAAACATGAGTTTTCAGGATGTACGGTAATGTGTCACAGACGCCAAATAACATTTGAATAGGTTCGCAATAATAAACGTTCGGTAAATGCTCTTTCAGAATAAAGAGCCTCTTTCCCCCGCAAAATGCATTTACTACAAAATTCGCTCGCTAAAGAGATTTTATCAGAAAATATCCACTGTCTTGTGTTGCCGGCCTAGCTACGCGCAATTTGCGTACTTTGGGTTCGACGACAAACTTTCGAATCAATCGAGGTTTAAAGTTTTAATAGATCGATAAAGGTATCTGAAATAGAAACAATTAATACATGCAATTAGGTATATAATCAAGATAATATATGTATGCATTCAAATGAAATACACATTAATAATGACTAGCGTTGCATGGCGGTGTGAATATTACTCGCAATAAGTTATTTTAATAAATAACTAATAAACACAACCGTAACCGTCAGATGTCTTAAATAACAATACAAACCATTGACAGATAAAATAAACAAAAGATTCAAATATGTTACCTGCAGGAATATAAAATGTCCTACACAAATAATATAATTTTTCAATCAAAGATTGAATGGCTGTCTGAAGCAACCTTCAGCAAACAACTGAATAAAGGAGGGAAAGTGTATGATTGGTTGTTACGTGCACGTGCTAAATTAGGGTAAATTCAACTATATGTTAACTATAAAATAACTAAGACTACAGACTTTATATCAGAGCTACCTAAAACTACTCGACATGAATAACAAATAACTCACTAACGATAAATATGAATTTATACCCTGTGACACTTGCATAATTACCGCTTGTGCCGTTAGCGCATCTTGTTCCAACAGAAGCATCAACGGATGTCGACTTATAGTTCAGAGACGATTCTAAGAAATTGACGGTTTATTTTGTTATTTAATTGTCATATAGAGGTAATGAGTTTCAAGAAAGGAAATTATTTTTTAGAAAATCTATATTATATATCAAATTGTCACTTTGGTCTTACTATTGAAACTAATTTTGACTTTCAGTAGTTTTGATAACTTATGAGAACACTTTTAAATGACTTCATGATGGAATATTATCATTGCATTTCTTTGAAAAGGGAGAGTTGTACTAACAAATATAGATACTTTCTGACTGCTGTCGATACAATTGTAAAAGCCTCGTTAATATGGTATCTAATATCGTCATATCGTTTTGGTTTGTTGGCAAGAAGAACGCATACACTGTAGAACTTAACATATCCTACCTCAAACGAAAATGTGAGGGTTTAATATGACTAAAATGCAATCAGCTAGCGAAGGAGACAATCCCCCACCATATGTTATATCATTGCAATTGTTATTACACTCAGTACATTTCATTACCTATATCGTTATCGATGCCATTGTAGACTTTTAATCTCTCCCTTTATTCGAGACCAGGATTCCTTCCGCTTGTTCCACAGTCGGATTTTCAACCGTTCATGCTACTTTAAGATCAATGTCAAAGTTATGTTAAAAGATAACAGTCTTTTGGTATGGTCATAAGCCATATTTTTAAAGCTAAACGAAATAGTAAAATGTTTTTGAAAAAAGAAGTCCAAATTAGGTCAAAGACAATGTTCAGTCTGGTGTAAATGGTGGGAAGAGAAGCGTTGTAATTAAGACTTCTTAAATGTAAAGAGTTGAAACCAGATTTCAGTGGTGCTTGACGAAAAGGTAAAATGAACTTAACAGAGAAAAAGCCCATTACTCAAATTAGGTCAAGTTCAATTAAACGGTTGAAATGGTCATAAGCAACAATGGTTTATTTCTAAAAAAAAGTTGTAGTCATATATTTTGTGTTTTAAGCCATGGGCAACATCTGTTTTCCCTCTACTAGATTGCCTTAGGACTTATAGAACAAAATCTGCTTATCCCTTCTTATTTAAGTAGGGCAGGTGTGAAAATCTGGAATAAGTATACGAACTTCATACTATTTATGTCGTACGGCCAGAAAGTTGTCTGAATAGATAGAAACCTTACAAGGGCTAAATCTTTATTTCCACTCACATGTTTTGCGAATGAATGCGGGCTTAGTTTACGTTTTGGCATTTTCCATAAAGGAGGTACCACGATTTACAAAAGATTTCTCTTCGACTGATCCAGCTCAAGCTGCACTGCATACTGGACTAAACGGCATGGGAGAAAGGCCACTCTAATAAACTGCATGGTATACCATTTTGGCGGCATTCATGATACCCTCTTATCATTCATGCTAATTTCGAAGTCAATTTGCATCTGTCGATACTGATTCATTTCGACAAAGTTTCAACTGACTTCGAATACTACTTGTACGCTGGATATTTTAAAAGGTATGGACGGTTATTACTATAAAGTTTATTCTTCAGAAAAATACATATTTCAGAGCACGTTTCTTTAAAAAGACACTTTTGTTGAAACCATAGAATGTCTTACTTATGCCATGTGTTATGTTTTTATTTATTTTTTTTTATTTTTTTTCCGTTTTTAGTACTTTATTCACTACATAATATATGCACATACCATCATTTTACACAGGGAAAAGTACATATATATACAAACATATGGAATACATGAAAATGAAAAAGGATGTGATGTTTTAAATAATGAAGGACACAAACGAATACAAGTAGAAAAGCATATGAAGTAGATATATTAACATATTTATCTTCTTTTTTCCCTTAAATTCAAGAAAACAGATTTAAATCACAAAATTATTCCATTTTTGAGTACGTTTTTCAGTTTTACCCTTCCAGCTTGCGATAATCTCTTCGATTTTTATTTTGTATTTAAAATATTCCAAAAATCTTTGAAAAATTGGTGGACATCGTTGATATTTGCATTTAAATATAAAATATTTTCCTAGTAATACAATAAAATTGATACAGTTTGAGCAGTTTCTATTGTTGATAAAAGTATTACAAAGTGAAATACATTCATAAGACAATTTGAAATCAGTACAAATGCTAAGTTGGGATTTTATATATGTCTCAATGTTGTTCCAAAAATATGAACATTAGGACAATTCCAAAACAAATGCATATTAGTTTCAACAGACATTGAACATAAATCACAGAGACTAGATTCTACAATGCCATATTTTAACAGGTTTTCGTTGTTGGGAACAATGTTCATCATATATTTATACTGGAACGTTCTTAAGGAGGAATCTATTGTGATTTGAATATAATTTGTGAATATTGATTCCCAATGTAACTGTTTATTAAAAACCATTTCCCATTTGTGTTCTTGTTTGTTGTTTTTTATATGTGTATTCTCTATTAACAGTTCGTTTATAAATTTGCATATTTTTGTTGTCGGGGTGATTCTATTAATAAGGTAACTAGGTGGCACGTATGACCTTTCTTCATTGTTAATTTTTTCTTTCCAGCATTTTGGTATACAACTAACTAACGTGTGGTATTTTAAAAAATCAGAACGGGGCAAATCATATAATTCTTGAAGTTCTGTGAAGGTATGAAAATGTTTGTTCCTGTAGTTAAAGATATGTTCTATTTGTGTAATACCTCGATCGATCCATGTTTTGTAAAACAATGTTTTATTCAATAGAAATATATTTGAATTGTTCCAGAGTATTTCTTTCCCTATGATTGTCTGTTTTTCTTTATAGTTCGCGCGGCACCATCCTTGTAAGCATTCAGTTAGAAATTTAGATTTCAATTCCAAAGAGTCTATATTTGATGATTTTAGGTTGCATTTAAATATAAAGAGATTGCCATTATTTTCAAGCATGTCACTGTAAATTTTTGCCCATTTTGTTGTTGGTTGATATAACATCCTTTTCACCCAGCTTGATTTTAGCGCGTCTATAAAATTTTCGAGATCAATCATTTTGAGTCCTCCATTTTTGTAGTTTTGAACAATTTTGTTTCTCGCGATTTTATCTGGTTTATTATCCCACAAAAATGAAAACATTGAGTTCTTTATGTCTTTTATAATTTCATTGCCTGGATTATTTAAAACTGTTAAAGGATATATAAGTTTTGGAAAGGCGAATGTTTTTAAAACAGTAATTTTTCCCATTAAACTTAGTTTCCATTTTTGCCATTTTGCGAGACAATTTTTAAACTCTTTAATCTTTGGTTTGATGTTATACTCGGTCATTTCGTCCGTGTTATTCAAAAATGTTATACCTAACGTTTTTGCACTTTCCGATGTCCATGAAAAATTGTGTTTTTTACAGAGAATAATGTTTGAAAATTTCATACGTCCTATGCGCAGAACAGTGCATTTATTTTTATTTAATCTTAGGCCTGATATTTTTGAAAAATTGTCAAGGGTTGCAATAAGGGTCTCAAATGATAATCTTGATCCATCCAGAAGGAAGCATGCGTCATCTGCGAAGAGCGTTTGTTTAATTTCTGTATTTTTCACTCTTATACCGGAAATATTTTCATTTGTATTTATTTCATTTGCCAATAATTCTATACAAATTATAAATATGTAGGGAGACAGCGGGCAGCCTTGTCTAACACCTTTTTGTATGTTAAAGTATTCAGAAAAGTGACCATTGTTTGTTATGCATGACTTAGCGTCTTTGTAAAACAAATTAATCCAATTTATAATTGCGGAGTTGAAACCAAATTTAGCTAAACTATTCCTCATGAAAGCATGATCCAGACTGTCGAATGCCTTATTAAAATCTGAGAAAAAAATTAGCCCATTTTCATTGTAAATATTCACTTTTTCAATAGCTTCTGACAGGCATCTTACATTTTCTCCTATATACCTTCCTTTCACAAAGCCAGTTTGCTCTGTGCCTATAATGGTTGGGAGGTGTTTTTTTATTCTATTTGCAATTGCTTTGATGCTATTTTGTAATCACAGTTAAGTAGTGATATTGGTCTCCAATTATTTAATGTTAATAGATCTTTGTCTCCTTTTGGAAGTAAAGTAATGATACTTTGTTTTTGAATTTCTGTTAAGTTGCCATTATCATAAGAATAATTTAGTGAATTTACTAGGTATTTCTTTATATCTCTCCAAAATATTTTATAGAAATCCGCAGTTATACCATCGGAACCCGGACTTTTGTTGTTTTTCATATCTTTTAAGGCTTCTGCACATTCGTATTCTGTAAGATGCTCTATATTATCCGGATTATTTATTCTATTTACATTGTTGTTAAAAAATTTCGAATGGCTGCTCTCCTCGATATTATTATCTTTTTTACACAATTTTTGATAAAAGTCTTTTATATGGTGTATGATTTTCTCAGGATTTTCTTCTATTTTGTTTTCGTCAATTTTTATTTGTTTTATCGTTTTCTTTTCAGAATGATATTTTTCCAGATTAGCGAAATATTTTGTATTTTTTTCGGCTCCCTCAATCCATTCAGCTTTGCTCCTTAACATATAACCTTTTATTTTAGTATTATTAAATTCATGTAATAATAGTTTTGCATTATTTAATTGTTCTAAAAGTAAATTATCGTTTGAATTTGATAATAACTTATTTTCAATGTTTATAATATGTTGAAGTAGCTCATTTTCTTGTTTATTTTTAAATTTATTTTTATGGCTTGAATATTTGATGGTTTCATCCCTTATTCTTCCTTTAATTAATTCCCATAAGGTGTTCGGGTTAGCTTCTTGATTAAACTCAACAACTAAATTTATTTATGTGTTATGTTTTTATGCTGGCTTCATTTAGTCAGCGCTTCATTGACATAATTGTCCAAATGTGGAAATTCTATTTCCAAAATTTGTTGTATTTTATTTAGGTAATTACCTCTTAACTTTGACATTTTATGAAAAGATGCGGGTCATTGATTTTATAAAAGTGCACTGCCGTCATTATTGAAATATATTTAATGCTTAGCTTATTTGTTTTATAAACAGATTAGCTATTTGTAAAGTCTGAAAATTACTTAGCTTTTATTTCTTCATATTACGCTAGGAATGCAAGATACAATTTATGTTATTGACATATAAAACTTCTGTTTCCTGAAGCTCAATCAAATCAGCATTGACTGAGTCAATATTTTGTTTTATTTTTATAGATATCATGTATGTAGAATGAAAACAAACGAAAGAAAGCAGCATTTGCCCTATAAATTTGAAGTACTAAAATAATTTGATAAAACGGCCTTAACATTTCCAGCATGGTAAATATAACATGAAAACTATAGCCACACACACTGTTTTCATATATAATGATTTATCCAAACGTGCAAACACACTTATTCTTAAAGCAATAGCAAAGAATTTCCCGAACCCCATTAATTGCGTCAAATAACTTACATTACGCTGATCTCGTTAGTGCGACGGAAATTCCATTAAATGCCTTTTGTCTGAGAGAACTTTCGCCAATTTGGTTTCCATTACGTCTTCGGGCTAAACGAATTAATTCTAAATGTGATCATTTAGCAGTCGGAAAAGAGGGAGATCTGTTTGAAAGAGCTATTACCCATCATCTCAAATGTAAATGCCAAATGTAAACGCTATTTTGCTGGTTTCTTAAAATGTTATTTTACTAGAAAATGACGATTTGCATTAAGCATGGAATATAGACATAGATAGATGTTAAATGTAAACATCAAGACTTCGCCCAAAGATGGTGTCGGTATTAAAATGTTGATTATAGAAGTAACAGGAGCTACATTGGATTGGAATTAAACATTTGAACAAAGGTCAACAGTTTTAAATGTTATTCAGGATTGCTCTTTATGTGGAACTCATTGTTGATAGTGTCTTTTGATTTCTGGAATAAATTAGTTGTAGAAATTTAAAGATGAATTATTAAGTTGGCATGATATTGACAAAATCAAAACGCTTAGTTGATGGATTTGTTTGATTATGTTACTGGATTTCAGTTAGTCATCAACCTACAAATTCATACACGGAAGATTTGTTAAAATATTTCAGTTATATCGTTAAAGATTGATGTTGAGCACAGCAAACACAACGACAGTATAGTGGGTAATAAAATAGACAAAAGGATAAATGATAAATATTAAAATTGTATCTGACAAATTGATGGCGTAGAATTTAAATATTATTGTTTTAGTCTATTGTCTTTAGCCGAAGAATTATATGTCAGCAAATCAGAAACACGTTTCGCAGTCGGTTGCGTGTTTATCAAGGGGTAAAAATGCCCGGATGTGGGATGTTGGCAGACAAAAGAGATAAGTTCTTTAACCAATAATTTGCTTATTATTAAAATTTGTCTCTTAGAATCTTGTTTTGAAGATATGCATTAAAGATGTTTTATATGACCATTTTCCGTGAAATTTTCTAAGACCATGTTTATTGAAGAAATGTTCTTAGACAATGAAACATATTTCGTTCGCAACACAGTTTTGTTATTGACATAAGCTTGATTACGTTTACCAGGGTGCAGAATCAACGGGGTATTCAGGGATTTACACACGGGCTGGACAGAATTAAATCACGCCGTTAAGAACTTTATTTTTGCAAATATCTCAAGTAGTTGATATACATTTGCAAAAAATCTATAGTGCATAAAAGACAATTTGTCTTGCAGTATGTGCCGATATCTTAAGGTATAAGAATAAATCATTGAATAAGTGACACAATTTCACGTAGCGTGAAACATAACCGTGTCAAATAATTGCAGTTAAAATGGAAATTTTGAACAAAACCACATGTTTAATAAATCAAGTAATTCTGATGTATTTCACATTGCCATAAGCAGCATGAAAATCTGTCTTTTATGCACTATCTGAAATTCTTGAAAAAACGTGTTTAAAAAAGTTATTTTAAATAAAGCACCACTTACCGTCGTGTTAAGTCCATTAAAGTTAAAAGTTGGAACCCAAAAAAGGTACGTGATCCTGCACACTGTTTACAATAGTTAATATGTTTTGCAACAGGTCTTGATAGCGTTGCGAAGTGGTAACGTATCCGCTTACGAATTCAGATGATACGGGTTGAAATACCGACGACGTCAGTTTTTTTTGTGTTCAATATTGTTTCTTACTATTAGAAGCAATTAAGTCTATTAAAAACATTACATATTTTTAAGCAATCATGTGTTATGATACTTGAAAAAATCAAAATCTGTTTACAATTCCTTTTGATTAAATTATTGCAGTTCCTCTTTTTTGATATATGCTATTATTCCAATAAATTATAATAAATATGTTCTTAAATTTTTTTGCTATTTTTTGCATACTCAGTTATATGCGTTTTGCAACGTGAATCTCTTTGTTTTTAATTTGAGATAACATACTTTGTCCATGTATTTATTAATATGGTACGTTACTTTAAATAGTTTCAACGGATAAATAATTGCCTTGTTTCTATTTGAAGACTGTCAATTTTTTTCAGAGCTTTATGGCGGCAAAAATGTACGTTTCAATTTTGGGCGGCAAGAGAGGGGTACAATAACAATATTTTTATATTAATATGCAAATTATTTTAAATAGTATTTGATTTTTTTTAAATATTTTGAAAAAGGATTAAACACATCAGAAAGTGTGCTCCAAAAAATAGAGCACATGTAATATTTTGTGTGAAACAAAATCGATAAACATAAAAACAACATAGCACAACAGCAAAACGAATATAATACTAAATTGTAACAAAACACGCAAAGTAAAGATATAAAATTGACCTTAGCTTTCGAATGAAAGGGTCGTTCAGTCGCTTAAATTATAATGCTGTAAAATACTAACGTTAATTGAAACAATAGTATTAATACAAGTCTAGCCAATCAGAAATCTAATAAACATCCGCGTATAGGATTTTTCGCAAAATACCATTCCCCCTTTTTACATAATTCTGATTTTTCGATTGATATATAATGGTTTGAAATATTTCATTACTTCTTGTTTCATTTATGTGTACTTTTTCTATATATTTTTTTATTTTGATAGCCTTTTAGAAGTTCATACAGTTAACTGTTCCTTTAACATTTACTTCAGTAGAAACTTCCCTATATCTTGCCAATAGACTTTCAATGCCTTCGACGCTCTCGTTCAGCTGTTTAAATAAGAGGCTCAACTTAAATGACTTTTTCCATTTGTTGATTTGACCACAATCGCCCAGAATGTTGGAAATATCCCCGCGTCTTTTTAGTATGTGATGCAACACTTTTTCAGTGTCGGGGTATGCGTAAAATTCACTTAAAATTACGCATTGCCGGTAAATGCACCCAAAAGACTTTCAGGGTCAGTGCTGGGTGAATACGGAAAGTACTACCAATACACGCCTTATGTTGATGACACAGTATTGCTTTCAAGATATCAAATAACACGAATTTTAGGGATATAAATTAATGAAATCCTATCGGTAAATGCTATTTAGTTTAAACCTATTGTTTAAGATCAATCGCATTTAAAGTACATGCTACTTATTTGTAACGTTCTCGAGTTCGTTTCTTGGGACTAGAACTTGGGAGATCTAAAGAACACACCCACAGTGGGGATTGAACGCGAATCCCGATCTTAAGCGGACACAATATCAATTACACATCGGCATCAAATGCCATTTGTCTTGTATTGTGAGACCATTTGCCACATGACGCAGATTAATCAATATTTTTTTGAATGTGTGGAAAGAAAACTGCGTCTATATCAAATATCAAAATACCATATGTTTCGATGACGATGAAATCAATTCAAAATAAACCATATGATGTCAAATTTGCTGTGATCTCACGTAGTAAAATTTGTGTATACGAACACTATTATGTAGTTTAATATACGTGTACTTCTTAGCAAACATTTCATTCGGTGAATATGAGACTATTACTGTTAGTGTATAAAGAAAACAACAATACTAAACCTTTTTTAGTAAGTAAATTAGACACGTCAATTTTCTACCTTTATTTTAAAGTCAGGATATACGCACGCTGAATATCTTGTTTAAAGATAGTTCGTGTTTCTGTTAAAAAAATAATTTAGTAACATAGTAAATAAACGTAATGCTTGTAGCCACTTTTATACATGTATAAACACAGTCTGAAACATAATTATTAAGTATGAACAGTTAATTCTTAACTTTTGAGGTTCAATTGCAATTTTGAGATACCAATTTTTTTTTGGTTTACTTTGATCATTTGAAATAGTGTTCACTAATTAGGTACATATTGATGTGATCATAGGAATCACATTGCGTGAAGTAACTAATACCTTTAACGTAAAGTAAGTACCACACTATAATTTCAAATTAAATTCATCTTAAACTCAATTTCAGCCAAATACAATTGTTTTTTTAATAAAGTACATATTGCTATTGATATATATCATCGACTTTATGTACCACGGTATCTGAAAGTGGACTCACACAACTGCGAAGCAGTAATCAATATAAATAAGCTCATGTTCTTGAAGGTAAATAGACAGAGCTACATCTACTACAATCTGTAATATGCGTTTTATAAATAGGATTTATGAGTCATAACAAAACTCATGATATGCGTAATTCATAAAGAACGTCTTTCGACTCCTGCTCATGCAAAGTTTCATTAAACATATAATGAATTCATATATGCGGAGACTAACACGAATACCCAGTTTCGGCGCCAAAAAATCCCCTGTAAAATATACCGGAAATATATATAGTTTTGAATCTTGTTACTCATACATATAGAACATATAAGAATAACATTGATGTAATTAAAACAATTCTTATAGGCAGTGGTCCTTCACTAGCGTGGAAATCCTATTTCGAAAATTTGCTCGGGAATACATAGTTTGCATATTACAAAATGTTTTACTAATTAAAGAAGAAGCCTTTCTCTAGAAATACGGAAATCGACGCACGCGTGTAAAATTTCGCCCCAGATTAGCATGTTCAGGCCGCATTTGTTGATCTGAAAAATAAACTTTTTCTGCCGTCCAGGTGATTTTTCGCTTTGCATCAAAACATGAATGTGTGTGTTTATTAACTGGTTTATAAAACGCTTATGAGAAATACTGTGCCCTACCCTCTTCCTCAATGAACAAGGCAGCCATTTTTATTAAATTCCATATCTTCTCCACTTTCCATGTGAATCGCAAGAGATACTTTTTTTTAATGTGAACCACACTTTGACATATGCTTTATTGAAAACAAATTGTAATCGATTTTTGATGTTCTCTTTATAGCGCAATATTAAATAACTATTATCGTGTGTTGTGTTTTGCTCTAACCAAACGGACGTATAAGCTCTTTACAGTCGCTTTGTTGGTAATTGATAGTAAAAAAATAACACGATAGTTCACTAAAAGCAATAAGATATTCTCAATTTATTTCGAACCACGAGGAACGAACTAATAGAACCGAGACCAATAAACAAGATTCCGTTCTTACACTAAGTCTTAAATACAAAATCCCGAGGGTAAATACTCATATTCACGACTTTATAACATCTTTGAAGAAAAGGAATTAGAAATATAAATCTTTACTTTCCCTTAAAAAACACGGAATGAACTTGGCAACTTTCAAATCACAAATTCTGATTAAAACATTAAATGCTTTTTCTACGATTATAATAAGATGTAAGCCTTATATGGTTGTCCGCGTAGTAAGAAAATCGGCAAATTTGGATGACAGATAAGGACAGTTTTACAATTATTTATTTAGAATTATCTGGACAAGTTACTTATTTTTGCTTTCTTTATTGACTTTACTGGTCCTTTTATTTTTTAAATGGGGGTCTATTTAAAGTATAGCTTGGTTAACGTACATAGGTCATTTATTGATAAGACATGCTTTACAAAAACGCGCCATATTGGCGTTATATTCGGATGGGTATATTTGATAGAAACTACCACTCTCTTACACTGCGGTTCATTACATTCACCTATGTCGTGGACTAAGGGACTACTTCCCACAGCAGGTGACTTTTCGTCACATGATCATAATCGCATATTTTAAATGGCCGCGCCCATCGACTTTGCTTTAACTGCTAGTATATGAACTTTACAACTGTGCGCGTCCTATTGAATATTTTATCATGCACATATTTAATTAAATAATATTGCAATATAAATATATTGCAATATTAACAATGAGACAAAGCTGTATATGTTTATTAGAAAATAATATAAAATTATTAAGAAGCAGCAATCGTTAGGTTTGAAAAGATTTTGAGTTAATGAGAAATGTTGAATATTAATATCGACCAAAGTAAACAGTCTGTTTATGTTTAACCAATGGAATGCCAGTTTGGTACACATAGACCCTGGGGATGTTTTCTCAATTAAACTAATTTAATTTAATGGTTAACTACAAATCTTAAAATAAATTGTAGGTACACCAGTAAAATCGTTTTGTTATGTTTGTTTAAACAAAATACATTTAATTGATCCATGTTATCCTGATAGAGGACAACTGGAAGCATCTCTCATACCCTTACAAGTATAGGAATATGACAATCTGTCAACAAAGTACAGAAACAAAACTGCACTGAACCAAGCTGATATATTGCATTAATTTAATTCTTAATGATCTTTTAAAAATTAATAAATCACCATACTTGTAATTCTCATTCCTTTTCCCAGGCTCTTTAAGCACCAGGGCACACATGTGCCTCAATCGTTAATTTATTACATTTTCTCACCAATTTGTGTTGCTGTAATTCTTCAATATCATGTAATACAAAAATAAAAAGATTCAACAGCTTTTTTAAGGCTGCTTTGTTTAAATATATTTTTTCAATTATTGCACTTTCTTAAGTACATTAACATTTGATTAAGTACTTAAAATTAAACAAATTCCAAAGGAGTAACCCCGTACCCGGTGAATCACATATTTTCCCCTGTGCCTAAGCAACTTTCTGGAGAAATACCTGAATTACTGATACAGTAGTGCATGCCCTTGTTTTGTTCAATGTCAATATCATGTATTCAGGAGTCAGCATCAAAGTTCACACATGTAAACATGATTACATATGACAGGATTTGTTTGATATTCTTTGCAAGTGCAGAGGATAAGTTTAACAAAAGAAAAGAATTAGAGAAAAAGGGACAGTGGGATGTAAATTCGCATGTCCTAACTTTTTTCTTTCATACACTTGCATACTTTTCCAAAATTTATATCAGATTAAAATAAAATGGAAAACACAATTTGACTTCATTTTAAGTCATGTTCAGCTTTATTTATGTTTCAACATACAGTACCATACCTATAACTTATTTTGTTGAGTCTGTTTTCAATCTAAACAACACTAAATACACATGTAAATGCAAGCACTTAGTATAAAAATATTTTAGCATTAAAATTTGATCTTAACATTTTATCTATAGGAATTCCATTCATGAATTCTATATAAATGGGTACATACTGCACTGTTAAATGTAAAAATTAATTGCAGAAAAAAAATGTATTAAATAATAACTGTGGCAATTAACTAATTTAGATAATAATTGTTGTAAGACTAATAATTCATGTTGGTATTTAACAAAAAAACACATTAATGTATATTGTGAATAATTTGTATATAGGGCCTATTGTACTACAAGCTGTTTCAGAATATCAACTTGGTTGGCAATATAAAACTTTAAAAAAAAACGTCATGATACATGTATATTTCATTTAGAATGTGTCTACATTTAAAAACATATCTTTTTTTCCAATGCCATTAAAAAAATCCCAAAGGATATCATAGTTTTAATTTTAAAAATTTAGAAAACGTATAGTATTTTCTCAATTTTGGATGAATGAATGCTTGAATTCCCAATGTTATGAGTAAAAACAGCAGTATATTAATTTTTTATGGTTTGTTTTGTGGATATTTTCACAAACTGAAGTTGTTTTTACTGGAGCATCATTACTAGTAATGGGAAATTGATACTGATATTGACATTATCAAATTAAATATTCAGTATCATTGCTTTATTTATGTATTTACAATGAAATCAGGCATAGTTGATATTTATAAACTAGTCTGTGCAATTTAAAACCATTTCAATAATTGTATTGAAATGAAAGTGCCAACTGAATATTATCAATAAATGTTTTGTTGCTATTACATCATCATCATCTTCTGGAGCCCCTGCTGGGATTTGAACCCAAGCCTATTTCCACTTGTGTTGACTGGAAAGTATTCTCTCTTGAAAAGCAAGGGCAGGAATGAAGAAGTCAGCAACAGTAAGCATTTCATTTATCATATTTTATTATCTTTTTAAGTGACAATAAGACCTAGAATTGCAGTTTATAGATTTATAGTTTTAAGCATTGTTAACAGAAACAAACATCTACAATTCTACATGTAGGTTAGCCAATATGTTCAGAACACATGATATAAATGACCAATAGTATGATCCCACAATGGTGGCAGTTCGAAATGAGCAGATTACCGGTAAACATTAATAATGATCAAGTAATTAACTACATGTTTTATTGTACACATGTATCTAACAGCATGATCATAGGCAATGGCCCTGATAGTTAGGGGTAAAAGATTCGAGTTCCGGATTGGCTGTACAATTTTTACATCCTGCAACATTTGGTATCCAATGTGGGACCATGGCACAAGCAATTCTCAATACAATCTGTTCGTGGTTTGAATAGATCAGGTTTACAATGACCATCATCCATGTGACTAAAAGTTGAATTCTCGAACAAATTCCAGCTTAGAAGAGAAGAATGTCAGTGCACAAACTGTGATTGTTACTAAAGGGGAGATGTTTTGTGGCGCCCTGATTAGCTCAATCAGAAGCAAGGGGTCCCAGCTTTAAATCCCAGACTGGCTGCACAATTTTCTCATCCTGTGTCATTTAAACATAAAGTACTTGTATATTTACAATGCGCACTATTAATTATGTGTATACTTTTTACTGTAAAGCATTAGAAGCAATATATTGAACAAGCACAGAAGTAGCATTTGTAAAGTAATTTATAGTGCTTGGTAAGTATTAAACCACATTAAGTAAGGTTGATTAGCAATTTCAGCAATGCACATGCACATTTGTTAATGTGATAATTATCTACATACAATGATATAGTAAACATATCAATATTAATTATTATCTTATTAGTTTTTTGCAAAACATTATGTTTTTTCCAACATGCATACTTACGATATATTCCCATAGTCAGCTATTTCATTTGATTACACATTTAAGATAAACATACACGATATGAAACTTTCAATGTGTTTGTAGATAAACACAAGCTTTTTATCACCATTTTGGCTTTGTTTACATTTTAGCGGAGTGATACTATCTGCGTAAATGGGCATGAAAATAGTTCTCATAATTGTTATTTAATCTGTCGATTAATTAACAATATATGCCGTGTTTTAATGTAATGACTTTTAAAAAGTATGCCTGCGGTCCTAGATATGTACATGAAAGAGCGTACAATTACTTTGATGTGTTTTACCAAGATTCCTGGCATTGAGCCCGTTGCAGAGATGTATGTTGAGGCACGAACGACAACTCTGCTATGAGAATGAGAAACTACCATAACAATCATAAGGCTTACACCAACTTTGTACAGGTTGTTTCAATTAAGTGTTGTTTTAAGCTATACGCAAAAAGAAAAGGAAGGGAACAACCATGTAAAGTAACAGTTTTGCGTTCTTATGTCGTTCCAACCCGTCACAATGTTAAAACGGTAAATAAAAAACCAAAGACAATTGATAACACGCTTAAAGGACGAAAGTAAAAGAAATTATTTGTATTGATGATAAAACACAAACTTATGTTATATGATTGTTAAAGTTGGTACGGGCAGAAATTTTGACAAACCATACTAGATAATGAATAATAGAAAAGCATTTTGCCAATTGTTCGACTGACGTTGGTTAAGCTATTTATGCTTACATTTATAACTCACAGTTGTTATTTATTGCAACGATGCATATGGACCTCGCTCTGGGAAAACCGGGCTTAATGTATCAATGTACAGTTTTATCAAGGATAAGCCTTATAAGTCGGCACAGGCTAATCAGGCAATACACTTTCCGCTGGTATGTTCATGCAAAGGAGTCTCCTACTAGTGAAAATCCTATTTAGGCGGAATGAGTCGTCCCTGATTAGCATGTGTATAATGCACTGGCGATTCTGTAACGACACTTTATGCACATGCACCAAACACGGTTTTTCCACAGCGAGGCTTATATATATGTATGAATGTTAAGAGCCTTAACACTAGACCATGCGTGTGGGTATGTTATTAATAGAACAATATATTAAAGACTTTAGCTTAGATAACATGGACAATTAATTATATGACAATGCCAACAATTTAATATTATAACATAATAAATGAGTAAATAGAAGATTATCGTGTTTGTCACATGTCGGTATTATTAATTCTGCTTTAGCGCTAAACATTTGAGCTGGGGTCGTCAGTGCATAATGGCTATATAATAACTTATCGCATAAATATCCAGTGTTATAACTAAATTAATAACAAATCTTACTAAAAAGAGACAAAGATACGCTGTTGTTAACTTGTGTTCTACTCTATAGATGTAATTTATTTTAATCTTGCTATTGTTAAAATTAAGTAATTCGTAAAAAATATTAAATCATGTTAACAAATTATACATAGCAATAAGTATACCTGTATTTTGCTTTGTAGCATCAGTTAATTTCTAGTACTAGTATTCAATTCTGAAGATACATTTATGTATTATTTCCTACACGTATACAACTTTAATTTAATACAAATCGTATTCGGAACGTAAACATTAACGTTAGACAATTAATAGGTCTCTTCGCCTGACACAGCACAGTGTAACGACTTCCGCTTGTGGTTCATCAGATAATACATTACACTTCCGCCTGTGGTTCATCAGATAATACATTACACTTTTGCCTGTGGTTCATCAGATAATACATTACACTTCCGCCTGTGGTTAATCAGATGGTACATTACAGGGTTAAAATGTAAATATTTACGAAAACTTACTTCATGTCTTGATATACTGTAATTGTAATATCTTTAGTAGTATTAATTGGATTCTAAGGGTGTATATAATACTTTTGTTTTAACTATATGAACCGTATTTTCGAAATTGTGTTCTTTTAAATAACCTTTAAAAGTGATATTTTCATTTTTTCTCAGCATGCTTGAGTTGACAGTTTTGTATTATAATAAATAAGACACACATGCAGATGCAAGAAATAAAAGACATACTGATAACGACCAGGAACGGTCAAACATAATTACTTTTCGTTGATCTTAAACGCACAACATCGAAATAAATATCGTACATAACGTCCTAGGTACCTTTTTACGATTATGCTTTGCTGAACTTCATGTAGAAATAGAAGTAACTAAAATTAATACTTAACATTGTTTCGACCAGTAAAGCAATCATTTATCGTTATCAAATACTAGTTACTTATCAGGATAATTTTGTTTATCTCACTATAATTTACGATGTCTGGGTCAACATTTGTTGAATTACGTCATTATTTGAATGCTTACGATTTCCGCAAACATTTATAGACAGGTCCTTTAATCACATAAACGAACAATTGAACAAAAACGAGTAAAAGAAAAGTACATTCTTGATATGTCACAATTCATCATAAATCCATCGCACGTTGTGAGAGGGATCATATTTCGAAGTGTTAACACGCATAAATTATCTCGTACATTTATCATTTCAGATACTAAATTTGTCAAATTTGTTTTACATTACTTAACTACTAAGACTTGGAATAATCATTTGTTCAACAATATCGACCTGTAAATGTATCGTGTAAAATAATTAGCCAATTAATAGTCGCCATCTGAATTTATATGATACAGACACAACATATGTAAACTGTAATAAGTAATAAGATTGTCAGTCAGTAATTGAAGTAATTGATTATTAACGGCGTTGCCATTTGGATATAATAACACATTACTTACTTTTAATCAACTAACGAGCATTCTCTCAGAAATGGTGTTAAAGATTGTATTCCACACAAGAACAATCATGTTCACCAAGTGCGATGTAGCCATAGCAACGAATATGTAATTATAACATGGTGACCATTTTCTGTCCCTTGCAACATGTTGTTAGGTTTAAAGCCCGCGAACAGGAAAGTACCGGCAAGTAAATACGGCGGAAATATTCACACAAAAAACCACGAACAATCTACATTACATGACTTTTCATCTCTACAATATTTGCAATTATTGTGGAATCATCGCGGCTGCGAATGCGACCAACAATACGAAATACCCCATATATTATGGTTAAATGGTACTAGACGGTTGATGAGTGATAAATAATAGTGAATGGCAACCTGCTAATTTTACTAAGTGTCGATTCAGCATTGGTTTAGTTGGACTACATTTTAATTGCTTAGTATTTGTTTTGGAATATTTTAGGATATACATATAGCCACTGCAAATCTGTAACAATAAAACCAAAAGGTAAGTTAAAATTAAAAAAAATATGTCTGCGGCACTTTTTCCCAGTGCATCAGTCAGCGACAATTTATTTTTTAATCAGTATGTCATTATATTAATGTCACTCGTCAACTTTGTAATATCATCATAAAATGATTGTATGATCTTACACGGATATGTATTATTCCGACGATTATGTGTCATTATCGCGGTTCATTTGGCAAACTGATGATAGATTTCATGCGAAAATAGGTCTTATTCCCTATGCGTAGAGCTTAGCTCCAGACCAGCTTGAGCACTTGTACAAACTGGCCAGGAGCTATGCTGTCCGTTAATGAGAACATAGAATCTAGTATGATTTTATAGCGGACAGGGCAGCTCCTGACAAGACGTCGCCACTGGCTGGTCTGAAGCTGGCTAACCACATATGACATAAACCCCAATTTCGCATGACGCGAGACAATTATATCATCTTTATCAAATCGTTGGTTGAATACATATTTGGCACTGAATTTATTTTGCTGCTTTTATGATTCTTATTGAAACATCTAACTGTGATAACATGAATACGGAGTCGAATGTCGTACAACTTCCCATCTTAATTCGGCTACTTAAATATGGACCCTACATCAGTTTGAAATTCATACGAAATTCACATCCTTTATGTGGTATGACTTCTTTTTTTATTGTATATTATCAGTAAAATAAATAATAACAGTGTGCTTTCTTTGATGTTTGATTTACACGGTTCTCCCGATTCTATTTCGCATATCGCAACTTTATCATTAAACATTTTCCTTCAATTATATCAACTGGTTCTAGAAACTTTCTCGTGCTAAGGAAATCTTTAAAAAATTCAAGACGAGTATAACTCTTATAAAAGCGATGTATCGAACTCCTAATGCATTCAGTAATCAGCTCTATTGTAAGTGATACAACTATTTTTCTTCAATTATGTCAATGTTTAGAGCTACATAAATAAATAACGTTAACTACCGGTATTCGACGAGTATATTCTACGAGTATTACTCATATACAAACCTTCTTTTGATCCCGAGTGCAATTATCTATAAATTGTATACTGTATAACTAGTTCTGTTATAAAGATATAAAATCAATTTTATTCAATTATACAAATAAGCTCTACCTGCTCCCACGTATTTAAAACATCTACAAAACAAATAACGTTAACTATTGAAGACAATTCTTGGCTAATTATGTTATTAGTTCTGTTATCAATCTATAATTACATATTCAATTGGTTTCCAGTCCGCACAGGCTAATCATAGACGGCACTCTCCGTCTAAACTAGATTTTCTCAAAGAAGAGACTTCCTTGAAACGAAGTACCATAATATCAGAAAGTGTCGTCCCTTATAAGCATACGAACTAAGCTCCATTAATATGTTGGACATTAAAAATATGTGATGAATTACTAAGATAGAATCTGGACAAATATCATCATGCCCATACTTGACCTCAAACCACATAATGTGTCATTGAACTGTGAGCTACGGACACATGTCTTCCGATTGAACCGTCGTCTCCATATGCTGAACGTGATAAATTATCTTATAAATAAAGAACATACATTCTGGAAAGCTACATCATTATTTGTTGGAGCTTCAGGACTATAGTGTGACCTTGACCTTTGAGTCAGAGGCGTGGATGTTACACGCGACATATCGTCTTCTCATGGTGAAAATTTATGGTTATTACAATTTAAATTGCATGACGTAGGATGCATTTACAGTCCGTAGAAGCAGTAGTATACCCTGATTTGACCTCTGACCTGTAAATGTGATTTTGACCTTTTAGTCTAGGTCATCAACGTATACGCGAAACGCCGACTCCACACTAAGAACATTTGTGATACGTTTTTTTTAAGTGCATGATAGATGATAGTCTTTCAGTTAGGAGCTGGACCCGGTTATTCTAATTTGTAACAAACATTTAAGATAACAGTCTATAAACTTCAGATCAACATACACTTGTCAAAGCAATGTGATTATCAAATGTAAATTATTCGAGCATACTAATTTGTTTACAATGTTAGGTTTAATAGTCGTTAACGTTTTGAGCAACCAGACACTTTCGGACGGACGTACGCACAATCCCTAAATCGTCATTGTGACAGCTACACCGAGGTGTCCGCTCGGCATTTCACAAAGCGGGACAATAACCATCATATACACAGAGCCTCGTCTCTGTTTTGCGAACATAATAGACAGAAGAAATTGGGAAAGAAAATGTCCATTGAATTTCTTAAAGTAATAAAGAAACTCCGAGAGCAAACGTCAAATAGCCGATAGCGGGGAATAAAAGAAACGTCACCGTCGCTGTAATTAAACTATACTGTCTGTCGACAATTACCCCTCTTGACATGAAGTCGCTTCGTCACGTGACACGCGAGATCACACGTGACTTCAGGTGTGAAGACACGGTATAATGAGACACTGGCCTCGACTGGGAAAGTGTTATCTACGTTAATAAAATACAAAAATGCAATCCGGAACGCATGTAAAAAATTAAAGCATATTAAACAGATATCGACTATTATATCCATCAACTAAGCTCGCAAAAATGGCCTCGCCAAATGTAAAATTAAGGTGATGTGAGGATTAAAAAAGTCAAGGTTCGACGTCCAATTATTACATTTTCGTTTATTCGTAAATTTCAAAGGTACTCGATTTCCATGGAAAATCACTTTGGCCTTTTTTTTGTTTGTTTAACACAATTAAATTGAAAAATCCACAAAACGTCCATTGACAGATATATACACTCATATACACTAAAAAATAATATAAGTAAAGTGCTACTTTATTAATATAATGTAAAAAGGTGTACAGCTGAAAGTATGAGGTAAAGTCCAAATAACAAATGTGTATGTAACCAGTCAAAATACAAACAGAAAAAGGCATGTACGGAATAGAGTTAGCAACTGATATAAAAGGGATGCTGAGTTTTGTTCCAGTACAATTTGCGTCAATGAAATCTGTGTAACAAAGAGCAGCAAAACACATATGATGTATGGATATGTTTAAAATATTGAGTTTCAGTCGTATAATGATGTAGAGAGACGTAGAGGAAAACGCATCAGTTTTTGACAAGTCAATGGCAACAATTCCGCACACATTCACTATCTTATTGTGTCGGTTATCCCCTCGATCTGTCAACTACAAAATGCTATGCGCGGAGTCAGTCCAAATGTATCGCCATAGGCACTGATTGCAAGATAACTTTGGATATAAACCATATGATGCTTTATACACACATACGCATGCGTGACGTTTTATTAAATAATTATTAAATAACTACTAGTTACCACAAACATAAGTCAACCGCAAGGACATTTGTATTCGTACCTATGAGTTTCAATGCAAATTTCAATATTTATTTGGAATATCTACGTATTTCACACGATTACAAAAATTATGCAGACTAAACGATTTGGAATAGAGTCGGCATGCATTAATATTATTTTCTTATGTATATACTTCAGCCTTATAGTTGTCATTAGTTAAATACAAACACATTTCTTCAATAAGGAATAGAGCGGAAACATGTTAACGCTGTAAAACTGAGGCAAAGACATAAACTCACAGGCTCATTAGGGACGACACTTTCCGTTTCAATGGAATTTGTCGTTTAAAGTAAGTCTAAGCGAGAACCCATTGTATACGGAAAGTGTCGTCCCTCATACGCCTATTTGGACTACTCAGGCTAATCTGGGACGACACGTAACGCACATGGCAAATATAAAAAAACAAGGCTCATATTATCGTTGGTCGGAGGCCTTTAGCGAACACTTGTCTATCATAAATTAAACACATTTAATACAATCTATATTGAACTTAATTAGATATAAAAAATATTTTGGCACTGTAAAACCAGCCAATCACTTCAATTAAATAGAAAACGCAATTCCATCTCATCCCTCCGCATTTTAATTAAAATGATTTATCTCATGGCTCTTTCTTATTTGATAGCGTTTTGCGACTACTTACCCCAAAATTAGACGCTTTATAAGTGCAGTTTCTGTTCTAGGAAGCTTGGGAAGCCTTATAGTTATCAGCTTCGTTTACTTTTAATAACTCATAACATCCTGTGGTATATTGCCTATTACAGCATCAATCCGACATATTTGGTGATTTCCGAGATAAACATTTCGGTGTTTCGACACAACATTAAGCGAGGAAATCTTTAACAACACCGATATAATATCGTATTTTATTTCTAATTCCGATAATAATTTGGCACCGAGTGTTGACATTTAAAACATTTCGCGGTGTCTGGTTGCAAGAGAGTCTGGGGACCGTCGATGTTTGAAAGTCGGTTGACGTCTTGTGAGCATATGTGCAATTGAAGGCTGAACAGTCGGCTTCAGTTCGTGTGTAACATAATGCGTTTCTTTTTCGTGCGTATTGTAAATAGGTACATGTACGAGCGTGTGAATGTTTGAACGCTTTTGTAAATGTGGTTTGGTGCATCCTTGCATACTTTTCTTCGCCCATGCGTCCATGGCTGTGATATATATGTATATGCATCTTACTAGGCAGCTGCTGTTAGCGATCAAGGTCTAAGAATGATTATCCTTCAAGTGTACAAATATACAAATTGCATATATATGAATTTATTGCAGTTCTATACTATATTCTGCCATATTATACCCTTATTTGAAGAAGGAGTATTCATATTATACATTTTGTGCTCCTTTTACTGTTTGTCTATGTCAGAACGGAAGTAGATGGTCTTATGGTACCTTTTGGAGTAATGCAGTAGCAAGAATAACAAATCTGTATGCTCGCCGATTAACGTTGTGGTGCGATGACGAAATCGTTCCACTGTTGCTTTAAAAATGTATACGTCTGAATCCCCTGGTGAAACAACGGCATTACACCCCCTAATAGTCAGAGCTGTGCTGATCAGAGCAATCATGCTTGCCTTGTTTTTGTCGGGTCATTATATATAAAAAAAACACCCAACCCACAAACAATTGCTACAAAAGGTATTTTAACTGATTCTGAAAGGGTAGGATGCCCTTTATAACATATCAAAAGTTTACCAAAATTGGACCTCCGGAAAGCTTTTTTTCATGATGGCGTCCAAGATGGCCACCAAAACCTATTAATGATGATAACTGTGTGACTATTCACTTAAATTGCATTATTTTGGTGTGTATACTTAGGTTTCGGGTGTCAAATAACACATTCAGATAATAAAAAATTATGTTAGTCTATAACTTGACAGAGAATACAACATAGTGTCAAAATGACCGCTAACACAATTACCGCAAGTGCATAACTATTAACTCAACTGTGTATTATTATTTTCGTAATTTTAGTATAACTATATTTTCATGTTTTGTTTTAAATATTAATCCCCAGTAAAACCGTGTTTGAATATTCCGATACTGATTACTGAAGCTCTAGCACCATTAACAACAAATATACATTGAAAATACAGACCACCATTGTACAAACATATCAGACCTGCGTTTGCTAAACACTGCCGCATACTTGTTGTTTTTTAAAGGTTGTGTCAACAATGCCAGTATATTGGACCCATTCTGTGTACATTACAGCATTTTAAATCAGAGCTTTAAACAAGTAATTATTGTCTCATTTTCCATAAATGATTTAATAATGAGTGCGAGCACATCCAGACAAGATTTGTGTCCAATATGCAAGGAGGAGATTGAGATTTCCAAGAATAACTGGGCTGCTATTCAGTGGAAGGGAGTGAAGGGAATATATGAAGCTAGTGTAAAGCGTAAGAATAATCTTGTTATTGAGGCTAGCACTAAAGTACATAAAAAATGTCGTCATCAGTACACAAATGAAAAAAGCATTAAAAGTTATGTGGCAAAGCAAAGTTGTAGTTCTGTGCAAAAGAGAACCACAAGGCAATCAAGGGGAGGTTTTGAAAGTCATAAAGACTGCATTCTCTGCGGTTGTAAGGTTGAATTGGACAAAGGACATTTTAGCTGGGTACGTACTGACCAATTTGTGGAGACTATTTTAGTGGTCTGTGATACCCGTTCAGATGAGTGGGGACTTACCGTAAAGGGCCGGATGAATACTATATACGAGATTTACATGCAGCAGACGGATTTTATCATCATTCATGTAGTGGAAATTTTCGGTCCTTCAAATCTGTTCCGATAGAGTTTCAAAATACCCCCGAAATTAAACGCAGAATATCTGGTCGACCTAAAGATGAAGATAAGTATCAAGCATTTCAGAAGACGTGTTCTTACCTAAAATTACACAGTGAGGAACAACTTACTAATACGTCTTTGAGAGAAATAATGCGAGGGTACCTTTGCAATCCGGATTCGGAACCATATGACAATTACTGTTTAAAAAAGCATTTTAACACACGCTTCAATGAAAATATTCATTTTGCTGAAGGAGAAGGTTTGGACGATATTGTTACGATGAGAGAACAAATATCGCAGACATAGAGATCATATTACAAGCACAAGTGTAAGGAATTAGATGAAGAGTCATAGAAACGTGCTATCCTTGAAACTGCTTCTAGATTTATCAAAAGTAATATTAAGTCTGAGGTTGTAACCTTGACGAATTGGTATCCGAGTAGTGAGGATTTAAAGCTTGAGTCAGCTCTATCATTCCTTTCGACTAGTCTGGAGACGTTATTTTATGGAAAAGACACAAGACGCAATGTTACGGCAGTTGTTCATGCTATTATTCAAGCAGTTCGTCCACGAGCTGTCATTGCACCACTGCAAGTGGGACTTGCTGTACAAATTCATCATATATATCGGTCCAAGTTAATTTTGGATACTCTTCACGAAATGGGATTTTGTTGTTCATATACAGAAGTTATGAGATTTGAGAAAAATGCAGCGGATTTTATGGAACCTGATGTCCTGGGTAGTGATATAGATTCGTTGGAGATGTCTGTTCTCTTTTCCACAGATAATGTTGTTTGAAATATTGTCACCCTTGATGGCAAAGGTACTTTTCATGGGATGAGTATCATTGCATCTATCACCCCTGGAGCACGGACGAACTTTCTGATTCCGCGAAAACAGACCTCAGTGCTGAACACTAGAAATAAGACACAAATTCCTATCTTGGAGTACCGGTTACTTAGACATGCTTGTCATGAGGTAGTATTCGAGGACCTGCAGCGATTTTTGGATTATGACAAGAGTTTTGATATTTTGTTTAGTATCTTTCAGCTTCAAGCAGGCAACGCCGAATGGTCAGGGAATGATGCATATTTTGCATCAGGGGAGCCAGCACCATGGGCAGTCGTCCGTCAAATTCTTGCCTATGATCAAAAATTATGTACTCTGGGGAGAAATCGTGCATTCTGTCAACATTATAATTTGTTTATAACCTTGTAATGAAGCACAAAATTACCGAAATTGTAACGTTTGACCAACCCTTGTATTGGAAGGCTGCCAAAATAATCATTGATGCGCCACAAAGTAGTTGTCTAAAAACATTGTCCTGATGTTGGGGTGTTATCATACACTCGTGAACTTGCTAGGGGCTAGGGGCCATTTTCTTGTTGACAAGTGCCTTCACAGCCAGCTTATTATCCGAAATGACCAAGGAAGATCCCGAGATTCAGATACTTCTGGATCAGGCCGAGGAGTTGCTCTCTTCCCTTCTTAGGGGCGACACGATGCTAGCAGATGCTACATGTTCTGAGATTTTGATGACACGCAAGACGGCTATAGAGAAGAAGAAACATGAACTCGCCCTAACATGAAAGACAAGCCAATTATGGGTGAATTATCAGCTAATGGTCAGCATAGCAAGGATGTTGATCAACGCGGATCGTACTGGGTGTTGGTTGATGCATTTGCAGGCAGTATCCGATTGTCTACCCGTCTTTGCTGCAGACTTCAATTATCTGCGATCTGATTATTACTATCTTAAGCAAATGAGTAGCCTAGAGAAAACACATCCAAAAGTTTATCAAAAAATTGTTGATGGTTTTCACGTTGCTCGTTGGAGTAATAAGTGCTGAGCTGGGCTAAGCAGTGATCTTGTCATTGAGCAAACATTGAGGAGGTCTCTTAAGAGCGCAGGCGGTCTAACTCGCGGCAGTGGGATGACCGAAGGAATGCAAAACCTTTGGACCCTATCTGCACCTGTAACATCTGAGTACAATAGTGCAATGCAGGATTTCACAGACCTGGTCTATACTACAAGTCCACAACACCAAGAGTCGACTGAGGCGCGCATCAAAAGAGATGCTTCTGATCTCGAGAAAATGCATACCAAGATTACAACCTGCTCACCCTACACAGCTGATCCTACTCTGAGAAACATTGTCAATGGGATAGTGGCTGGGTCAGATGTGAATGTTCGTGCACTTTAAGTGGTTGGGAACAAGATTATATGAGATATCAAAGGAAAATTCTCCTTTGCTTACAAATTAAAGAAAAAGATAGAGCCAAAACTCTTTGGAAAAGCTCCGCTGTTAAGATTGCTGAAGACCGTGCTATTGATACTGCCCTTCTGTTCCAGCGTTTCCATGTTGTGTCAAAATCTGGAGGTCTTTCCTTTGAAGACGTATTGTCGTATGAACTTAGCACCCATCCTCCCGCCCTCTTTGAAGCCAAGACAATACTTCGTAAAGCAGACAAGCCTCAGATCATTCAGGCAATTAGAGAACATGCTGAAAACGCATCAAGTGAGGCTGTGATGAACTGTATTCATGAAACAGAGAATTACGTGCTTGATGGTGGCTCCTTACTTCATCGTTTACCATGGAAAAAAGGCGACACATATAACGCAATAGCTGAGTCTTATGCAGATTTTACTGTAAGTTGTGTTCGATGGTTACGAAGACGGTCCTTCTATCAAAGACAACACACACCAGAGATGAAGGAAAAACATGAACCCTATTTTGAGTTTCACCAAAGAAACAGAATGTTCATGCAAAAAGGAGGACTTTTTATCTCAAGACAAAAAAGGCAGGCATGATTGCTCTGATCAGCACAGCTCTGACTAGTAGGGGGTGTAATGTCGTTGTTTCACCAGGGGATGCAGACGTATATATGTTAAAGCAACAGTGGAACGATTTCGTCATCGCACCTCAAGGTTAATCGACGAGGATACATATTTGTTAATCTTGCTACTGCATTACTCTAAAAGGTACCATAAGACCATCTACTTCCGTTCTGATATTAACAAACAGTCAAAGGAACACAAAGTGTATAATATTAATCTTTTATCTTAATATTATCAGGGTCTTCGAACATTGGTATTGTCGTATTTTTAGCCGAGGATGTACGTTTCAGCGACGCTCGATTGGTCATTGTCGGCTCAGATAGTATTTAAAAGTACCTTGGGTATTCTTAAGTTTGCTAAAAAGTAAACGGAGTCCGGAAAATATACGTAAAAGTATCACTGATTATGGCTTGTGCATTTTTGCGTACTCTCTTCACTCGGCGTATATTTTAGTATACATAAGACTACCCAGGGTACTTGTAAGTACTCCCTGAGTCAACAACGACCAAAGTATGTTTGCGTTATGCCATTGGGAAGTTCATATAAGAGTATGTTGCTGTGTAGTACTTATCACTACCGCTAGGTAAGTTGATATTCATACGTATCTTTGTTTAATGATTTGATTACATGAAGATGTATGTAATAAACTATTGACGTGTTGACCAGATTATCGTTTGTCATGTTTTCGAGGTAAAAAATGGTTTAGCTCCTGATTATATGGGAGGAGTCGTTTATCCCCCAGGATTTATATAAGACAAGGTCATGTAGTAGGGGTGCTTTTGCAATTCCAAAGGTCAAAGGTTTTAGTTCCAAGTCCTTCTGCTCTCTTGGTTGCTCCTTGTGCAACAGCCTACCAGCTGACATATCCAGTATTAGAAGGTTACCTTATTCAAAATAGCAGTAATGAAGTACATGATGGACAGTTTATAAATTTCTCATTTTTATATCATTATTATCTATGTATCATTATGGTTTCGGTATAGGAATATTTTAATCAGTTCATCTAGATCTATTCATTTGATGATTTTTTTATAATTGCAGAAGTTGTGATATTGATATTGTTTTTATAAGCTTTCCTTTAGTTGATATTAAATTATTTTGATTAGGTTTTAAAGACATTGCGTAATATGTAAGTTTGTGTCTTAATTTCAAGTATTTCCTAGCTTGTTTGAAATCCATAAATATATTTGTTTATATTCATTTATAGTCTATTCCCTACTGTGAATACAAAATACCAAATATAGATTTGTACTGTGATACTACTATTAGGCCATGTATCTGTGATATTATTCCATTTAACAATGTGTACTTATATGAACTTTATTATAAGGTTAATGTTTAAAAGTTACTTTTTGTTAGTAAAAAGCTCTCTATGTCATGCCACCAGCACAAAGGACCACACTGGAAATAAGAGTCGCTCTTTTTTGTGTTTTCCTTGGTTAATCAATCATTCAATCAATCAATCAATTAGCCAATCAATGAATCAATGAATCAATCAATCAATATTGTTAATAGTTGAAAGTTTAAATCATTAACAAAAAAAGTTTTGAAAAGTCAAAGGAAGATTTCATTTACTGAATACGCTCATCTCCATAAAATGTTAACAGAAAATCTTGGGCTGTTTCGGCTCCGGTGGAGGCAACAACTCAGGCAATCCGCTTCATAAAAACTTGCCCGATTCTTCGACGTTTGACGTTAAAATTTTCCCCATTGTTGTCAGTCTCGCGTTAACGGCTCCGGTATACTAGAGAGGCTGGTCCTTTAACGACAGCTCAGAGCCTTTTAATAAGATCCATTTACCTTCAATAATCCGCAACGCTCCCGACGGAGCATTGTTTAATAGAAATCACGCTTCAAACGATGCATTTGATGGTTCCGATGATGGCGATGCCATGAGGGTTTAATAGCCTATACACGCGAGATTTGTTACCATATCCAAGTAGGACATCCTCCAATTTCCACCATGTAGTCTCATCTCTTGCGGCTGATGTCGAATAGTGTGATTTGTTGAAAGTTGAGATTTATATTTTGCCATTTATAAAATCTTGATACAATCATCGTCCTTGATTTGTGTAAATGCTTGTTAAAAACTACCCGTTACTTATGCTAATTTGCATTTTCTATTATCACTCATGAATGAAAAACTAAGAGTATAGTATATTATTTATGAACCAGTTCTGCCATTCTATTATGTTTTTATTTTACTGAGGAACGACTGTTTTTTGTATATATTTATCTCTGTCAAAATTTGCCATATCACACAAATTTGGTTTAAAACAAGTCATGTTGTACTGAATTCTACTGAACTCAATTTGAAAGTACCAAAAATTCAGTATAACTATTTTTTTATAATGTTTTTTTTTATATCACATTAAAGTCACATAAAAACTCAAAATCGAAGAATATTTTGAAAAAATAGTTCGAAAAATAAAGTTAACCCATAAAAAATCAGTGTTCCTTATAGCAATAGCCAAAATTTCAACGCTAGATGTGGTACGGTAACATGGATATAACGAGATACAAAATACTCGTTTTTATTTTTTTTGTTGCACAGTATAATCATTCCATTTTAGTTTCACGAAACGATATCTATTCATAGGACACACGAACACTTACTTGGTACATGAACAATGTTTAATATATTGTCCCGCATAAAACAAAAAAGAGCATTGGGTATCTTTTTAATCTTTGTTTCCAGACCACATCTGGCGTTGAAATTTTGGCAATGGCTATAAGGAACATCGGATTGTTATGTGTTAACTTTATATTTCGAAATAGTGTACGAAATATTCGTTAATGTTGAGGGTTTATGGGCTTTTACAAGAATTGCATCCGTTGCTATAGAATTTTATCGGGAAGCATTTTTCCCCTACTTCCGCATTTTAATTAGAATTGTTCATATCTCGGCTCTATCTAATTTGATAAAAAGGCATTGACTTAAGCTAAAATTAATAAAACATCCAAGTAATTGAAATAACTTTATTTTTAGTCAAATGACCCCAACTTAGATGCTTTATAAGTGCATCATAATAATAATAATAATCATCATCATCATCATAATCATCATCATCATCATCATCATCGTTATCATCATCATCATCAATCTCTTGACTGGTTTTGACGTTGGGGGTCAATGTGGGACGACAATACCAAAATCCTCTGCTTCTGAGAGTAATTTATCCGTGGAAAGGGATGTCCACTATTTGACATTTGTCCGTCAAGCTTTTTTTTCTGACGTACTCGAAATCGACTTTCCTCTAGCATGCTCTGGAGAACAGGCTGGCAGAGAGATTCTTGCTGATGGCGTTTCCAAACCAAGCCAGCTTTCGTTGACAGTGTCTCTTGTGGACCAGCACGTGCTGAAGTCATGTTCCGGACTTACTCATTGGTCTTGGTCGGCGTGTAGGAGATGTGGACCAGTCCGGCGCCTAAACATGTTCATACCATTTGTTCGTAATGGATTCTTAGTAAATGATATTGTATGATATCAAACAGCCATAATGAGAAAATCATAGAAATTGATTTCAGCTCTGAAAAATAAACACATTTGTACTATATTCGTAAGAACATATAATGCTATAATTCCGAACGATAATCGTATGTAGATACACGTATATATAAGTCGCAGTTATGACTTGTGTTATGTGCATTGTACAATGTACCTTTGTAAAGAATGAGATCACATTAAATGTACATTAGTGACATGTGGCAAATACGTCTACACACCTAAGTGACTAAACAGGACAGATTCTCTTGGTATGATGTATTTATTCCGATATGCTTGAATGATTACAAATTGCAATTTTATTGTGCTGTCATCAAGGACGACGAAAAATAGAATAACCGTTCCCCAGTCCAATATTAAATCAGACTTAAGCTAGATTTTCTATAAATATTCGGGTTTAACCTGCTAAGCACTGTCTGTTATTAAAGACCCAAAAACTTAATTGTTAATCATATGTTTGGATGACTTCCAATCGTCTTCGGCAACTTCAATTAAGCGCTCATCTCCCGACGGTATTTCCGCTTATCAGAAATCACGGGACAAACGACATATTTGATGGTATTGGTTAAGAAGTCTATCTTCTCGGAGACGGACGGGTAATAGTGGAAATCAGGAACAAATCAGGACCGGTAATTTGACCAATCAAGCGATTGCAGCCACGGAGTTGTTAGGAATCCAGTTACGGAGATTGCGACTTGCCCTGAAAGTCTGGACATTATGTTCACAAAACTTGGCACGAGCGAAGCAGCTTATCAACCAACCCACTAAAGACGGATTTTAATGATGTAGAACTTTTATAGTACTGGCATAGCATAGTTTACCCAAGAAGCCCAGTTTATCTTAAATAATTGTCATATACAAGAATACGCAAATAATGCTTCCATATGTGTGTAGTTTAGACAAAGAGAAGTGAAATTGAATTAAATGTTTTTTAATCCGGACATCCTTATTCATTGATGCCTTATACAAAAATCATCCATTCTTGCGTGGTAACCGCTTAAAGCGAAATTATACGATTTTGTCAAATATTTATGAATTTATAAAAAAAATGTGTAAAAAACTAATTATACATATATTTCAATATGAATTAAAATAAAACTTAAGAAGAACATGTGTCGAAAAATGCGAAATAAGCCAAATATATAATTCTGAAATCGAAAATATCTGTACAGTCGAATTCGCTAGCATGTATATCATGCATGTACGATTTGAACCTAAATTTAGTTTTAGTGCAGATTCGTTCACACGACACAAAGACACAATTTCGTTTTACGGATCTTTTTAGTTAGCTGCAACGATATCTATTCATACGACACACGAACACTCACTCCGATCCTAATAAAAAGACGAATGCTTCGATTATTGTAGGACAATATGTACGAAATATCTTCGTCACAATCGGCTCGGGGCGCTAATATGTCTTTGCTGCATTTTATGACATTCGTCTTCAATATATAATTTGTCTGGCCTATTTTGTGTTAGTGTATCATATTTTTATCAATATATTACAATTTAACACATATGCAAATCGTATAATCTCGCTTTAATAATAGTCAATATTCACGACTTACCATAAAATGTTATGTCTACGTACGCACGTGTTGCGTTTTCAAGTTCAAAGGTCCTTTCACGCCAGAGGATGCATAACGTGAAGACCCGTAGTTTGTCCCCGCACTCATGCCTAGTAAATATACTACACTGTAAATGGTGAAAATAATTTTGAATTATATCTGCAACTGCAGCTATTTCTTCTTTACTGAAAGATATTCGATTCTGGTATGGTCATGTGTTGTAAGGGGAAGCCGGGGTGCCCGGAAGAAATGCTACATGTCCGGTATGGTGACAAGGACCAAACTAACATGCGCCGGGATCGGTGATTGAGCGATAAGCATGTGTACCGACCACTTTGCTTACCGGACAGCAACGTGTTGCACGCATATTCCACGTCCGTCTTAGATATCTCAGTATTTATATAATAAGAAACATAAAAACTATGCAATAAATTCAAGATAAACATTGAAATAGGTATATTCGATTCAAATCAATGCACTTCAGCGTTAATTGAATATTTCGCGCACACTGTACTTTACGCACATATATTAAGCCCAGTTTTTCTAGAACGAGGTTCTATTTTATCCGGTGCTAAATATGTAAACACATCGTCATGATACACATATAAATTCATATATCCGCAAACTGTACAAGAACTATAAATATTGGGTCGTTTTCCACTGGTGCGAGAAAAATGAAGTTACTTGGAATTATTTTTCCCCCAATTTTTACAGGCTCGCTGTGAGAAGTGTACTACATTCTTTGTTACACAATAACATTTTGTTTTTGTTTTCAAACGTGTTCATTATTGAATGGAAAATTTGTGACCCGCATTATCTCGGAATGATTTTGTTCAAATGAGTAGGTGGGTTTGCAACGAACAAAATGCAACATCAAGAAGAGAAACTTTTAAATTTACATGTATTTTTGTAGTGTGTATTTTCTGCCTGTTTCTTGTGTTAATACATTTATTTGAGAAACAAATCATTGCTTGTTTCGAAAAACTGACCCAATTATTAATTATCGTTAATAAAGAATCTGTTGAATAACAATAGTATTGCATAGTTTTAAGAACAGCTAGTTTTGAAAACTGTCGGTTCTTAACAATGACTTGTTCAGAAAAAAGCTCTTAGCGATTTGTGTAGATGTTCGTACGTTACATGTTAAGAAACCGCGTTATATGCATTTCACATTAATATGACAAACTGAATCTTATGTTCATTAGAACAAAGACATTGTCAAAAAATATTTATTAGAATACACATGTATCCTGTCTTTCTACAAGATATTCGAGATATTCAAATTCACATTTAAGTATGTCAATGTAATAAAAATATATTTATTACATTACATGCTGACTAATATAAAATAACAAATAAAATAAAGAACTCCAACACTGCACCAGGTTATAAAAGCTCCATGTTAGTCGATGAAGCCGTACATATACGAACTATCTGCTTATAACATGAACCAAAAATGCAACAATTTATATCAAATACGGAAACAAACTTTAATTACATTTTAATTTAAACATTATTCCTTAAAGCCGATCTCATCTATAAACATTTGTATAACAGATTTCCAACAAGCAGATAATTATCCGGTCTAAGAGTCGTCGCCATAATTCAATAATATACTCGAGTCGGCAACGGAAATTCCATTAATACGTTTACGTTCACATAATGCGTTAACACACGATTTTTCCGGATGTACGGCAATGTTTCACAGACGCCTTAATAACATTAGAATTAGTTCGCAATAATAAACGTTCGGTAAATGCTCTTTCAGACTAAAGAGCCTCTTTCCCCTGCTAAATGATCACACTTAGGCTTAATTCATTTATCTCCGCGATGTAACCGAAACCGTACAGCGACAAATGTGTGTCCGGCTAAATGCATTTACTACAAGATTCGCTCGCTAATGAGATTTTATCAGAAAATATCCGTTGTCTTCTACAATTACCGCTTGTGCCGTTTGCGAATCTTTTTCTAACTGAGGCTCAACGGATGTCGACTTATAGTTCAGAGACGATTCTAAGAAATTGACGATGTATTTTGTTTTTTAATTTTCATATAGAGGTAATGAGATTCAATAAGAGTGGAAATTATCTTTTATAGAAAAATTAGAATCTATATTATATGTCAAATTATCACTTCGTTTTATTGAAACTAATTTTGATTGTCAGTGGTTTTGATAAATTCTGATAACACTTTGAAATGACACCTAAATGGAATATTTTCCTTGCCTTTCTTTGAAAAGGAAAAGATGTAATAACACATATCAATCATTTCTGACGGCAATCATTAAAGTTGTAAAAGCCTCGTTAATATGGTATCTAATATCGTTATATCGTTTTGGCTTGTTGGCATTGTTATATCGTTACACTTGTTTTTACACGCAGTACAAATCTTACATATATCGTTATCGATACCATTATAGACTAAATCTATAAATCTATCCCTTTATTCGAGACCAGGATCCTTTCTGCTCATTCCATTTTCAACCATTCATGCTGCTTCAAGATTAAGGTCAAAGTTATGTTAAAAATTTGCTGGTATGGTCATAAGCCATGCTTTTTAAGCTATACGAAATAGTAAAATGTATTTGAAAAAAAGACCATTCCAAGTCCAAATTAGGTTAAAGAAAAAGTTTAATCTGGTGATATTGGTGGGTAGCAAATCGCCGAAATAAAAGCCTCTTAAATATATAGAGTTGAAACAAGATTTCAGTGGTGCTTGACGAAAAGGTAAAATGAACTTAACCCAAAAAAGCCCATTACTCCAAATAAGGTCAGGTTCAATTAAATGTTGGAAATGGCCATAAGCAACAACGATTTATGTCTCAAAAAGTTATAGTCATAGGTGTTGTGTTTTAAGACATGGGCAACATCTGTTTTCTCTGGCATAGATTGACTAAGGGAAGATAGAACAAAATCTGCTTATCCCTTCTTATTTAGGTAGGTCAGGTGTGAAAACCTGGAATAAGTGTACGTACTTCATACTGTTAAATGTTGTACGGCCAGAACGTTTTATGAATAGATAGAAACGTAACAATCGGTATTCTAACTCTAAAACGGGCAAAATCTTTATTTCAAATTACATGTATTGTGAATAAATTTGGGCTGAGCGTAAGTGTTGTCATTTGCCATAAAGAAGGTACCACGATTTACAAAACAATTTCTCTTCTTCTGATCCACTTCATGTTGGACTAAACGGCATGGGAGATAGGCCACATGGCAGATAGATCAGATGGGAGATAGGCCACATGGGAGATAGATCACTCCAATTGGCTGTATGACATACCATTTTTGCGGCATTCATGATACCTTTTTTTCCTTTCGGTTAATTTCGAAGTCCATTCGCATATGTCGTTACTGATTCACTTCGACAAAGTTTCAAATGACTTATTGTTAAACGTTCTGGAAATTTTAAAAGGTATGAACGTTTATTACTATAATGTTTCTTCTTTAGAAAAATACATATTTCAGAGCACGTTTCTTGAAAAGCCACTTTTGATGGCATCGCAGAATGGCTGACTTATGCCATGTGTGATGTTTTTTATGCTGGCTTCATTTAGTCAGCGCGGCAATTGTATTCACATTATCGTCCAAATGTGAAAGTTGTATTTCCCAAATTGGTGGTATTTTATTTTAGAAATTACTTCTTTACTTTGACGTTTTATGAAAAGATGCGGGTCAGTGATCTAATAAACGCAAACTGCCGTCAGTTTATTGAAGTATTTTTAATGGTTAGCTAATTTGTTTTATGAACAGATTAGCTAATTGTAATGTCAGACAATTGTTTAGCTTTTTTTTTCTTCAAAGTATGCTAGGAATGGAGGATACAATATATGCTATAGACATAAAACAGATTGGGTTTCATGAAGCTCAATCAAACTAGCATTGACTTGTTCAATCTTTTGTTTTATTTTTCTATCTATCTTTCATGTAGAATGAAAGAAGATTTATCAAAACATGCAAATGCACTTATTCTTAAAGAAATAGCAAATAATTTCCCCGAACCCATTAATTGCGTCAAATAACTTACAGCACGCTGATCTCCGTAGATGTCCGTACGTTACATGTTAATAAACCGCGTTATATGAAGTTCCCATTAATATGATAAACTAATTCTCATGTTCATAAGGAAAAAAACATTTGTCTTAAAAAATATTTGTTGGAATACACATGTATGCTGTCTTTGAAAAGGAATTTCGAGTTATTCAAATTCACATTTAAGTGTGATAACAAATATATTTATTACTATTACATGCTGACTAATATAAAATAACAAATCAAAACTAATACTCCAACACTGAAACAGGTTATAAAGCTCCATGTTAGTCGATGAAGCCGTCTATATACGAACTAACTGCTAATGAAATGAAATAAAAGAGCAACAATTGATTTTAAATACGAAAACAAATTTAAATTAGATTTTAATTTAAATACTATTCCCAAAAGCCGATCACATCTATAAACATTTGTATGACAGATATCCAACAAGCTGATAATTAGCCGGTCTAAGAGTCCCCCACCCCTCAAACCACAACGTGGTTGCCAATATGACGAATACGACACAAGTCGCCATTTTGGTCGTTCAGACGGGTATATTTGTCGTGTTGGCGTGTTGGCAAATTTCAAACCCGACAACACGCCCACGCGAAGAGCGCAACAAAAACTCACTAATAGCGCGAATACGACTGTTATAAAAAGTAGCGACATTTGAAACCAACACGCCAACTCTTACGTACGACAAATATACTTGCTAGCACGACAAAAGAGCGCAAATACGACAATCATGTCGACCTTGATGTCGTTGTGTCGTGTGGTCGTGTTTTCGTGTTTGTGACCTTCAAGTCCATCAGCTAGCCTAGGAAAAAAACACATACCAAATGTTATATCATGGCACCGTTTCTTACACTCATTAATATTCATTACATGTATCGTTATCGCTGCCAATATTTACTTCTAATCTATCCCCAGGAATCTTTCGGCCAGTTCCTCAGTTGGATTTTCAACCATTCATGCTGCTTTAAGATAAAGGTTGTTAAGCCTTACGAAATAGTAAAGTGTATTTGAAAAATAAATAGCCCATTCCAAGTCAAAATTAGGTTAAAAGTTTAGTCTGGTGATAATGGTGGGTAGGAAATCGTTGTAAATATAAAGAGTTAAAACAAGATTTCAGTGGTACTTGACGTAAAGGTAAAATGAACTTAACCAAGAAAAAACCCATTACTCCAAATTAAGCAAGGTCCAATTAAATGTTTGGTGGTATGGGTGAATTCGAAGCAACGGTTTATGTTTACTTAGGGCAGACAGAACACAGTCTGCTAATCCCTTCTTATTTAGGTAGGTCAGGTGTGAAAAACTGAAATAAGTATACGAACTTCATACTGTTTAATGTCTTACCACAAGCACGTTTTCTGAATAGATAGAAACGTAACAAGCGGTAGCCTAACTCAAAAAGGGCAAAATCTTTATTTTAACTTGATGTTTTGTGAATAAATTTGGGCTAAGTGTACGTTTTGTCATTTGCAATAAATGAGGTACAAGGATTTACAAAAACATTCTCTTCGGCTCAAGCTTCGCTTCATACTGGACTTAACGGCATGGGAGATAGGCCACTCGAATACGCTGCATGGTATACCATTTTGGCGGCATTCATGATACACTTTCTTCATTTCGGTTAATTTCGAAGTCCATTTGCATCTGTCGATACTGATTCACTTCGATAAAGTTTCAACTGACTTCGACTCCTATTTTTTAGCGTTTTGAAATTTTTTAAAGGTATTTACGGTTATTACTAGAATGTTTATTCTTTAGAAAAATGCATTTTTCAGAGCACGTTTCTGAAAAAAGACACTATTGTTGAAACCATAGAATGGCTGACGTATGCCATGTGTGATGTTTTTATGCTGGCTTCATTTAGTCAGCGCTTCATTCACATAATTGTCCAAATGTGGAAATTCTATTACCCGAATTTGTTTTATTGTATTTAGGTAATTACCTCTTCACTTTGACGTTTTATGAAAAGATGCGGGTCAGTGATTTAATAAACGTTTACCGCCGTCATTGATGAAATATGTTTAATGGTTAGCTAATTTGTTTTATGAACAGATTAGCTATTTGTAAAGTCTGACAATTACTTAGCTTTTGTTTCTTCGAATTACGCTAGGAATGCAGGATACAATATATGCTATAGACATAAAACATGTTTCCTGAAGCTCAATCAAACTAGCATTGACTTATTCAATCTTCTTTTTTACAGCTATCATTCATGTAGAATGAAAAATAACCCGAAAGAAAGCAGCATTTTCCTATATATTTGAACTACAAAACTTATTTGATAATACGGCCTTATCATGTCCAGCATAGTAAATATAAGATGAAAACTATAACAACACACATTGTTTTCATTCATGAAGATTGATCAAAACGTGCAAACACACTTATTCTTAAAGAAATAGCAAAGAATTTCCCCGAACCCCATTAATTGCGTCAAATAACATACAACCCGCTGATCTCGTTAGTGCGACGGAAATTCCATTAAATGCCTTTTGTCCGATAAAACTTTCGCCAATATGGTTTCCATTACGTCTTCAGGCTAAACGAATTCATTCTAAATGTGATAATTTATAAGTCGGAAAAGAGGGAGATCTGTTTGAAAGAGCATCTAAAATGTAAAAGCAAAATGAAAACGTTATTTCGCTGTTTTCTTGATTTGGCCTTTCACTACAAAATGATGAAATGCTTACAACATGGAATATAGACGTAGATAATGTTCAATGTAAACATAAAGACTTCGACAAAAGATGGTATCGGAAATTGAATGTTGATTTTTGTGTTCAACAATTTTCTTACTATTAAAAATAATTAAGTCTATTTAAACATTACAGATTTTCAAGCAATCATATAGGGATAATACACGTTTTCGGGGGCATGATGATCTGCGGGCGCTCGAAAAATCCGTTCCTGCCCGAGTGCGCCTTTTGTCCGAGCAAATGTGTATTTTCGCTATTATTTTATAAACAAATCACACATACCAAAATAAATTAAAATAACATTGAAAACAATATGTATTGTTCATTCGACATCGACACAATAATTCTATTATTTCATATGACGGCATACAGTTGAAGGTAGTGTTTTACATATGCCTCACTCGGTCATCATCAGAAATGATGAGGCCTTCGCACTCGTGATTTAATTTCTACGCATCTATACTCCTTACTGTGGGTTATTCGACAACAAACCATGCTATAAAAATATTATTTCTAAATAAACCATGTGAGGGCACATATGATGCGATAAAATTTGTATCTACGAACATAATAATTATTGTACGAAAGATTCGTTGATTGTGAGTGTGTATTGGCTTTTAAACATAATTACTCAGTATAATTATAGTATTAGGACGCTGGATAATTAATTCTTAACGTTTTAGGTTCACTTGTATTGTTGAGATACCAATTCGTTTCTTTGGTTGACTGTGATCATATGAAATAGTGTTCACTAATTAGGTACATTGATGTGGTTATAGGAATCAAATTGCGTGAAGAAATTAATACCTTTTACGAAAATTAAGTACCACACTATGATTTCAAATTAAATTCATCTTCAATTATTTCAGCCAGATACGAGTTGTTATTGGATTAAGTACATCTTGCTATTGCTATTTATCACCGACTTAATGTACCACGGTATCTGAAAAACGGAATCACACTATCGTCGCTGTCGTTCTCAAACCTCGTAGCTCCAAAATTTTCAAAATATTTTTTTCGTCTTTTCCGAATATATTAAGTCTGGCGCGTGTTTTGTGCTATATCTCGTAGCTCTACGCCAATCAGAGCCCTTGAAAAAGCCACGTGACGAAATGTTGTAGAATGATTGTTGGCTTTTTTCCCGGCGAAAAGTCGTAGCGACGCCATTTCACCTATAGGTACGTCGTTTCGTTTGGACAAATTTGACAAAAACGTTTTTATAATTTTTTTTATTTGCAACTACGAGGTTTCCTATCAGGACGAATTGTCGTACCTCATAAAAATGACAAAACTGTGGTGACAAAATATCGTAGCTACCATGTCTGACTGTCAGTATGACTTATCAGTATGACTTACGCGTCTACGGCTTATACCGTATTTTGCAGCTTCATTTGTTTGCTATTTTTACAGAATTTCAATTTCTAAAACATCGTTATAAAAAAATGGGACGGTTTTTTCTCTCTCCTGAAAAGTTGGCATTTTGTAGCTACGAGGTTTGAGAACGACAGCGACGCTATGTGAAGCATTAATCACTATAAATAGTATATTATGATGTACTTAAGTAAATAGACAGCGCTAAAACTGCTACAATCTATAAAATGCGTTCTATTAATCTGATTTATATAACTCATGATATGCGTGATTCATAAAGTATGACATTCGACTCCTGCTCATGCAATATTTAATTAAACATATAATGTATTCTTTTATGAGGAGACTTATACGAAGACCCAGTTTCGGCGCCAAAAAATCCATTTTCAAATATACCGGAAATAAATTGAGGTGATTTATATCATGTTACTCATACATATATAACATGTAAGCATAATATTGATGTAATTAAAATTATTATTATAGGCAGTGATCCTTCAATAGCGTGGAAATGCTAATTCCAAAAATATGCACGGGAATACATGGTTTGCATATTAAAAATGTTATGATAATTAAACGTGAAGAATTTATTGGAGCCTCTCTGTTAGAAAATGGAAATCGACGCATGCGCGTAAAATGTCGCCCCAGATTAGCATGTTCAGTCCGCAGTTATTAATCTGAAAAATAAACATTTTCTGCCGTCCAGGTGGTTTTTCGCATTGCATCAAAACATGAATGTGTGTGTTTATTAACTGGTTTGTAAAACGCTTATGAGAAATAATGTGCCCAATCCTCTGCCTCAATGAACAAGGCAGTAATTTGTATTTATTTCCCGATCTTCTCCACCTTGCATGTGAATCGCAAGAGATACTATTTTTAGCTCACCTGAGCACAACGTGCTCATGGTGAGCTTTTGTGATCGCCTTTTGTCCGTCGTCCGTCGTGCGTCGTCCGTCGTCAACATTTTGCCATGTGAACACTCTAGAGGCCACATTTATTGTCTGATCTTTATGAAATTTGGTCAGAACATTTGTCCCATTGATACCTCGACTGAGTTCAAAACTGGGTCATGCTAGGTCAAAAACTAGGTCACTAGGTCGAAAAAAGTAAAACCTTGTGAACACTGTAGAAGTCACATTTGATGCCCTATCTTCATGTAACTTCGTCAAAATGTTTGTCTTAATGATATGTTGGTTGAGTTCAAAAATGGTTCCGGTCCGTTGAAAAACATGGCCGCCAGGGGGCGGGGCAGTATTCTTTATATGGCTAAAGAGAAACTTTGTGAACACTCTAGAAGTCACAATTTTTGCCCGATCATCATAAAAAATTGGTCAAAACATTGGTTTTATTGATATCTCGGACGAATTCGAAAATGGTCCAGATCGGTGAAAAAAACATGGCCGCCAGGGGGCGGGGCAGTATTCCTTATATGGCTATAGAGAAACCTTGTGAACACTCTAGAAGTCACAAATTTTACCCAATCATCATGAAACTTGGTCAAAACATTGGTCTCATTGATATCTCGGACGAGTTCGAAAATGGTCCAGATCGGTTAAAAAACATGGCCGCCAGGGGGCGGGGTAGTTTTCCTTATATGGCTGTATATATAGTAAAACATTGTTAACACTCTAGAGGCCACATTTATTGTCCAATCTTCATGAAATTTGGTCAGAAGATTGGTCTGTATGATATCTTGGATGAGTTGGAAAATGGTTACGTTTACTTGAAAAACATGGCTGCCAAGAGGCGGGGCATTTTTCCTTATATGGCTATTTATGGCTATAGTAAAACCTTGTGAACACTCTAGAGGCCACAATAATTGTCCAATCTTCATGAAATTTGGTCAGAAGATTGGTCTCAATGATATCTTGGATGAGTTCGAAAATGGTTACGTTTGCTTGAAAAACATGGCTACCAAGGGGCGGGGCATTTTTCCTTATATGGCTATATATGGCTATTGTAAAATCTTGTTAACACTCTAGAGGCCACATTTATTCTCCGATTTTCATGAAACTTGGTAAGAAGATTCATCATAATGATATCTTGGACAAGTTAAAAAAATGATGCCGGTTGATTGAAAATCTTTGCCGCCAGGGGCGGGGCATGTTTTCTTATATGGCTATAGTAAAACCTTGTTAACACTCTAGAGGCCACATTTATTGTCCGATCATCACGAAACTTGGTCAGATAATTTGTCCCAATGATATCTTGGATGAGTTCGAAAATGGTTCCGGTTGGTGGAAAAACATGGCCACCAAGAGGGCGTGGCATTATTCCTTATATAGCTATAGTTAAACCTTGTTAACACTCTAGAAGCCGTATTTATTGTACGATCATCATGAATCTTTGTCAGAAGATTTGTCCCAATGATATTTTGGACAAGTTCGAAAATGGTTCCAGTTGCATGAAAAACATGGCCACCAGTGGGCAGGGCATTTTTCCTTATATGGACTTATGAATCTTCATGAAACATTGTCAGTATATTTGTTTAAATGATAACTTGGATATTTATGAAAATGGTTCTGGTCTGTTCAAAAAAAGGTTGGTTGCCAGGGTGTTCACTAGTCATGAAAGTTGGTAAGAACATTTTGTTCTAATGACATCTTGGGCTGCACAGAACAGGCCAGTTCCTTTGAATCTCAGGTGAGCGACTTTGGGCCTTTCAGGCCCTCTTGTTTAATGTTTACCACACTTTGACAGATGCTTTATTGAAAACAAATTGTAATCGATTTTTGATGTTCTCTTTATAGCACAATATTAAATAATTATTATCGTGTGTTGTGTTTTGTTCTAACCGAACGGACGTATAAGCTCTTTACCGTCGCTTTTTTTGGCACTTGATAGTAAAAAAAAAATAACACGACATTCCACTAAAAGCAGTAAGAAATTCTCAATCATTTCGAACCATGAGGAACGAACTAGTAGAACAGAGTCCAATAAACAAGATTTCGTTCTTACAATAAGTCTTAAATACAAAATCCCGAGGGTAAATACTTATATTAACGACTTTATAACATCTTTGAATGGCGCTATAGAAAAGGTATTAGTAAAATAAATCTTTACTTTCCCTACAAAAAACACGGCACACACTTGGCAACTTTCAAATCACAAATTCTGATTAAAAGCTTGAATGCTTTTCCTAGCATTATAATAAGATTTAAGCCGTAAATGATTTTCCGCGTGGTAAGACAAATCGGCAAATTTGGATGACAGATTAGAGCAGTTTTACAATTATTTATTTAGAATTATCTGGAAAAATTCCTTATGCGTGCTTTCTTTATTGACTTTACTTGCCGTTTTATTTTTTTAAATGGGCGTCTATTTAAATATTAGGTTGGTTTACGCACATAGGGCATTTATTGATAAGACATGCTTTACATAAATGCGCCATATTGCCGTTATATTCGGATGTGAATATGTTATAAAAACCACCATATTAAACATAGATAGATAGATAGATAACACAAACTTTGTACAGTCGGTTTCAATTAAGTTGTTTTTAACTATACGAAAAAAAGATAAGGAAGAAGACAATATTTTTGTTATTTCTCGTAAAGTAGCAGTTTTGCGTTCTTTGGTCGTTCCAACCCGTAATAACGTTAGAATGGTAAATCAAATATCAAAGGCAATTAATTACGCCTAAGGGACGAAATTAATATTAATATAAATAATTTGCATTGATGATAAAACACAAACTTATTGTTAATGATTGTTCAACTCGGTATGGGCATAGATTTTGACAAACCATACTAGTTAATAAATAAAATAAACGTATTTTGCTTATCGTTCGACTGACGTTGGTTAAGCTATTTATGCTCACTTTTATAACTCACAATTGTTATTGATTGCAACGATGCATCTGGGAAAACCGGGCTTAATGCATCAATGTACAGTTTTACCCAATATAAGCCTTATAAGTCGGCACAGGCTAATCGGGCACGACACTTTCCGCTTTTATGGTATTGTTCATGAAAATGAGTCTTTTCCTACTTTACGCACATGCATTAAACACCGTTTTTGCACAGCGAGGCTAATATATATTTATGAATATTTGGAGCCTTAACATTAGATCATGCGTGCGGGTATGTTATTGCTAGAACATTATATTAAACACTTGAGATAAGACAACATGGAAAATTAATTTTACAACAATGAAACCAATTCAATATTATAACATAATAAATTAGTAATTAATAGATAATCATGGCTGTCACATTTCGGTTTTTGATATGATATGATTAATTCTGCTTTAGCGCTAAACATTTGCTCTGGGGTCGTAAGTGCATAAATGATATATAATCATGTATCGCATTACTGTTCACTGTGAGAACTGAATTAATAAATTATCTGACTAAAAGACAAACAGACGCTGTTGTTTACTTGTATTATTCTCAGTGCATTTACACTGACTGTTATTAAATGTATTGTTCCTATATTAACGCTTCAGTAATTCGTTACCTGTTTTAAATAATGTAAACCAACTAGAATTAATAATAAGTGTATCTGTGTTCTGCTTTGTCTCATCAGTAAATATCTAGTATTTAATTTTGAAAAGACATTTCTGTAATATTTCCTACATTTATTAAACAGAACTGTATAATAAATCTTATTGGTGACGTTAATATAGACGTTATCCGATTAATAGCACTCTGCGCCTGACCCTGCATGATGTGAAGACTTTCGCCTGTGGCTGATCATAAATTAAAGGGTAAACCTTTCAATGAACCATTCTTACGAGTACTTATTGTATGTTTTGATATATTGTAATTTTTATATCTTTAGTAGAATTTATTGGATATTAAGGGTGTACATATAAATTGTGATGTCACTATAGGAACCGTATTTTCAAATTTATGTTCTTTTAATCTTTTAAATAACTTTTAAACGTGATATTTTCCTTTTTTCTCAGCATGCTAGATTTGACCGTTGCGTATTATAATATGTAAGAAACACATGCAGATGCAAGAAATAAGACATTATGATTAGGAGCAGGAACGTTTGAACATAATTACTTTTCGTTAATCTTTAACATACGACATTGAAATGCATATCGTATGTAAAGCCATTGATACCTTTTTACAATAAGGCTTCGCTAAACTTCATGTAGAAAATAGCATTACCCCGGTAAATGTGTAGTTCACATTGTTTCAACCAGTAAAACAATAATTCATCGTTATCAAATAAAAGTTACTTATCATGGTAATTTTGTTTATTTCACTATAATTTACGATGTAGGGGTCAACAGATTTTGAATAATGTCATTATTTGAATGCTTACCATTTTCGAGAACCTAGATTTTCGCGACACCCCTCTTAACACATAAACGAACGGTTTCATAATAAAGCCAATTGCAAGTTGTGAGAGTGATCATATTCAAAGTGTTAAAAAGCATTAGTTTTTCCTTACATTTATCATTTTCACATACTTAGTTTGTCAGATTTTTCTTACATTACTTAATTAAGATTTGGAATAATCATTTGTTCAAATTCTCAACTTTGAAATGTATCGTGTAAAGTAATACACCAATTAATAGTCGCTATTCGAATTAATATGATATAGAAACATAGCATGTCAAACGTAATAAATAATACGATCGTCAGTCAGTTATTGAAAAAATAATTATAAACGGCGTTGCGTTTTGCCATTGGATATAGTAACACATTAATTACTGTTAATCAATTAACGAGAATTCTTTCAGAAATGGTGTTAAAGAATGTGTTGCACACAATAGTCAGTGCGTTTTAACAAACATAATAAGCAGAATATGTATATGAATCTGACTATTAACAGATCCACTAACATATAAATCAAACCATGTTTGCTACTTGCAATTTTAACCAGGAATGTGGACATTGTTCTTTCTTATTTAGGTTGACTTGGAGAGTGTCTGTTCCGAGACGCACTTTTACTCGAGTTATTAATATTGTTAGCGAATTGTTCATAACTAAAAGCACTGCATTGGGTTAATGAACACATATATATTATATAATTCCATAGGTGTTGCACAATCATCTTCGTTAGCCAGATTGTTATTCACATTTTTCACTCTTGGAATGCTGACTTATGGGTAATTCTTGCATAGCAACACACTGCTGTGTTTACATTTTCATCGCAAGACCTATTTTTAGGCATTATGTAAGAAAGCTGCACCAATTTTAGCAGGCGAAAGGTTATTAATTATATCATATAGTCTGTTTTGAATGTTTTGTCATTTAAAGTCTATTTTATTATTTATGAGTGTAAAGCGTGCGAGCGTTCCATTATTGGTGACAGTGACCAATTTCTGTCACAGTGACCAATTTATGGTCACAAGTGGAACGCCGCGGCTATATAAAGTGATCAAATTTTGTTCACAGGGTTCCATTCTAGTTTTAATCTTTAAAGGGGTAACATCTATCACGTTTTTCTCCAAAAAGTAAGCTTAACATTAACAATAGTAACTTTGGTATTGAACCCTTGAATTTTGAGACATAAGTAATAGCTCATACTAAGTTCTTTTAAATATTGAGTAATTGAACTATCAAATCTAACTTTGACTACCGTATTATATTTAGAGGAGCGTCATTGAATCTTTGACATCCATTTCTAATATGTGACTACGCTACATTGTCAAGAGCGTTAAGTCTGATGAATGCCACGTATTAATGAATGTATCTGATGTTAGCATTTTGTATATCAGTACACAGTTATAGCCGTTTATTGTGAATAAACCCGTTGAACATTTCGAACCGGAATTGCGTTATAAATTTAGTACCACGGAACGCAACAATATTATGATTAAATGATACTAGGCGGTTGATGAGTGATGAATAATAGTGAAAGACAACCTGCTCATTTCACCACGTGTCGATTGAACCTTGGTTAAGTTGGACAACATTTAAATTATGTAGTATTTGTGTTATAGGATTGTCTTAAAGCCAGTGTAAATCTGTAAAACAATAAAATAAAACTAAATTAAAATTAATAGAAATATGTCTGAGGCACTATTTTCCCAGTACATCAGTGAGCGACAGTTTTGTAATCATTATCTCCGCATATTAATGACACTCGTGAACTATGTGATATAATTCATAGAATGATTGCAAGATCTTACTCGGAAATTTATTCTCCCAACGATTATTTGTCATTATCACGGCTCATTTGGCATAAAGATGCGAAGAGTCAAATGTCACACACCCTCCCCTCTAAATGCGGCTTCTTTAAAGCGAGAATATACGATTTTTATATGTGATAAATTGTACTATATTGATAAAAAATATGTTACAATAACACAACATAGGCAAGACAAAATATACATTTATTTCATAAAATGCAGCAAAGACAAATTAGCGCCCCGAGTCAACTGTGACGAAGATATTTCGTACATATTTTCCTACAATAACCGAAGCATTCGTCTTTTTTATTAGGATCGAAGTTAGTGCTTTGTGTTTCGTATGAATAGATATTGTTGCAGGAAATTAAAATTATCCGTAAAACAAAATTGTGTCATAGTGTCGAACGAATCTGCACTTAAAACTAAATTTAGATTCACATCGTACGTGCATGATATACATGCTGGCGAATTCGACTGTACAGACATTTTCGATTTCAAAATTAAATATCTGGCTTATTTCGCATTTTCGACACATGTTCATGAAAAAAATTCAATGGGATATTTTTATTTTTTTTAAACACGATTTAACGCTTTAAAATCGCGATAGTTGTTCATCATTTGTTAAAATGTAGTGTTTCTGACCGTTACATAAATAATCTCTAAAAATAAGTAAACAATCCCCATAAAAATAGGATTTGTTTTTATGTCAAAGAAAATTAAACGAAAATAAGCACAATTCTTTTACAAAGCTTAAAATCGATATCTTAGTATAAAACAAACCTGTTTTATTTTATTTTTTGAAAATCCCATGGGATTTTTTCCCATAAGAAAAGCTAGAAAAAGCATTGAAAAAACAAAAATTCCTATGGGAAAAAGAAAAATCCCATGGGAAAATGCAGAAATCCCATGGGTAGACCGCCTTTGCAAATAAAGATCGTAGTAAAGAAATTGTATTTTTTAGCAAAATTAACCAATTATTAATCAAATGTAAGACTTTTATCTTTTACTTTATCACAAAGAAGCAAATCTTCAAGAAAAAGTGTTTTTAAGTTTGCGAAATTTCGGTTTCGCAGAGTTTTTCCGGTATCCGTTATATCGCAACTTTACAATTATTACATTTTCATTCAATTATATCAATTTGTTCTAGCTCCTTTCTCGTGCTAAGGATATCTTTAAAACAAAGAACGTTACATATTCTACGAGTATAAATCTAATAAAAGCCATGTATCAAACTTTTAGAGCATATGGTAATCAGCTCTATTGTAAAGTTATAAAAGCATTTTCTTTAATTATAGCAATTTGTTTACACTACTTCCTCGTACTTATGAAATCTATTCAACAAATAACGTTAACTACATGTATTATACTAGTATAACTCATAAACAAGCCTTCTTTAAACCTCGAATGCAATTATCTATAAAGCATATACTGGATAATTATTTCTATTAATTAAGATATAAAATCAATTTCATTCCATTATAACAGTTAGCTGTACCTGCTCCCACGTACTAAAGACATATATAAAACAAATAACGTTAACTATTCAAGCCGCTTCTTGGCTAACTTTGTAATCAGTTCTATTATAAAGTTATAATGGCACACTCAATAGGTTTGCAGTCCGCACATGCTAATCATGGACGATACTCTCCGCGTAAAGTGGATTTTAGCAAAGAAAAGACTTCCTTTAAACAAAGAACCGTAAGATCAAAACGCGTCGTCCCTGATTAAAAATGAGAATAAAGTCTTGGATAAGCATGCGATATAAGCCCTTGATAAGCATGCTCATTAAGCCCCTGATAAGCATGCGAAATAAATCACAAATAAGCATGCGAACTAAGCTCCTGATAAGCATGCGAACTAAGCCTCTGATAAGCATGCGAATTAAGTCCCAGATAAGCATGCGAATTAAGCCCTAGATACGCATGCGAACTAAGCCCCGGATAAGCCTGCAAACTAAGCCCAAGATAATCATGCAAACTAAGCCCATGATAAGCATGCGATCTAAGCCCGAGATAAGCATGCGAATAAAGCCCCTGATACGCATGCGGATTAAGCCCCTGATAAGCATGCGAATAAAGCCCTGATAAGCTTGCGAATTAAGCCCCTGATTAGCACGCGAAATAAGCCCCTGATAAGCATGAGAACTAAGTTCCTGATAAGAATGCAAATTAAGTCCCAGATAAGAATGCGAATTAAGTCCCAGATAAGCATGCGAATTAAGTCCCAGATAAGCATTCGAATAAAGCCCCTGATAAGCATGCGGGTTAAGCCCCTGATAAGCATGCGAATAAAGCCATGATAAGCATGCGGATTAAGCCCCTGCTAAGCATGCAAATACAGCCCTGCTAAGCATGCGAATTAAGTTCCTGATAAGCACGCGAAATATGTCCCTGATAAGCATGAAAACTAAGCTCCTGATAAGAATACGAATTAAGTCCCAGATAAGAATGCGAATTAAGTCCCAGATAAGCATGCGAATTAAGTCCCAGATAAGCATGCGAATAAAGCCCCTGATAAGCATGCGAATTAAGTCCCAGATAAGCGTGCGAACTAAGCCCCTGATAAGCATGAGAACTAAGCCTATGATGAGCATGCGAATTAAGCCCCTGATAAGCATGCGAACTAAGCCCTTGATAAGCATGCGAACTAAGTCACAAATAAGCTTGCGAATTAAGTCCCAGATAAGCTTGCGAACTAAGCCCCAGATAAGCATGCGGACTAAGCCCCTGATAAGCATGCGAATTAAGACCCTGATAAGCATGCGAATAAAGCCCCTGATAAGCATGCGAACTAAGCCCCTGATAGCATGCGGGTTAAGCCCCTGATAAGCATGCAAATACATGTAAAGCCCATGATAAGCATGCGAATAAAGCCCCTAATAAGCATGCGAATTAAGCCCCTAATAAGCATAAGAATAAAGCCCCTGATAAGCATGCGGATTAAGTCCCAGGTAAGCAAGCGAACTAAGTCCCAGATAAGCATGCGAATTAAGTCCCAGATAAGCATGCGAATTATGTCACCGTAATGTTTTTTTATTATATTTTCGGTGGGTTGCTACCAATCCCCAAAACGTGATAACCAAGGTGGTTACAAAAACAACCCGGTAAAGAACCAAATATAGTTAAAATATATATTTAGTAATGTTCTCCTCGCATAGCTGATCACATACTGATCATTAATATTATGGAAAACAAGGATTACAAATACAATAAATGGCTTACCAACAGATAAGGTGAGCAAAGTAAAACGGTACAATATTAAAGTAGCAATAAATTATAATATTAAATAAACAATACTATATTATATCAAATAAAAGACACACATAAATAAGCAAAATGAAATACAAAATATGACACAGTTACATGTGAAAACTAACCGTAGATATAAAATATGTAATAGTTACCTGTAAAGAACGAAATATAGTTCAAATATATATCTATTAATGTTCTCCTCAAAAAGCTGATCACATACTGATGTAAAAATGCGCCATTTTGGCATCTCCGTGTCTAAAAGACACATTTGATTGGTTAAATCATTTAAAAATCAACTATTTGATTTGTAAACTGTAAAATCAACCCAGAACTGGCTTAAATATCATGCACGAGTAATTTGTGAGTATTATTAAAAGCGAAACATGGGGCTTTGTATTAGTTCTACTAATAATCTACTAAAATAACTCAACAGTTACTCCTACATGTCTAGTAATACGATTATTATGACTTATTGAAATACCGTTACCTTAAAAAAATTGTAATGAATTAAATATTTAAATAAATCTACACGTAAATCTACCATACATTATATAAATGTATATCCGGTGACACATTCCATCCCCGGTTAATGTCGTCCTCGACATTTCATGAAAAAAAGTCAACAAATTTAAAGTTATGTAATAGCATATGATTTTGTTTTAAAGTGATACATCCATTATGTGATTATATACACCACTAAACGGTTTTCTTCATTACATACGTGTATTTTATATTAATAGAGTCGCGTTTAAAAACAAAACACTTTCAATACACGTCAAAATATGTGTACAATATATGTACCATGAACAAAGAAAATACGGTACATTAATGTTAATAATGCTTAAAACAGTTGCTTTATATAATATATAAAATCACAAGGCAAAAACAAGGTCTATATTACAAAAGCACCGGAAACCTGCCATGCTGGCGGTATTCGTAAGCGACTTTGATCGTCTCGGAAGTACACCAATTTCGCCAGGTGCTCGTCTGTGCGGTGGTATATATACTTCGATATTTCAGATTCTGATGATGTACTGCAATAAATGTCAGATTCAAAGGAGATTTCATTTGTTATAGGTAGGCTTTTCAATAGTAACATATTGTTTCGGTGAGGCGTTTTGATAACCCCGAATTTGTCTTCCTTTTGCACCTTAAAACAGGTTTAAGGGGGTCTGGTTGATCAATTATGCGATACACATGTTCGCCTCAAATATCTGAAAGATTATGTTTCCCTTTCAATCCAAATTTTTTATGAGGACTCTGTCTCCTAAAACAATTTTCATTTCCCGCACTTTACGGTCGTAGTAATATTAGGTTTTGTCGCCACCGCGTAAAGCTATCTTCTTAGCAATTTATATGATACCTGCAGACTTGTTTCAATCTGCCGCATATAGTCTGTTGGACAAGAGCCACTTACAGATTGCCTCCGCAGGCCTTATACTGCATCTAATGCTAGACGTGGCGTTCTACCGAACATGAGCCTATACGGGGGAAAGCTCGTGGAATCGGGCGCTGTACAATTATACGCATGTACTAAGGAAGGAATTGCTGATTTTCAGTCGCTCTTCCTTTGATTGGGCATTGTTATAAGCATTCGAAGAAGGGTTTGGTTAAAACGCTCACATTGACAATAACCCTGCGGGTGGAAAGGTGTTGTGTATGTTCGCCGGATGCCTGCTATTGTACAAAGTCGTTGTATGACCTTTGAAAGGAAATTTTGACCACGATCACTATGTAACTTTTCTGTGAATCCATAATGCACAAAATATATGAAAAAGTGCATGTGCCGTGGTTCGTGCGGTTTGGTTTTTCGTCGGGATTGCCTGAGCGTACCGAGAAAAATGGTTGGTAATAACCAGTACGTTTTCAAATCCTCCCTTTGACATTTCTAAGGAAAAAAAATCGATGCACACCAATTCCATTGGATAAGACGAGCAAATGTTAACTAAACCTGTTGCTCGTTGTGGTACAGTTTCACGCCGGATGCAACGATTGCATCCCTTCAACCACTGTGTGACATCTTTGACCATTCCTGGCCAATAAAATCGATCTCGAAAGAGACTCAATGTTCGGTCACGACCTTGATGTCCAAGGTCATCATGTACGGCCTTGAACATTGTAAACTGTACTGACTTAGGCAACACAAGTTGATTTTTTAACATCACCATTAAGCGTACATGAATGAGAATACCATCATACAGTTAAAATTTATGGAATATGTTGACGAACATCTGAACCTCTGGGTCCAGAGATCGTTTCTGAGCTGGATTAGGTAAAGATCTCAAAGCCACAAACAGCCGCACTTTTGATAAAACTGGGTCAGATTCTTGTCCGTTTACCCAGTCTTCAGTTTTAATGACTGCAGTTTGATAATTATCATGTGCAATCTCATGTTGTATGAGTTCTGGCTGGGTCTTGGTGTGCATTGCGAAAACAGCCTGAACAACATCCTGTTTTACAGAATGCTGCTGCTCTGGGTTTTTTCAGTGTGAACTGTCAAGACGGCCTGAAACACGTCTTGTTCTACATGCTGATGGTCTTGATTTGTATCAGCACTGCCTGCTAACACAGTCTGCTCAACGTCCTGTCGTACAAAACATTGTTCAGGGGTCAGTGTATTTTCACATGTATTCAGTCGTAATAGGGCGTCGGCTTCGACATTTAATTTTCCAGACCTATACTGAATTTTAAAGTTGTAGTTTGCCAGCGCAGCTACCCACCTATGTCCACAAGCGTCAAGTTTCGCAGTTGTCAAGACATAGGTTAGTAGCTTATTGTCTGTGAAGACATCGAACGGGTTACCATACAAGTAATCGTGGAATTTTTCAGTTACCGCCCATTTAAGAGCTAAAACTTCAAGTTTACTTGAATGGTAATTCCGCTCGGATGTCTTCAGACTACGATTCTCAAATCCAACTACCATGTCAACCCCATCCTGCTTTTGGTACAAAACTGCACCAAGCCCAAGGGCGAAGGCATCAGTGTACACCTTAAACGGATTGGTTTAGTCAGCATACGCAAACATAATTGTCGTGCTCAACTTCTCGATTAGAGTGTTAAATGCACGTTGTTGTGGTTCTCCCCACAGACACAATGTGGCCAAGATAGCCCACCTCTTCTACCAAAAACTCACATTTAGAAGCGTTTAGCTTCAGGTTATGAGCCGCTACACGTTTAAACACAGCTTCCAGTCTTTCTATATGTGTTTCAAACGTGGGATAAAACACAATTATGTCATCTAAATAGATGAGGCACTCTTAAGGTTCAAGTCTCCCATGTAAACTTCCATCAACCTTTGAAAGGTTGCTGGGGCGTAACAAAGGCCAAATGGCATCCGGGTGTGCTTGTAGAAACACAAGTTTCCCACTGAAAATGCCGTTTTTTCTAAATCTTTTTTGGCCATTTCCACCTGCCAGTATCCGGATTTTAGGTCAAGTTTGGTGGAGTACTTCGACCCGAAAAGCAGGTGGAGAGTGTCGTCAATTCTGGGTATGGGATATGCATCTTTATGCGTTCGTGAGTTTAATTTTCTATAGTACATTAAATTTTAAAGCAACTGATCTTTAAGTTCATTATTTCAATCACAAACATAACTAGAAGTTGCGCGGCAGAGGCCGACGCGAATCCCCACGCCGCATAGATGTTATATTAAAAGGCAAATTGGGTAAGCAAGGCCTATGTTGGTGGGGCCCTGGGGTGGGTAACGTGGACATGAATGGACGAGATAGACCGTGTTTTCATAAGAGATGTTCAATATTTATTTAAATTCAACTGGTGAATAAATGAAGAAGTTATGTTAAAAAAAAATTTAGGTACGAAAAAAAATGGACATGGATGGACGAGATAGACCGTGTTTTCATAAGAGATGTTCAATATTAATTTAAAGTCAACTGGTGAATAAATGAAGAAGTTATGTAAAAAAAAAATGGGGTACGAAAATAAAATTTGGGTACGAAAATTTTGGGTACGAAAAAATTAAGCCCAAAAACAAATTTGGGTAAGAAAACAAAATATGGATACGAAAACAAATTTCGGTACGAATTTTTTTTCGCTACGACAAAATTTGGGTACAAAAAAAACTTGGGTACGAAAAATATTTTGGTACGAAAAAATTATGCCAAACAAAATTTGGGTACGAAAAAAAATTGGGTACGAAAACCTTTGGCTACCAAAAACAATTTGGGTACGAAAAAAATGGGTAAGAAAAAAAAGTGGGTACGAACAATTTGGGGAACGAAAAAAAAAATGGGGGTACGGGAATGTAGTACCCGTGGACCTCAATAAATTTCAAAGAGGACGAGAACCAAGCTGCCTTTAAATTTATCAATGGCCCTTGGGTGGGTAATGTGGACATGGATGGTCGAGATAGACCGTGTTGTCATAAGAGATGTTCAGTATTAATTTGAAGTCAATTGGTGAATAAATGAAGAAGCAAAAACAAAATTGTGGGCGGGCGTGGTTGTCAACAATCTCCACCTACACTATTAGCACTAGAACCTTGAAACTTGCACACATGGTAGCTATGAGCATATGTGCGACGGTGCACTATTTGGAATTTTGATCTGACCCCTGGGTCAAAAGTTAGTATCATGTGCGTCGCATGTTGTTAGTAAACTGAGTTTTTTTAACCATTTTACCCATTTATTTACCCCAAGAATCAGATCAAAATTCCGTCGCCGTCACCGTCGCACATATGCTCATAGCTACCATGTGCGTAAGTTTCAAGGTTCTAGTGCTAATAGTGTAGGAGGAGATAGTGACCGAACGGACGGACACAAAAACAGGAGATCAATACAATATCCCCACGCTTTTAAAAGCGTGGGGATATTTACAAGTGTGCGGATAATTATCACCACAAGTTTAATTAATTTCTTCTTTTCCTGTTTTGATATCCTAATCATCATCATGTCTCTCATTCAACATCAGCATTATCAGTAGTATGTTCAGCATCATTAATTAGTATTGACGTTATAAAAATTAACATGATCATAATGAGTATATATATTACAAAACGACAAAACCCGTTTGAGTAGTTTTATTGTATTACAACTTTCATACAATGAATTAGGTCCAAAATGCACGTACACTAATTTTATAATAAAAACACAAGCGATATTGATAAGTGGTAATTGACTCACAAAATATAATATGACAAATATATTCTAATAATTATAAGAAATTGAACCTGGATCTGAACCCAAACTATTGAAACTGTATCAAATTTAACATAAGGCGAGTTGATTTCATTTATTAATCTTAAAGGTTCTTGTCAAAGACACACATTACATAAGGCGAGTGGATTTCATTGATAAATTTTGAAGGTTCTTGTCAAAGGCTGACAGCATTTAATATGAGGCAAGTGCATTTCATTTATAAATCGTGTAGGTTGTTGTCAAAGACACACAACATTAAACATAAGGCGAGTGGATTTCATTAAAAAAATCTTTAAGGTTTTGGTCAAACACTCACATCATTTAACATAAACCGAGTGGATTTTATTGATAAATCTTAAAGGTTCTTGTCAAAGACTCACAACATTTAACATAAGTCGAGTGGATTTCATTGATAAATCTGAAATGTTCTTGTCAAAGACTCACAACATTTAACATACGGCAAGTGGTTTAATTGATAAATCTTTAAGGTTCTTGTCAAAGACTCGCAACATTTGACATAAGGCGAGTAGATTTCATTGATATCTAAAGGTTCTCGTCAAAGACTCACAACATTTAACATAAGGCGATTGGATTTCATTGATAAATCTTTAAGGTTCTTGTCAAAGACTCACACAATTTAATATGCGGCGAGTGGATTTCATTGATAAATCTTAAAGGTTCTTGTCAAAGTCTCACAAGATTTAACATAAGGCGAGTGGATTTCATTGTTAAATTTGAAAGATTCTTGTCAAAGACTCACAACATTTAACATAAGGCAAGTGGATTTCATTGATAAATCTTAAAGGTTTTTGTCAAAGACTCACAACATTTGACATAAGTCGAGTGGATTTCATTGATATATCTTAAAGGTTCTTGTCCAAGACTCACAACATTTAAAATACGGCAAGTGGATTTTATTGATATATCTTAAAGGATCTTGTAAACGACTCACAACATTTTACATAAGGCGTGTAGATTTCATTGATATACCTTAATTAAGGTTCTTGTCAAAGACGCACAACATATTACATAAGGCGGGCGAGTAGATTTCATTGATATATCTTAAAGGTTCTTGTCAAAGACTCACAACATTTAACATAAGGCAAGTGAATACATTGAAAAATCTTACAGGTTCTTGTCAAAGACTCACAACATTAAACATACGGCAAGTGGATTGCATTGATAAATCTTAAAGGTTCTTGTCAAAGACTTACAACATTTAACATGAGGCCAGTGGATTTTCATTGATAAATCTATAAGGTTCTTGTCAGAGACTCACAACATTTCACGTAAGGCGAGTTGATATCATTGATACATCTTAAAGGTTCTTGTCAAAGACTCACAACATTTAACAAACGGCAAGTGGATTTCATTGCTAAATCTTTAAGGTTCTAGGCAAAGACTCGCAACATTTAAAATTCACAACATTTAACGTGAGACGAGTGGAATCTTGATAAATCTTAAAGGTTTTTGTCAAAGACTCACATAATTGAGTTTCGTTGTGGGAAAACGTGGACTTAAGGGATTCGCGTAAAGTGTCTGCCTAGACCAGCCCAGATAAGCCTGTGAAGTCCGCACAAGCTCATTGGGTACGAATCTTCCGCTTTTTTGGAATGTTATGCTAAAATAAACGTCTCTTCTAAATTAAATTGTCGTTTAAGTGAAGTCTCCTCTAAACGAAATTTGCGGACTGCGAAGGCAAATCTAGGACGACACTTAATAAACATTCATTAAATCCATTTTTCCGAGAGCACGGCTAATTTCGATAGAAAATAATCTTCAAATAAGTATTTATTAAATTGTTAATGCACTTATAGTTTGTTTTTATAAATACACTGCAAACTGTTTATGTTTAATAAATATAAACATTTTCCCGGGGACCATTTAAGTTCGCGTAGGACACACGTGATAGAAGTAAAATTGTTATGAATGAAATGCACCGCCTGCATGTACACCATCGACTTATGTAAGTTACTGCATGCACGCTATCGATAAAGTGCTCGACTATTTCAGACGTCACATGAGAGGAATGTATTGAACAAATTAATTGTGTACACTTTAACTATTTTACCAACAAATTGACACTACCGGTCTATATATATATTCATGCGAAAAAAATGGGAACCAGCAAATTTTAATTGATTTCTTCATTAGGAGAATATCTCATCGATATGCCCCTTTGACACATTACTTTAATTTGGAAATTTGTAGACTAACAATTGAAACATAACAAGCAGTGTGCACAACAAATTTGTATATATGATTAACTCTATCATGCCACAAAGCAGTTCATGCTGAATTCTAACATGCCACATAGTAGTATATGATGAATTCTAACATGTCACAAAGTAGATTATGATGAATAATTACATGCCACAAAGTAGTATATGATAAATTTAATATGTCACAAAGTAGATTTTGATGAATAATTGCATGCCACAAAGTAGTACATGATACATTCTAACATGCCACAAAGTTCTATGTGATGAATTATAACATGCGACAAAGTAGTATTATGATGAATTTTAACACGACACGCGGTTTCATTTCGATTGACAGGAAATGATCACAGTTTATTCAACACATTTCTTAAGTAGCAATTGAGAATGTTTACATTTAAAACATTTTGCTTACATAAGCACGATAAAGACAGTTAACGTATTTTATCTTTTGAAACATGTAATGTATTCAATTAAAAATTAGACGTGTACATGAGTTTGTTGGCATGATATTTGTTACATGTATGCAGCAGCTAATTCAGCTGTCTCTGACTGAATCTGTCGTTATCATGGTAAACGCTGTATATTTGCTATTTAGTTTTTTTTGGTTTCTATTGATCAAGTCTCTACGGATGTATGTACTCACTAGGTCGAAGCTACATAACTCTTTAGACGGATGGAAATTCGATTGTCACTACCTAGATGTTGAACGAATAAGTTATAAGTCTCATCATCAGCGATACCATCATCATAATCATCGTGTCTCAACAGCAACATTGTCACGTACCGACCAAGCAGAATCAGCAGACTCATACCATCTATTATCACGTATCCGGTCTAGTATTCGGAATCGTTTCACCGCGACATTCCTCTGTACAGTCAGTTCTTGTTGGATGGGAATGTATTCTTCCGGAGGAATTGGATCCTCTTGTCCTAAAAGAAAACCTTCATTAGTACAAAGTGCACAACCGAGTTCCAGCTTACACTCTAACAGTCTGAGTACACGCAGAGAGTACCTTCAGTAGGTCACGTAATTGTGGCGGAGATATTCCGGTACAGTAAAAATTGAAATACTTCAATGACTGAGGGAGTTGTAGGTCCATATATGTAAATACATGCAATGTAAGCGTTTCAAGCTGCGTGAGCGAAGATATTGACTGTGACAACAACTCAGCATGATTTACGTTCAAACTTCCCGACCCATCACTCAGACTCAGACTCTTGATATACAGACCATGCAGAGCATCTGACAGACCCGAACAGTCATCTTCCACTCCAATACTAAGCGTGTCCAGCTGTCTCAGCGATTTGAATAGCCGAGACAAGGGTTTCATCTGTTGCACTGCCAACTCTTTCATCCAATCCCGTCAAACCTCCTCTTAAACCATTAAGACTCAAACTCTTGATATTCAGTCCATGTAGAGCATCCAAAAAACCGGGACTGTCAAAATTCACTTTAACATTTAACATTTCCAACTGTGCGAGAGAAGATAGAAGCTGCGAAAACGACGATACATGATTTACTCTCAAATCTCTATTAGTCAGACTCAGACACTTGATATTCAGACCATGGAAAGCCTCCCAAAGACCGGGATTTTCATTGTTTACGAAAACGCCGACGTTTTTCAGCTGTTTGAGCGACGAGAGCATTTTGTACAGCGACGACACGTGAATAATGTCCAAGCTTTCTCCACTGCCAAACAAACTCAGACTTTCGATAGGCAGACCATGCATAGCCTCAATCTTACAGGGCTGGGCATTCAGGTACATACAAATGGTTTCCGTATTGTTTGAAAGGAGAGCCTGCGACAACATCGATGCATTATGTACTATCAGACCACACCACACACTATTTATAATCAGTATCACACGCTTGATATTAAGGCTATTCAGAGTCTCCCACAGATTAGGGCTGATATAAGCATTGACATTGACTTTTATATTAAGCGTTTCCAGTTGTGGGAGTGATTGTACTGACTTCAATAACGACTCTGCATTTTGGTTCTTCAATTTTGCATTGAGTCCACTGAGACTCAGACATTTGATAGACTGACCATGTAGAGCCTCCCACAAACCGGGGCAATGATCACTTTCTAAATGCAAACTGAATGTGTTGTTTACGTCCGTCGTTATTGCCGCGAATAAACAAAATCTGCTGAGTGCGCCCTCTACACGCGATGAGATGTCACAACGCATCAAGGCACATTTCACCTCGTGGTCCAGTGTCAGAAGCGTGCTGAACAAACTGTGTAGCCCAGCGGAGGAACATGTGACATCAATCAATGAAATGTGTTTAATAGAGGGCAGTACTAAAGGTGGATCTGTACACTGTGCTGGATTTGCACTGTCTAAAACAATCCAGACCGGCTGTTCTGATCCAGCAGCACTGTCAGACTCTGTAATTAAAGTCAGCCTTAATTATTTATTATTCTCTTAGTAATTCTTGAATGCATAACAAATATAAAAATTGAAATATAAAAATTGAAAAAACGTACACAAGTGAATGGCATTAGGTGAAGCACGTTGCATACTATAAGTCTTTCGGAAGAAGTTTACTTGTTATAACAGTGATTACCGTTAACACATATTAGGCATGTTAACCGTGCGATTCATTTGGTGCTGATTTAAGTAATCCGTGTTATAGAATATGTCTATATGTATATGTCTATTACTTTTTAATACTCATTGAATAGGCAAGCAATTCGACATGCATCTACCGGGGGCCGTAGATCTGGAACTTATTTTCGATCTTGGCAACACAACTCTTTTGGGCGCTGTATAAATAATAAGATTTCAACATAACTTTAATGAAAACCCGGATCTTATCATTTACCGATCATATTATCATTATTTACACAAGACAATGTTGTGCTCGACTAAATTTTTAAAATGCAATGAAAATAATTATATCCTCCGCTTATATAAAACTGCAGGTTATCTATTAAGGAAAATATCATCATCATCATCAGCAGCAGCAGCAGCAGCACCACCACCACCAGCAGAATCATCATCAGCAGTAACATCAGCTGCAGCAGTAGAGGCAGCATAAGCAGTTAATTTATTTAAAAAAATGAATTAAGGCGAGCACAGTAAAGGTGTACATGACATCGTTGCCTTGAATAACTATGTGTTGTCTAAAGCGTATACCTTGATTAACCAAAGAGGTGAATATGGTCCTAGATGATGTACCTCTGTGCCATGTGTTTGATATCTGGTAACCATATGCCTCCGTGTTATGGTCAATTCTGACCCAAAAGGCATTATCTGAACAAAAGTTAAATACCAAATGGATAACCTCTGGGCAGTGTAGCTTCACAGAAAATTTAACGTTATTTTGTTGATTAAGAAGAAATTCAAAATTTGACCCATATGGACTTATCTGTTTTGATAATTTGCCCATTTTATTAAAATAAACATTTAAAAGGACAACTCTCTAATATAACATAGAATATCGAATCTCTGGTAAATGTAGTTTCGAATCACTGGTACATGTAGTTTCAGGGACAATGATTCTTAAATTATCTTGCAATACAATAATATAAAATCATTTGACCCTTGGAGTGTGGCCCTTTTAGACTCCAGTGAGATCATGTTTACAATCATGCCGGTGGACCACCATACAGTGTTACATATCAAATAGAAAATCACTGTGTCTTATTGATTCAGAAAGGATATTATGTAATATTGTTTTATTTAAAAAAAGTGTATACAAAAGATGAATAAAAGTTACCCGGGGGCATGATTTGAGCAAACTGTGCATATGACCATTATATAATGTTTCATACCAAATATAAAAGTTCTGGGACGCTTCCATTCGGAAAAGATGTATTTCTCTGGTTATCGACCAGCACTGGACACGAACTATTTTGTCAACTTTCAAAGAGAGTCACTCAATAAGCATTTTTTGGGAATTCTAATGAAAGTCTACCCAAAGGTATAGGCGATGTCGTTTATTACACATATATTTGTCCCATATCTTGGCGGTGAGTAGGGGGTGGGGGCATAAACATAAACTGTATCGAATATTTACCCTTAAGCCAAATGCCGTTCCCAACTACATTTAATGAGTCGATCATGGGGCAGGATGACAGTTTAAACTCAATATGGGATAGAGGCTCGGTTGTTGCAGGTGAACATTCTCTGCCCGGAACATGACTATCTCTGTCTCTTAAGTTTATGTCTAAGCTCAATGACAACATATTGAACGTGTTATTTTGCCAAACGCTATGAGCGTCCCTCATATTATAATTGGCGCAGTGGATGTGACTAAGTGTCAGGGCAATTTAGTTTGCGCATTGGCAACAGCTTCTCATGTATCCTGTTAGTATGATGCCACAAAGGTTATTATCAAACCCTGATTTTACACGAGCATTATTGTGTTCATCCATTATGCCAGAAAGCTTATTCGCACCCAGGATGTCCAGTCCACACAGAAATATGAAAACCTGGGATATGTCGAGATATGCATCCTTTTGACGGTGAAGATATCCGGATATGACGTCATCAATTAGATTGAGATGGGTATTACGGGCGATATGATAAGCAGCAAGGAATTCGTGCAAGCTCTTATGGATAAAAGAAAATGCTAAAGATGATCGTAATATAGATCCCTTTCGTGTTGCCGATAAAATACCCGATTTCAATGCAAAGTCCAATCGTTCTTGTTCATGTAACTTGGAATTAGAATTCTTTAAATCTGTAATGCTAAACACTAATGAATTTTCCCGTTTATCTGAAAAAAATAAATAAAATGCCGCTTCTGCCAAACGATCCACGTGCTCATTGTTGGGTTTTATATATTGTGTCCATGTGAAGCATCGAAAGGGCGGTCTTTGAAATTCACTTGTTTCACTGTTCGCCTTCTTAAGAAGACTTTCCAGCAAGAGGCTGTATATTTCACACCTAGAGCCCTTCAGTTCAGTCCCTTCTGACCACGACTGCACTATCAACGACAACAGCATTGGTGAGACCAGCAATTCATACAAGTCGTTTTTGAATACGTACGATTTAAATTCAGAGTGTTTATTGTCCAAAGCCTTGCTTTCCTTATATTCACCTCTACAAGCCAGAAGTCTTTTGCTCACATCAAAAGGCTCGTTTACGCCTTCTAGTTGTAGCAACCTGTCAATTTTTGAGTCGAGTATTTTCGATTGTGACATTTTCCAAGGTCGAGTTGTAATCAACATATCGCACTGACTGAGGGATACAGCCAGTGTCTGCAGGTTATGACCTCCAGTACCGTTCCACTCATCTAGACCATCAAGTAGAACCAAACAACGTTCACGTTTCATGATCTGAATCAGTAGTTTGTACGCATTATCGCGATCTTCTTTGCTGTAAATTGAGTCAATTATTTGATGTTTAATCATCTCAAAAATTTCAAACTCCAGAACCGATTCCCTTAAAGTGACATGAAATATGAACATGTACGATTTAAGAGAAGTAAAATCTTTAAAGTAATGACCTCGTTTTATTCGTGAATCACGATCGGCGCTGTTAGTTTCAGCCGTCGGCAAGGCTTCGACTAATTTTGTCGTCATAGCACTACACCAGTCCATAATTAACTTTGCAAGGAAAGTGAGTTTACCAGAACCCGCTTCGCCTTGAATAAACGTAGGTCGGCTTTGTTCACCATCCGTTAAAAATACATTTCTGTATTCTGTAATTTGTGTACCAGATTTTATAAAGGACCCCTTGTCTTTTTTCATAAGCTGCAAATTGGATGGCATGTATATGTCAGCTAAAGGTGCTTGAACCCAGTCATTCAATGGCGAGGTGGTCACTTGACTGAGTGTTTTGGCGTAATGCTTCATCATCACTCGCAACATTTCTGAAACCATTCAAACAAAATGGTTAAATATATGAAGATTTATTAACAGGTACTCCTTGGTAGTTAACATCATAATGGATAAATGTATATGCACTGTATATATAACGTATGCTGTAAAACCGCGACCACGTGCAACTTATATTGCAGTATTGAACCAATCTTAATACAATCAAATAGTGTGTTTGTAAATTGTTTTCAATATTCTATATATAGGCATTAACAATAATGTACATTAATTTATTTATTAATCATATTCGCTGAACGTTTTGTTGAATAACACCATTGCAATACGCATAGCTCGTTCATTTATACGTTTACATGAAAAGATTCAAGTTGTTAACCTGTTATATTTTCTGGATATTATAACTATATTATTACAATGTCAACTTGTTTTGAATTGCAATTCCCCGCAACGAGATCATTTTACCTGAAGTTTAATGTTAAACATCTGAAGGTGTATACGCCCGAGTACAAACTAAAGTACACAGAATTACACAAGGCAGTTACTCTAAAACTGTGGAAGAAAACGCTATCCTCGTGTACTCCGCCCGGCCACTGCTAAATAGTGTATTCCGAAATGTTTATTAATACATGTATGCATGAACACAGTATAAAAATAAACGTTTACCGTCTCGTTTGAGTTCGTATTCTTTTTCATTCAGTGTATCTATTTTTCTCATGTTTTCTTCCGTTACCAATTCGATTTTCGCACACCGACTTTCGGTGGCAACATCGATAGAGTAAATGGCCTTAATTCTGACTCTTTCAAGAGCCTCTTTAATAGAAATAAACTTGGCGTCAAGTTCCCGTCTAACATCCTCTGCGATGGAAGTAATTCCATCCCGTTCATCAGTCCCAACCCTTTCAAATGCCTCTTTAATAGAAATAAAGTTGGCCTCAAGTTCTTGTCTCACATCCTCTGCGATGGAAGTAATTCCGTTCTGTTCATAAATTCCAACCGATTCAAGATCGCTCATTATTTTAAGCGCCCTTGCGTTGAGCTCGTTCACACCATCAATGGCGCCTGAATCAATCGAACCCTTTGCATTAATTTCAAACAACTCAAGATCATTTTTAATCGCCTGAAGTTGTGCGAGGAGTTTACAAAAACCATCTCCTGTTGCTGCATCAATGGCGTCCCAGGCCTCTATATCTGCCATCTCCGAACCCTCTACCAGTGGTGGTGCCACAGCTTCTCGTGCTGATGCAGAGATTATGTCCTTCGACTTTATGTCACCCATTTCTGAACCCAGTACGTGCTGTCTTGCCATAGCACCAGGTTTTGTGGATGGCGCTTTTGTACCAGTCGCGTCTCGAGCTGTTTTCGAAAAATTGGAGCCCATACTGAAAACGACAACATTCATCCAATAAGTGATTCTTGCATGGGGGTAAAATCCATTGCAAACATACTTTTAGTACTTAAATCATGCTCTTAATTTTATAAATGCATAGTACACGTCCATGAGTAAGATGTTAACCATTGCTATTTTTTCATACTAGATCAGAACTTTTCAAAACGATAATCGTGATACAACAAACAATGAAATAAACATTACGCACACACATTCGTCAGTTTGACAATTTAAGGTATCTAAAATGCGTAAGATGTTAAAAATATGATTGGTTTTATGCAACATTAATGGCAAAATACCAAGTATATGAGAAGATTGATGAACAAGATCATGGGGTAATTCAAAGCGGGTTATACTTGGAAAAAACAAGTGCGCTATGGGCTAATACACGAAACGGCACCGGAGCATAAAAGAAATCATTGACTCTATTAAGGTAGCTCTGTTCTTCAAGTTATAATTTCTGTCAATGAAGTGTACATTGTTCACCAAAATATGTTTAGCACAAAACATTTAAAACATTCTTCCAGTAACAAACACAGTTGCTTCGCAGTGGAAAACCACATCGCTCAACAGTTTATGTACATAACCTGTCGAAACGGGAGTAAAATTCATATATTTGTTCATATAATCAATCTTATTCATACTTCTGATCTCGGTTTCGGTTGAACAAGGCATCATAATTCGTGGTGTAGTCATTATCATGATGAGCGACGGTTTAATATCCGATGATATATAGTGGGTAAATAACCAGCATCCAATAAGAAATGGATATTCAAGATGAAATGGAAATAAACCCCAACAACATTAGGCCATGCATTATGAAAAAAGGAAAAGCAACTGCTTGCATTACTTTGTGTAATCGTCTTCTGAGGGAATAGTGCCGGTAAAATACTGATAGACACCTATTGTACACCGCTTCTGCTAATGACTCAAAATAATGAACACTACGTGTTACCTGACATTATGTCACCATAATGCCATAATAATGGTAGAAATATACACAAACATACAGTTTCAATATAAAACACAGTTTTGTCTCCATTAGGCCCAGGGAGTTTTCGTTTTGGTAGCAGCAATGCACTGCGTACAGACACATACTATCATGCACGCCATCGTCAGCAACAAAAGACCATCTAAAACGTTAAAATCGTTCCTTAAGTGAGTCCAGTAAATAGGTTTGCGAGACGATTGGCAATGTGCAAAAATGAGAGCATTGACTCCAGGAACTCGCGTATTAAGCATATCCGCATTACATCTTGGTTTATTTTAACAATAATCACCTGAATGCTTTCTGCAGTAAAACCAGTGTCTGAAAGATCAAACAAAGACTGCACCATCTCTTCAACAGATAAAGATACATACATAAATAATTACTATCCGGCCTCTACAAATGGAATATAAATAAGACAATGTAAGTGGCCCCTACGTTCAACTTGCCAGTAAATTTGTATCATACTGGTTGATAAATGTACATATTTTTTATTTCAGGCACACCATAAATGAAGCAGTTTCAAAAACGAGTGCACCAAACAAATGATGCAGTTATTAAACGACACCCTGGCACAGTAAAGGATTCAACTTGTATAAATCAAGCTTGATTAACCATGCTACAAATATAGGTCAACAACGCTATTAAAGCAGGACAAAAGATTCACATAAAGCCAAGTAAATAAACTGTAATTTCGCAATAAATGTTAAGATTTGATGTAATGTAAATATCAATACGTAATATTAAAAGCAAGGATAACAACCGTCTCTGGAAGTATAACATATATAACTGTTAACAAGCGACGGTACAAAACTTTTGAAAGAATGTCGGAAGGGCAGAACGAGCAATCAAATTATCGCGATTATCTGTATAGATTAAGTGTCGTTTTATGAGTAAAACCGTTTGAGGAATCGAAATCTGCAATGATACGTTATACTCGGAACCCGAGGAACCGGAGAGCCCAAAATAATGAAATAATTAATAAAATTGTGCGGAATAATTTATGGATCTGTGTCGTTTGGAATCATGTTTAACAATTATTTAACTACCATCATTAAGGAGTAGGTTGCCTTTAAGTTAATCAATTCGTTTGATAGGTTGCTCAATAACCATAATATTCAACGATGTTTATATTATCATTAGAGAGTAATAATCACACATTTCAGAGCAATAATTCAGTAACTAGACAAGAGAATTCCTGATATTTCCATATCAAAACGCGCGGGTTTTCACTGATGATTGCAATATTGATAATCTGCTGAAACATTGCACTTTGATGTGTAAAGTTCTTTCTTACATATCACATATATATATATATATATATATATATATATATATATATATATATATATATATATATATATATATATATTGCTTGAAACAATTTACGTTGCATTCATAAGACCCATGCTTTAATATTCAGATGATGAATTTGATAATTGTTCTCAATACGAAAAAGACGAATTAGAAATAATCCAAACAGAGACAGCTCGTATAGCATCTGGGTGTACTCGACTGGTATCTTTAGATGAACTTTATCATGAGGTGGGCTGGGAAAGTATTAGTGAAAGACGACGCAAGCATGAACTACTTATAATGAACCAAATGAATTCTAGAATTGCACCAAGCTATTTACAGTCACTGGTTCCCGATACAGTTGGCGAAACTAGCCATTACTCTTTAAGAAATGCATCTTATTTTCAGTATATCCATGCAAGAACATCAATGTACTTAAATTCTTTTTTACCTTCTACTCTCGACGATTGGAATAAACTTCCTGAAAACACTTAAGGTGCTGAGTCAATCCACTCATTTAAAAGGTTAATTAATTTGGACCGACCAGTGCAAAATCAACTTTTTACTTACGGCGAAAGGCGTCAACAAACATTACTCACGCGTATCAGAACAAATTGTAGTGCGCTTAATGTTAATGCCCATCTTTTTATACGCAATATTGTGACTTCCCCGCTCTGCCATTGTGGAGTATTAGAATCGCCTTCCCATTATTTTTTGGAATGTAATGATTATGTTAACATTCGTGGAGAACTGTTAAATAGTATATCAATGTACTCCGTCCCATCTGTTGAAACTATACTATACGGTGATAATTCACTCGACATCCACACAAATACAAAAATGGTTGATGGAGCTCACAGATACATTATCAAAAGCAAACGATCCGATACCTTAACTTGCTACAGAACGTCCATTACTTTCTTACTTCCTAATTCTCGTCTACAAATATCAGATGCTATATACACATGTGTGTTATTATTGCATTTTCTGCTATCCATTCAGCTTCTTTGTTAGTCAAATTGTCTCTACATTCTAATCTATTCATTTTCTGTTTATTGATCGAACTGTTGTTCTTTCAATTCTCATGCCTCAAATGCTTATGTTGTCTTATATTTTCATTTTATTTTCTTAATTATTCCCACTTAACGCATCTGTCTAACTTTTGTTTTTTTGTAAACCAACTATGTTCGCATGGCGAAATACACTGTCTATTATACTATATGGAGAAGAACTGAATAAGATTGCATATTTCGTTCTAATCCTATTCATACATGTATTTACTTAAATGGTGTATACATTGTATACATTTGTTTTTGTGCAAATATATTCTTGTTCGAAATAAATATGTTTCAACTAAATATTAGAAAATAGTAAATAGCCTCGACGATAATCGTTCCGCAATGAATTTTGTTTACATGATGTCATTTTCGCGCGTTGTTAATAAATTGCAGTACAAATATAAATAAAATAGGTTAACAACAATTATGTGAGAACGATAATTTTCTGGAACAAGCTCTTATGGCGAGCGTTATGTTTACGATTTTGGTAATATTCAACTTTAACTAAAACTTAAATTGAACCATCCCGTATTATAGAGACCTGAGCCAACGCACCTTCGGCTTCCAACCGTTCAACGTCTTTGCGAGGAGTCCCTCAGTGTTTTATATAATACCTACATAGTCTACATAAACAAACATATCCGTACGATGTCACTCACAATATAAAAAATACCATGTTATTGTGATATTGTTTACTTTTATCCGAGAATAGAATATCAAGCCAGAGAGAGACAGAAAAAGCGAGTGACACAGAGGGAGAGAGAGGTAGAGAAAGGCAGAGAAAGATGGAGAGAGAGCAATACTGCGAGAAAGAGAGATGGTGAGAGAGAGAAAGAGGGAGAGAGAGAGTGAGAAGGAGAGATTAAACAGTGTATCTTAGCCGTGGATAGAGGGTACATTGAGAGAGGAGATATGAGAGAAGATAGATAAAGCGAGATTGTAAATGACTCTAGCAAGAATGGGGGATAGAGAGAAAGGGATTAAGAAGAAGGGAGCAAGAAGCAGAAAAAGGAAGAGCATAACGCATGACACGAGTGACAAAAATAAATAGAGTGGTAAAGGAGAAATATTATGAAAGTAAAATCCCAGCTAGTGACCAAACATATATATATAGAGAGAGAGTGCGGGAAGTGAGAAAGAGAAAAAAGGTGAAGATAATACATTATAAGGCAATAGGGGGAAGACAGTCCAAGAGAGCGCGCGAGTGAGGAAGAAGCGATTTAGACTTGAGAGAGATAGTGAGATGAGAGCGAAAGTGATACAGACAGAACACAAATCGATAGTTAGAGTAAGCGAGAAATACTTAAGAGAAGGGTCAATATAATACCTGAATGTTGCTAAATACAAATTACAGTATGATGTTTTATTTTTGTAATACTTCGCTAAACTGCAGAACTATATTTATTTTGTTTAGTGTTTTGTTACTTTAATTCATAATTTGAGGTCACTATTCATTCGAATTGAATAAAAGGTTAAAGTGTTTGCACATATAAGGTAAGATTCGCTCTCTTAACTTAGGAATACACTGTATCAAATATTATTACAAACGTTCTTTATTCAATTAGTTTTCTTACTATATTTAACTTGAATGTATTGAACGTACTAAATTTACTAAAAGAAGCAACAACATTTCTATTGATTATCAATTGCTATAGCGTTTTTTTTTAAATTGTACACACATAAAGAATTTTTTAACTTATTGTTTCAGTTTCATTGTCAGTTGGAAGTTTATGTATGTTCGGAAACTATGAACAACAAACAAAACCAAAATAGCATAAGACAAAAAAAAAAATTACGTTACGTGTTAACCATGAATTGGGAACTTCTGTATAAGTCTTAGTCGAAATGTTGGTAAATGTAAAGATTAAACTGAGGTAAGGTGGACTAAGTGTGTTGAAAGTGATCAAAGATAACATAAATTCAAGAATTAAAGCTTGGTATCAAGCGGATCTGATGTTAGACGAATCGCATCATTTGGGTTGAACAAAATTGTGGACCTTCTTAATTACGGGTAGTTGAAGTCCAAACGTTAGATCACTATCAAGATTATAATGAGGTAAACTGATGTTGGTGTGTTGAAAGTGTTCATCGATAACATTCCTACAAGTATCCAGGCTGTGCATGAAACATCACTAAATATGTACAAATCATGTCATTTAGAACTTACTCCTTTATGATGGACGGAAGAACGAAGGTCATGCCAATCGCTATATTTGACTCGTTAGCCGTATATTTCCAGGTGCATACACATTAAATCCAAAATAATTGGCCGCTTATGTTAATGATGATGATGGTGATGATTATAAATTTTTTAATGTGTGTCACTTGATTGATACGAAGTTAAAATATTATTGTTTCTTGTTTATGTTTTAGATGATGATGACATGATAACCAAAAAATAAAAATAAAACCCTTTGCATGCTGGGAAATTTGTCGTCTGCTAAAATGTCGTAGCTGAATAACTAAAATTAGCATTTTCTTCGATTTTTTTCAAAGAATACTATCAGAATAGCAAACAGTTTGGATCCTGATGAGACGCCACGTTCTGTGGCGTCTCATCTGGATCCAAACTGTTTGCAAAGGCCTTTAAAATTCGGTTCCAGCGCTGAAAGGGTTAAGTTGCGTACAAGTTATACAAAATGTTGGTTACAAAGTATGTATCGCCTAATTTTAAAACAAAATCTAATAATGATTTTGAAAACATTCATACTACAAATAATACAAATAAGAAGTATTCTGCTGTTACTACTACTTCTTTTACTAATACTATAAATACTTCTCCTTTTTTCGAACTAGATAATTTATCTTTATTTTACCTGCTCGTGTAGTTTGCTCTAGTTTGCTGAAAGCATTGTTATTAAAGACAACGTCAGTAGTAATACACAGTGTCCAATATCACAAAGTATATGTCACAAGTCTTTTTTCAAACATTTTACTTAATAATTCCTCTTCATGTAGTATTTTGCGTTATTTTTAATAAACATAGTTGATGTGCAGACTGAGACAGGGCATGAACACGTCCGCTATGACGCACAGCGTCTGACACACCACTTGATGTTTGGAGCGAATGTGGAGCGGTTAATATATTTACTTCATGCGCGTGAGGCTTGATCGGTTTAAAGGGACTACGACACTCGGCGTTTGTGTGTGCAAATTGTTGATCAAAATGTTGAAACATACGTATAAACATTTGCAAGTAAACGTCCTGGCAAAAATATGCAACAAGCAAACGCAAGACTCACATATGCTAAATGGTGAACCTAATAACTCAAGTAAGTATTTGTACTTGATATAATGGCATTTTCATCTACCATCAAAATAACTCCTAAATGAAAACTGAACAAGACTGAACACGAAATTAAGGTCGTTTTGTTCTCAACATAATATATATGGCGCAGCTATCAGAGTAAATTCCATATTAAAAGCATAAATAAATTAACCGAATTCAATCATGTAATATTTTTCCATTCATCAATCTGTATTCAGATATCAACGTTAAAAACACGTATCACTGTGAAAAGTCGTCCGTAAAATAGGATCGGACTCGCGTTGTTATTTCATCCCATATTTTATTAAATGAGTTCTGGAATTTTCTCAGTAAGCGACCTTTTGGCGAGATGTCAGAGATGACAGATTTCGAAACATTCCTTTCGATCATATTGTTTAACTAATGCGTTTCATAAACGCCGCTATATTTGATGAGACAATTTTGATCAACAACGCGATATTCCATACATGCAATCTCATTATGGCCATAAACAACTGTTTAAGTCATAAGTGTATTGTCATAAATGTCACTATTTTCTTTAGTACATATTGTCGTAAGATGAACTACGTTTTATAAGTGAATAACCATTTAAGGTGATTATTTCCGTATCATGTTGAATGCTAATTGGAGTGTGTTTTCGGTATACCGATATTTCGTGAAATTGTCTTCATTTTGAAATAAGAACAATTAAATTGTAACGTGGGGCCAATTTCAAATTGTAAGTTGACATTTCTTAATATAAAAACAGTCTTAAACTATTTTCACAAACATAAACACATATTATATATTGGGTTACTTTTTAGAATTGTGTGTTTAAAGATGTTTTATTTACATGTATTTACCAAGGGTTGAGCAGGAAACTATGGTATCTTACAAAAAAATGTAAAGCAGATACACCAGTGTCGCACTTTAACTCGATATAAAAGTAGCAGTTTTAAAATGTATTTTTTAAGAAATAATTTCGTGTACTTTATAGTTAGTTGTCGAATAACCCACGGTTGGAAGTTGAGATGCGTAGGGATTAAATCACAAGTGCGAAGCACGAGTGATTAGAAACCACGCATCTATACTTCCGGCCGTGGGTTATTCGACAACAAACTATAACTTAAACGAATTATTTTGATTCTTACACGGTTTTTACTAAAGATTTATACAATGAATCTTATTTTCTTGTGTACTATATTATGTGAAGTTCCGCCCATAAAAATAACTTTCGGCTGCTTTGTCGATCCTCAGACTTTCAGTCATAAAATACCTGATTATTACGGTGTTGGAAAATGTATCGGAATGCTTTGTTTAGTAACAGCGCGTACTTTCAGTGTATAAGCTCCACCCATAATTATTGCAGAATAACACATAGACATAGACGATTTTCTTCTGTGTTTATATTAAATTTGGCACGTGCCGTGTAAGAATCAAAAATAATACTTAAATCACAAATTTATTGACGTAAAGCTAAAATATGATACGTACACATTTAAGAGTTGTTGGTGTTGTTTATCTATCAAACTTAACCTTCTTTAATATTCACAATCACTTCGTTTTGTAGTGAAAGCATAAAAACTTCCTCATGTAGTGTATAATCACATATTTGATCTAACAACTTGTAAGTACATTGTCGGCCAATGAGTTGATACATCCGCTCTGCAGTTCGTTCGACGACAATGTATGGCTATGAACAACATAAAAATTTTCTCCAAACCACTTGCAGTATATAGGTATTGCTTATTTAGTAACTAAATACTTGAAGAGATACTTGAAGAGATATGGCGTGTTCGATAAAACACCAGCTCTAAATACGATTGGAAATATAAACAATCTAGACATTGTTAAGCAGCGTGTGCCCCTACAATGATATCCATTTTAAAATATCAAAAAGGTACTCAGCCCATGTATAATTGTGTTCAAACAAATGACACTAATGTCAAATTGGACGAGCATTTTTGAAACTATTGTATCAAAACACTGGAGCCATATTTTTGAATTGCCATTTTCTATAATCACAGATTCTACACTCCATTTGTTTTAGTATAAAATTATACACCGCATTATTGGTGCAAACTATCTTTTGTATAAAATCAACTATAACGCATCATCAGAATTCTCTTTATGTCACAATGTGCCGGAAACAATCAACAACAGTTTGGGGGGATGTAAATATGTAACAAAAACAATGCAGAACTGTTTGAAGGTTTCGAGGTATTTTCTAACCGTATAAATGCACCCTCGTTTATGTTAGGACATAAAATCACTAGTGTTAATTTTAATCTTGCTTTCCTTCTTACTAACAATTTTAAAATGAATCAAAAACTACCTACCGTTATAGCGGCAAAATCATATCGTTAGGAAATAGTGACTTGCATAATTTATCCATATTTTTATAATTTTAAACTATATGTATCAAGTAGTATACCGCTATATATGCAATTATTATACTACTTTAATTATGTAACTGTGAACACTTTTCTACTTTACAATACTGTATGTTGTGCATTGTGAATTGCGTATATTAGCCATATTTTCATTACTTCAATTCGTATACATGTTTTGATATATATGCAGTAATTTAAGTCTATTTGCTTTACATTACGCAGTTATTACATCTTGTACACAATGCAAAATTGTACACCATGAATTATGATCTGTCATATAAATACTGATGATGTACGGTGTGGAGGGGGATGCCCTCGACCCCCACATACACTAAACAGATTTGACCATCGTTATGTGTAAAGTTAGCTGTATTTTTTGCAGGCAAATCGGTTCTAACAATTGGTCGTCATTTCTTTATTTAAAACATTTTGTTTCACCGTTGATAGTAATTGTGATATAGTTTGATGTTTCCTTTAACTTATATATAAATATCGATTTTCTGGCAAGTATCGTCAGTTATTGGTTGTTATTGTAAACCACACAAGGAAATGAATTTGAATCCTAATAAGGCCGTAAACGTGGAACCGTGCAAAAACATAGACATTGATCCGGTATGTAGTTCCAAAATAGTTCCGGTTGACTACCCATAGCGAATGCAAAAACTGTGTTATAATTGGAATTGGCATATTGCTGTATGAAAATACAGATATATTAACATACTTTTACATGTATTCATTGTAGATATGATAAAAAACTGCACTACTTAGTTGTTGCAAGGAAATGTGTAAGAATATATAGCGTAGCAAACTTTACCATACCGTACTATATGATAACCGTTATTAGACCGTACAATATCGTACAATGCCGTACTGTACCGTACCAAACCGTATCAAACTGTACCATAACAAAACATGTCGAACCATACCGCACACTTCAGCATAATACGTACTGTATAGTGGTGTTTGCTATATCAATAACTACTGCTACAATGAGATAAGCTATACCACTAAAGATGTGATTCCGTGAAGTTAGCTATTCCAATAAAGATGTAATGCAGTGAAGTGAGCTATCTCAATAATAAATGTGATAGAGTGAAGTTAGATATCCCAATAAAGCTGTGATAGAGTGAAGTTAGCTATCCCAATAAAGATGTGATACAATGAAGTGAACTATCCCAATCAAGATGTGATACAGTGGGGTCAGCTATCCAAATGGAGATGTGATACAGCGAAGGCAGCTACCCCCATAGAAATGTGATACGGTGAAGTTAGCTATCCCATTAAAGATGTGATACAGTGGGATTAGACATCCGCATAAAGATTTGATACAATTGGATTAGCTATCCAAATAAAGTAAACAGTAAAGAGAGCTATCCCAATAAATATGTGATAGTCTGAGTGGAGTTAGATATCCCAATTAAGATGTGATAGACTGAAGTTAGCTATCCCAATAAAGATGTGATACAGTTAAGTGAACTATTCCAATAAAGATGTGATACAATGGGGTCAGCTATACCAAGGAAGATAGATATAGTGAGGGCAGCTATCACAATAGAGATGTGAAAAAGTGGGGACATCTATATCCTAATAAAGATGTGATACACTGGGGTTAGCTAGCACAATAAAGATGTGATACAGTAAGTTCAGCTATCCCGTTAGAGATGTGATACAGTGCGGTTATATATCCCAATAAATATGTGATACCGTGGGGTCAGCTATCCCAATAGAGATGTGATGCAGTGAGGTCAGCTATCCCAATAACGCTGTGATGCAGTTAGGGCAGCTATCCCAATAGAGATGGGATGGAGTGAAGTGAGCTATCCCAATAACGATGTGATACAGTGAGGGCAGCTATCCCATTAACAACGAATTGGGACATTATGTATAAGTCTTAGTCCTAATTTTGGTAAAGGTCAAGGTAAACCTGAAGTCAGGTTGAATAGGTGTGGTGAAAGTGATCATAGATAACATAAATGCAATAATTCAAATATTTTATTAAGCGGTATTGATGTTAAACTAATCAGATTATTTGAGTTAAACACAAATGTGGACCTTCTGAATTATGGGTAGTTGAACTCCAAAAGTAAGATCTACATCAAGGTTATAATGAGATAAGCTGATGTCGGTCTGTGGAGAGTGTTCATCGATAACAGTCCAAAAAGTATCCAATCTGCGTATGAAACCTCACTAAATATATACAAATCGTGTCATTTAGAGCTTATTTCTTTCGGATGGACGGAAGAACAAAGGTCGGGCCAATAGCTATATATCCGTTATTCGTAGATTCCGGGGGAATAAACATTTAATCCAAAATAATTTGCCGCTGTAATTGATGCAAATTAGGTATGGGGCCGAATATCCGAATATTCGAATATTCGAAAATTGGCCAAATATTCGAATCCAAAATTCATATTCGAATATTCCATTTTATGCAAAAATACTTCTTAAAAAGTTATTAGTACATGTACAAAGTCGCAGTTAGAGTTTAATGCAGACGACTTTCCTGTATAAGTCATTGTTTTCATAACAGCTGCCATCAATGAAAGAGATGATTATTGACAAACGGGATGGTATATGGTGAGGGACTAATCACCAATTTACTTTAAATTTATATTGATGCAATATATACGAACTTTTTTCTGAATATTAGTCGAACATGAAAATTATTTTATGTGAAACACATCGATAAGCAATCAATTTGATGATATGCAAAATCTGTGTTTTGACAGGTCTTTTAACCTCAGGTGGTATAATACACATTATCTTTTGATTTGATTGGGCCGCAGTTGGCTTTCTTTCAGTGCGACACATCTATTAATAGCAATTAGCGACCCATATCATAAAATACCATTGTTTGAATGCCTGATAAAATCAATAATTTGCCGATAAATCGCTGATAAGGTGTCAAAAACTACACTGGTGCACTCGAGTACTAAAAGTAGATGTAAATAAGGGGCAATAAATGGTTTAGTGAAAGTAAGTTTTAGCACTACAGACCTTGAATAGTGAAATTTATTGTTAATTTATAGAACGTACGTCTTGTTTTACGAATGTCAGGACAAATTGTCTCATATCAGGACGCCGGGCCAAATACCCCAAAAGCGGGGCTGTCCCATCAAGATCGGGCGTATGCCATGTTTGTTATGAATGCTTTATACATATATTAAATCAATATTTATTAAATCAGAATTTAGTTACTCAAATATTTACCAATTTAATCGTCGTGGTTCTAAATTCCAAATAAATAGCGATAACAAAAGGATAAATATTATCGATGGGAAGTAATCAGAAACAATTAGGAGCATTAAAATAAATTAGAATTACGGTAATGTGTTTTCTGGAAATATCTTATGAGAATAAACAGTATTTATTTAAAAGAAGAACATAATATTCATTTTTTTTCTAAAATTATTACTCTCTCAAGCTTTTCAAAGCTGCACATATGATACGATTTATCAGTGGCAATATGAAATAGTACGTTGCTCCGGACGGTCATTAGTTCGGACATTTTAATACAAGGTTTACAAATATTCGAATATAATTTTCAGTATTCGTTCCAATCCCTAATGCAAATGAGGATTATGATGATAATGAGGATAAAAATGATAATGATGATGAAGATTTTTGTCACTTGATCGTACAAAGTTAAAATATTATTGTTTCTTGTTGATGTTTTTTGTGTATGGTGACGATGATGACCAACAAATCAAAATTTAGTTGTGTAAGCGTAATAAAAAATGTTGGTTCCAAAGTATGTAACGCCTTATTTTAAAACGAAATATAATCATGATTATGAAAATATTCATAATAATAATTAAACAAATAAAAAAGTATGCTGATGTAAGTACTACTTTTTCTTCTACTACTATTTCTGCGACTTTGTTTTGTTATTTTATACAATTTTATCAAATATGACAAAGATAACTGATATATATTTAACCTGTGTGCTCTAGTTTTCTGAAAGCATTTTATTTGTGGCAAAGTCAGTAGCTATACACCATGTCCAATATCACAATGTATATGTCACAAGTGTTTCCAAGTTATTTAAAGGCGCATTTACCCGTTTGGGTAAATTGACAAAATTGAAAAAAAAAGTTGTTTCAGATTCGTTTTAGTTATGATATTTGTGAGGAAACAGTAATACTTAACATTAACCATGCTCTAAAATAGCCATTATATGCATCTTTTGACGATTTAAAAACCTGAAAATTATAAAGCGTTGCAACGCGAAACGAATGAATAATTTGGAGAGTTCTGTTGTTGTCGTTATATTTTGTGAAACTACGAGGATTGCTTATATAAAGTATAAAATACATCTGTGTATGTATCTAGAAGAATGGCCGAGTGATCAAAGTGGTAGACTTTTTACTCCAGGACTCCAGGGGTCAGTGGTTCGACCCTGCTGAGGGTTACTTTTTTTTCTTTTTTTAATTTTATTCTTGATTTTTATAACTGGAGCTTTTTAGATCAAACGTTTACATTTATCAATATAAAGCATTTAATGACAAACTTCAAAACATGCCAAAATCTGTGAAAAGGCCCCTTTAACCCTTCTTCTCCATTTTGTGATACGCATACTGATGTACATACTTAGACAGGGCGATTAAAACCCCCGCAATAACGCATAGCGCCCAACACCCCACGTGATGTTTTGAGCAATTGTAGATTGGTAAATATTTTTCCTTCATGCGCGTTAGGCTTGGTCTGCGTAAAGAGACTACAACACCTAGTGCTTGTGTGAGTGTAGAAGCCGTGTACGTTGACATCATCGGAACCGTGTGTCGACGATAGTCGCAGATATTTACTGCTGTCGAAATGTTGCGCTTGGAGTCCGAGTACGGTCGGTTGTAGAAGCCGTGTACTATGACATCATCGGAACCGTGTGTCGACGATAGTCGCAGATATTTACTGATTACGTTACAAAAACGTGTCAGTAGGTCGTGTCCACGATGTCCACGATTGTTTATAGCCTGTTTCGCAGTCGCACCGGCCTCGCTCAGACAAAAGAGGTGTACTAATCTGTCGATCTTCTACTACTTCTTCACGTCTTTAAATAACGTTTGGCGCCATTGTGACCGTAATGGGTTTTTATTATATTGGCGGTGGGTTGCTACCACTCCCCAAAACGTGATAACTAAGGTCGTTACAAAAACAACCCTGTAAAGAACCAAATATAGTTCAAATATACATTTATTAATGTTCTCCTCAAATAACTGAACATATACTGATCATTAATATTGTAGATAACAAGGTTTACAAATACGATAAATAGTTAACCAACAGATACGGTGAGCAAAGTATAACATTACAATATTAAAATAGCAATAAATTATTATATTAAATAAACAATACAATATTATATCAAATAAAACACACACATAAATAAGCAAAATGAAATACAAAATATGACACAGTTACATGCGAAAACTAATCGTAGATATAAAATATGTAATAGTAACCTGTAATTAACGAAATATAGTTCAAATATATATCTATTAATGTTCTCCTCAAATAGCTGATCACATACTGATGTAAAAATGCGCCATTTTGGCATCTCCATGTCAAAAAGACACATTTGATTGGTTAAATCATTTAACAATCATATATTTGATTGGTGAACTGTCAAATCAACCCAGAACTGGTTAAATATCATGCACGAGTAATTTGTGAGTATTATTAAAAGTGTAACATGGGGATTTGTATTAGTTCTACTTATAATCTACTAAAATAACTTATAAGTTACTACTACATGTCTAGTTATACGATAATTATTGCTAATTGAAATATCGTTACCTTAAAAAAGATTTGTAATGAATTAAATATTTTATATAAATCTACACGTAAATCTACCATTCATTATATACATGTATGTTCGGTGACAATTAAGCCCCTAATAAGCATGAGAATTTAGTTCCAGATAAGCATGCGAACTAAGGCCCTGATAAGCATGCGAATTAAGTCCCTGATAAGCATACGAATTATGCCCCAGATAAGCATGCGAATTAAGCCACTGATAAGGATGCGAACTAAAGCCCTGATAAGCATGCGGGCTAAACCCGTGATAAGCATGCGGGCTAAGCCCCTAATAAGCATGCGGGCTAAGCCCCTGATCAGCATGCATGCTAAGCCCCTGATAAGCATGCAAACTAAGGCCCTGATAAGCATGCTGGCTAAGCCCCTGATAAGCATGCGGATTCAGCCCTTGATACGCATGCGAACTCAGCCCCTGATAAGCATGCGAATTAAGCTCCTGATAGGCATGTGAACTAAGGCCCCGATAAGCATGCGAACGACGGCCCTGATAAGCATGCAAACTAAGGCCCTGATAAACATGCGAACTAAGACCCTGATAAGCATGCAAAATAGGCCCTGATACGAATGCGAATTAAGCCTCTGATAAGCATGCGAACTAGGGCCCTGATAAGCATTCGAACTAAGACCGTGATAAGCATGCTGAACTAATGCCCTGATAAGCATGCGAATTAAGCCCCTGATAAGCAATCGAACTAAGGCCATGATAAGCATGCGGATTAAGCCGCTGACAAGCATGCGAACTAAGCCCTTGATAAGCATGCGAACTCAGCCCTTGATAAGCATGTCAACTAAGGCCCTGATAAGCATGCGAACTAAGGCCCTGATAAGAATACAAACTAAGGCCCTGACAAGCATACGAACTAAGCCCCTGATAAGCATGCAAACTAAGGCATTGATAAGCATGCGAACTAAGCACCTGATAAGCATGCGAATTAAGCCCCTGGTAAGCATGCGAAACTAAGCCAATATAAGCATGCAAACTAAGCCCCTGATAAGCATGCGTACTAAGCCCCTAATAAGCTCCTGATAAGAAAGCGGACTAAGGCCATGATATGCATGCGAACTTAGGCCCTTATAAACATGCGGACTTAGCCCCTAAAAAGCAGGCGAACTAAGCCCCTGATAAGCATGCGACCTAAGCCAATGATAAGCATGCGAACTAAGCCAATGATAAGCATGCGAACTAAGCCCCTGATAAGGATGCGAACTAAGCCCCTTTTAGGCATGCGAAATAAGCCCTTGATAAGCATGCGAACTAAGTCCATGATAAGCATGCGAACTAAGCTCCTGTTAAGCATGCGAATTAAGCCCCGGATAAGTCGCAGATTTAGCCCTTACTCAGCATGCGAATTAAGCCCCTTTATCAGCGCGACTCATATGCGTATGTAATTTGGAATTTACTCAACGATCAAAGTTGCTCCTTGATTGTTTCCGCGTGTTTAAGATGAATTTAACGCTTTGACAGAGACCGAGACAGGAGACGTGTAACGTTTCTATGATAAAGCTTTGTTCCTGCTTATTCCTTAAACCACGCTATGCGAAAATGGGTCATATGACATGTGCGGGCAGCTTTAAGTGTGGTCGTAACAATAAACTATGGACACAGGTCTTCCTCGCGAAATGCTATCTCCATATCATTAATATTTTGGACAGTAAAATTATCTGATGAATTACCAAGATAGAATCTGGACAATAATCATCATGCCCATACTTGACGTCACACCACATTATGTGACCTTGAACTGTGAGCTAAGGACACATGTCTTACGCGTGACTTGTCGTCTCCACATGCTGAACGTGATAAGATATCTAATAAATAAAGAATTTACATTCTGAAAGCTTTATCATTATTTATTAGAGCGTCGAGACTATAGTGTGACCTTGACCTTTAAGTCAGAGGCGTGGATGTTACTGGCGACATATCGTCTTCTCATGGTGAACATTTATGGTAAGTACATTCTAAATTGCATGATGAATGATATATTCATCGTCCAGAGAAGCACTTGTATACCCTGATTTGACAACTGACCTGTAAATGTGATTTTGACCTTTCAGCTTAGGTCACAAACTACGCGAAACGCCGACTCCACACTAGTAACATTTGTGATACGTTTTTTATAAGTGCATGAAAAATGATAAGCTTTCAGTACGTATTAGAGCTGAACCCGGATATTCTAATTTGTAACGAACACTTAAGCTAACAGTCTATTAACTTCAGACAAACATACAATTGCAAAAGCATATAAATTTGTTTACAATAAACACATTGGTAAGAACAGAGAATTAACTTGATCCCAAAATTAACTGCTGTAGGTTGACTAGTCGTTAAAGATTTGAGCAACCAGACTCTGGCGGACGGACGTACGCACAAACACAAAATCGCCTTTGCGACAGCTACACCGAGTTGACCGCTCGACATTTCACAAAGCGAATGATTATTTCGCAAAAACTATCATATACACAGAGCTCAGCAACTGTTTTGCGAACATAATAGACATAATAAATTGGGAAAGAAAATGTCCATTAAATTGCTGTAAAGTAATAAAGAAACTCCGAGAGCAAACGTTCAATAGCCTATAGCGGAGAATAAAAGAGATTTCACCGTCGCTGTAATTAAACGTTATTGTCTGTCGACAATTACCCCTCTTGACATGAAGTCTCTTTGTCACGTGACCCGCGAGATCGCACGTGACTTCAGGTGAGAAGACACGGTATAATGAGACACTGTCAAGGTTCGACGTCCGATTATTACTTCTTCGTTTATTCGTAATTTTCAAGGGCATTTAATTTCCATTTAATATCACTTTCTAAACACACAAAACCTCCATGAACAGATATATGCACTCTTATAAACTAAAAACACAATAACAGTTCAGTGCTACATTATTAATATAATGTAACTACGTGTATATCTGAAAGTATGAGATAAAGTCCGAATACCATCCATTATATTTAAACAGCAAAAATACAAACAGAAAAAGGCATGAAATCATAAAGTTAGCAACTGATATAAAAGGAAGGATAAGTTTTGTTTCTGTACAATTTGTTTAAATGAAATGTATGTCACAAAGAGCAGCAAAACACGTATAACCCATCCTTCAACGTGTATGGAGATGTTAAAGATAGTTAGCTTAATTCGTAGAATGAAACCTAGGGATGAAGAGGAAAACGCTTCATTTTTTACAATTCAAGGGCAACAACCCCGCCCATAAACACTATCTTATCGTGTCGGTTATCCCCTCGATCTGTCAACAACAAAAAAGCTATGGGCGTCCAATGTAATCGCCATAGTCACTGAGTGCGTTTGTATGTTGGGGAGGGGGGGGGGGTGGGGGCGATCACGATTATGAAAATACTTTTTGTGTAAAATGAAAAATTGGGAATAATGCATTAGGTGAATCAAATGCAAACGCTCTTTGATGCGTTTCGATAAAAGAGATTTAGTGTTTATTCAGTTTATAACCAAGCTAACTTTGAATATAAACAAAAAGATGCTTTATACACACATACAAATGTGTGATGTTTTATTAAATTATTATTATTTAACTATAGTCACCGCATACATAAGTTGACGGCAAGTACATTTGTATACAGTTCTTTGAATTGCATTGCACATTTCAATATTAATATGAAATTTCATAAGATTACACAAATACTGCTGACTAAACTTATTGGAAAAGAGTCGGCATGCATTCTTTGTATTTTTTATGTCTATACTTCAGCCTCATAGTTTTCATTATTTTAATACAAACTTATTTCTTCAAAAAGGAATAGAGCAGACACATGTTAATGCTGTATAACATATGCACAAACAATTTGTGTAAGCTACTTAGTTATCTTTCAAAGTTTTTTAAAATAAAAAATGCTTTTGAGATCTAAATGGGGCTAAAACTAACTTACTGGAACGTCATACTTAAGGGAAATCCTATTTCCTTCTTAGCAGCCATCTATGAAAACTGGGCTTAATGCATGTGCGTAAGTGTCGTCCCAAATTATCCTGTTAAGTCCGCACAGGCTTATCAGGGACGACACTTTCCGTTTCAATGGAATTTATTAGTCGTTTCAAGGCAGTCTTGGCGAAAATCCATTGAATGCGGAAAGTGTCGTCCCTGATTAGCCTATGTGGACTGAACTGTCATAAAACGAGGCTCATATTATCGTTGGTCGGAGGCCTTTAGCTAACATACACTTGTCTATCACATATTAAACATAATATATTTATCGTTAAAACGGAGTCTCTTATTAGCGACATTTCGTTGTATGCGGAAAGTGTCGTCCCTGATTAGCCTATGTGGACTGCACAAGCTAATTTGGGGCGACACTTTTGCACACGGCAAGTGTCATGAAAAGAGGCTCATTTTATCGTTGGTCGGAGGCCTTTACCTTAAAACAAACTACATTAAACTTTATTATGCATCACATGTACGATGGACGAACGTAAAGAACACTGTATTGTATGTCAAATACGTGAATTAACGTGAACATCTTTATAGCATTTTACACATTCAAACACATTCATACATACCACTCTACAAACACATGAAATAAATTCTGAAATACACTGATAAAAACCTTTAAAAATGCCTGAAATATTCTTTAACGCGCAGTGTTTTGTAAATTCAGTTGATATATAGACAAACATAGTTCCGCTTTGTTTGTTTATTTAAGGTTGATTTGAAGTAAATGAAAATTGTATGCAGCACGTCAAAAGATTAGTGATAAATGGTTTCAAGAATAAGAGACTATATTTCAATTGGGATTAAAGGATTCCTTTTGTATTGGAGCCGGTCTGGAAAACAGGGCTTAAAGCATGTGCGAAAACTGTCCGCTTAGACAAGATTTTCGTTTAGCGTTACTTCCTATAACCCTTTCAGTGCTGGAACCGAATTTTAAGGCCTTTGCAAACAGTTTGGATCCAGTTGAGACGCCACAAAACGTGGCGTCTCATCAGGATCCAAACTGTTTGCTACTCTGATAGTATTATTGAAAAAAATTGAAGAAAATGCTAATTTTAGAATTTCAGCAGACGACATTTTAGCAGACGACAAATTTCCCAGCATGCAAAGGGTTAAACGAAAAAGCGAAAAGTGTTGTTGCAGATTTTTCTGTGCGGAATACAAAGGCTTCTCTTTGGCGATACTTTATTCAATCACGATTGCCACATGAAATTAATAACGATACATTATAAACCGTTAATTGTAGCATACCTCAAATGGTGCGTATTAAATGAATTTCACAACAAATTAATTTTAAGCGAAACATTTGCTCATATTTGTAGAATAACCTACAATTATTTCATGTTTCCTATGAATAAATCGCGCAGAAACATTTGGGTATCCAAATAGTCTGCATGTTCGTTTTTTGTAATTGCACCACAGACAATTACATGCGATAAAACACTATTGTTATTATTGCACCACAGACAATTACATGCGATAAAACACTATTGTTATTAGTGCACCACAGACAATTACATGCGATAAAACACTATTGTTATTATTGCACCACAGACAATTGCATGCGATAAAACACGATTGTTTTTATTGCACCACAGACAATTACATGCGATAAAACACTATTGTTAGTATTGCACCACAGACAATTACATGCGATAAAACACTATTGTTATTATTGCACCACAGACAATTACATGCGATAAAACACTATTGTTATTATTGAACCAGAGACAATTACATGCGATAAAACACGATTGTTATTTTTGCACCACAGACATTTACATGCGATAAAACACTATTGTTACTATTGCACCACAGACAATTACATGCGATAAAACACTATTGTTATTATTGCACCACAGACAATTACATGCGATAAAACACTATTGTTATTATTGCATCACAGACAATTACATGCGATAAAACACTATTGTTATTATTGCACCACAGACAATTACATGCGATAAAACACTATTGTTATTATTGCACCACAGACAATTACATGCGATAAAACACTATTGTTATTATTGCACCACAGACAATTACATGCGATTAAACACTATTGTTATTATTGTACCACAGACAATTACATGCGATAAAACACTATTGTTATTATTGCACCACAGACAATTACATGCGATAAAACACTATTGTTATTATTGCACCACAGACAATTACATGCGATAAAACACTATTGTTATTATTGCACCACAGACAATTACATGCGATAAAACACTATTGTTAGTCATTTGTTTTGCGCTCTTACAGAAGTTTATATTCATCAACATTTTAAATGCTTTCGAAAAAGGTTATATTGAAAAAGTTATAACTAAACAATATGGTAGTTTGTTTAAATATTTAGTCTGAATTAACACGGAAACTGTTTATACAAATGAGATAGAAAACGCATTTTTTTGTTTTATCTGGAAAGGATTGTCTCCTGCGTTTTAATTAGAATGGTTTATATCTTGGCTCTATCTAATTTGATTCAATAGCATTGACTTGAGCTGGCATTAGTAAAACATCCATGTAATTGATATAATTTTATTTTTAGATACATTTTAGCGTTTTACGATTCAACTTACCCCAACTTAGATGCTTTATATGTGCAGCTTCTGTTCTTGGAAGCTTGGGAAGCCGTATTGTAATCAGTCTCGTTTATTTGTAATTACTCATAAAACCCTGTGGTATATTGCCTATTAGTTTTCACGCCATCAACCCGACACATTCTGTGATTTCCGAGATACAAACGTCTATGTTTCGACACAGCATTAAACGAGGAAATCTTTCAGAACGCCGATCATATATCGTCTTTTAATTCTTATTCTGATAAAAACTTGGTACCGAGTGTCGACATTTTAAGCATAACACTGTCAGGTGACAAAAGAGTCGGTTGGAGACTTGCGCGCATACATGTACGTGCAATTAATTTAATGCTGAAGTGTTTGCGTGTGTGCAGCTTGATTTATTTCGTTATTTTTGTGCGTGTTGTAAATATTTACAAGCGAATTCATGTTTGAATCATTTTGTAAATGTGGTTTGGTGCGTCCTTACATACACCAGTGCGTTCCTGGTTGTGATGTGTTTCTGTATAGGCTCGTATGTGTCAATATAATTAATTTTACTCAGTAGCAGTTGTGAGCAGTCAAAGTCTAAAAATGTCATCCTATCAAGTGTGCACATAATGCAAATTGTATATGTGTAGATTTAAGGACGGGTCCATGTAGTGTCATTGGGAATCAGTATGTTGGTATGTTTAGCCGGGGATGTACGTTGCAGCGACGCTCGTTTGGGCATTGTCTACCCAAGTACTACTTAAAAGTACTCTATGTACATGTACACATAAATATTCTAAAAAGTACCCGGGCTACGAAAAATATACAAAAAACTACTCATGAATACGACCGGGTGCTTTTACGCGCATTTTTCGTAACCCGGGATAGTTTGTAGTATACTTTAGAGGGTACTTTAAGTAGTTCCTGAGCCGACAACGACCAATAAAGCTCAAATGACAGTATGCTTGTGTAAGGCCTTTTTGGAAGTTCATATACGAGTACGCTGATGTTTCGTTCGCATAACTACTGCGTAAGTACGAATACATCGTCGGGAGCTTGATTTGTTCAAATATAATCATAAGTATCTGAGTGACATGCTTTCTATTAAATGGTTAGTAAAATCGTCAGGTAAGTTGTTTTCCATAAACTACTCTCTTTTTAAATGATTTAATTACATGAATACGTATGTTATAAACAAATGTTAACGGATGAAGGTTAAAACTTATTTACAAGAAAGTTTTGGGAATTCAAAGAAAGGTTTCATTTTCTGAATCCGCTCATCTCCCTAAAATTCGACAGAAAATCAAGGGATTATACGGTTTTTGGAGAACAACTCAGGAAAATCGCTGCATTAAAATGTGCCCGAACGCAAGACGTTTGACGTAAAAACATCCCCACTGGCGTCTTTCGCTCGTTAACAGCTCCGGTAATCTAGAAAGGCTCATCCTTTAACGACAGCCCAGAGCCTTTCAATAAGATCCATTACCTTCAATAATCCGCAACGCTGCCGACGGATCACTGTTTATAAGAAATCACGCTTCAAACGATGCATTTGTTGGTTTCGATGATGGCGATCTCATGAGGGTTTTAAAAGCCTATAAAATCGAGAACCATGACCATATCCGAGCCGGAATTTCTCCGGTTATTTCCCTGAAGTTTCGTCTCATGCGGCTGATGTCGAATTGTGTGATTGGGTAAAATTTAAAACCGGTATTTTTCGTACGCAACACAATATTTTCTGAGTGCTTTTCAGTTCGTTGGTAAGTTCGGGCGGTAACTTTATGTAGGAAACAAAATACAATTATATACTGCTGCAGAGATATGAAGCTCATTTCACAATTATACACATGTCTTAAAATAAATTCATGATAGTAAGTTATTACAATATAAAGAAATGTTTACGGTATTATTTGAGCAAATTTTTTAATTGATTAAGCTAACCTTAGACAGACATTCTCAACCTAGTTCTCTGTAATTTGGCCTTTTACAACGTTTATTGCAGCTTCTTCCATAATTGAAAGACGATGATCTGAAAATATAAATATATCATCAATGATGCATGTAAAGTAAAAATTTAAGCTGTCCCTGCTTGTAAAGATTTACCGTCAATTCTTTGCAATACTACAACGGAAGTTATTTCAAAATTACGTATATTCATGACGTTTCATAAACAGTTAGTGCGAAATTATTTTTTACAGAATACACTGTCAAGTGTCTGTCTATATTTTTCACAAAATAATATACGAAAACTCTTTTTATAAAACGAAAAACTAAAAAAAGATTTGACCTAACTTTGTAAAAAAACAATTTCCTTGCAATGAAGGCGTGTCACTGAGACTTACATAAGTTGCTCCGATTTTATTGCACACTTTTTCAGGATATATCGGAACGTGTGATCAAATGCAAGTCACTAACGCAAACTTTAAAATAGTACAGTGTACATAAGGCCAAAACAAATTGATCAGTTGTTGACTGATTGTGAAGCGAGCGAGGAAACACTTTTTTTTCCAGTCTCGGTTCAATCAAAAGCGAGCAAATGTCGCCGAATAAAATTCTTATTTTGTCCATATTTATTAACCATTTCTGCCAAACACATACATGGCGTTTTATTTTGCCAACACTAAAATCTTGATACAATCATCGTCCTTGAATTGTTTTAATGCTTGTTGCAAACTACCCATTGCTTATGCCAATTTGTGTTTATTATACTCGCTCATGGATGAAAAATAAAGAGCAGAGTGTATCATTTTTAAACCAGTTTTGTCATTCTATCAGGGTTTTTTAAAACTAAGCTACGACTGTTTTCAATCTATTTACTTTAGGGATATCGAAGGATTTGTTTATTTGTTTATGTTATATTATCTCAGAATCTAGTGCGAGATACACTCTATTTGAAAAACAAACATTCAATAGAATATTAGAATCGATCGTGAAAATTAAATAGTGCCCAATAAATACCGTGTGGTGATTTTAATAATCGTGCATCTGATATGCCAGAGTGTGTCACTTACGTTGTTGATTTAGATTATTTACCTTTACCAGATGATTTCGAAATCGATATATCTTTAGATAAAACCTTGGTGTTTACCTCACATAACACAGATTCACACTCCGTTGAGACATCATTAGGACAAATGTTCACACCAAGTTTCATCAAGATTGGGCAAAATCTGAGACTTCTGGAGTATTAACAAGGTTTCACTTTATTTATAAAATCGAAACTGCCCCGCCATCTGGCGGCCATATTTTACGACAAATCCTAAACATTTTCGAACTATGCATAGTTATCGTAAGAAGTAAGAACCAATGTTCTGAAAAAGTTTCATGAAGATTGGACTAAAATGTGACTTCTAGAGTTTAACAAGGTATCACTATATCCCTTTAAGGAAAACTGCTTGCCTTCAGGCGTCCATGATTTTTACACCATTAAAGCAAATTTTCTGAACAAGTATCTTTAAGATTCTAATACAAATATGACTTCTAGAGCTGTAATATTCTATTTCTTTAATTTAATTAAGTGACCTAGTGTTTTAACCTCGCTTGAATCAGTATCGAACTCTGCCAATTTATCATTAAGACAAAAGTCTGGACCAACGTTCACGAAGATTGGACAACTAATATGACATTGAGAGTGTTTTTAATGTAATTGTTGACGACGAACAATGGACAAAAGCATTCACAAAAGCTCCTCGTGAGCACGTTGTGCTCAGGTTAACTAATAACGTTAACACTCTCAGAATATTCGATTCGTTCTTTAATAATTCGGCTGACCCAGGTCTGTGTCTTCTCGCCTAAGGCCGATGTTTGAATATAAAGAAATTGAATTTAAGATGTTCCAACAGAAGCAAAGCCTTATAATCGCATGTAATGCGTATTTCATGACAAGGACTCAATTGCCAATTACCAAGTAGTTAGACACAGCATCAAACAACTAAACATAGACAAAACCACGCACCTGGCAAACGTACAACTGGAGTCGCAGTAATGGAAAGGTCAAATATGAGGCCTACACTGAACACATGCGCGAAAAGACCGTATATAAGACGATATGTTTTCCGAAATACATTTTAACACAGTTTAATGTGCGTTTTACTTCCTCATCTTAATAACGATGTTTATCTCATGATTAAAACTTTAGAAATCCTGTTGCATTAAAATACGGAGAATAAAATTGAAATAAATTAAACCATTTATGCCTGGCGTCTAGAAAAAAATGTCTTTGCAAACAGCGTAGACCCAGATGAGAAACCGCATGATAGAAATAAATATACTAGACATCCCTTATTTTGGAAATAAATTGATCCAAATTAGAAGGATGGGAGAGTCCACTAGGCATAAATGGGTTAAACAAGTCCTGCGTCAAGTTGGCGTCTAATCCACAACACGCGACACATATATCACTTAACAGACATATATCTACCCAGTTTCACCAAGTGCCCTGTACCTACCACGCATGATCCGGAACACCATAGCCCCGACCCAACGCCATCAATCCTAGAAAAGCTCATTTATCCTCCAAGTAAAAGGAACCCTGAACGACTATCACCGAAACGGGCGTGGCCTCGAAAACAGTGTTCGGGCAAGCGTCATCGCTTCCACTCTTGAAGTAGGCCGGGTGTGTGGAAATACATATACCACCATAAACAAAGTTTGAAAAGTGTACTGAAGTCGCCATGATTTGATGGTCTTTTGGTGACCCAACAAACAAAAAAACAATCGAGCGTATAGCCAACGGTGAAACAACGAGCAAAACGAAATACACCTACGTTGCGCAAACATAAACATATATGTTATATGTTATATAATCAAAACAAAACACTGAGTCCTTAATAACTTTAATTTCGCAATAGTGACGGAAATAAGAAATTTAGCACTTACCTGTATACCTGAAGAAGTCAAATGAAATATGATTCAGCTTGTAATCTTGTAAACTTTCAGATCCAATCATTGGAGTTGACTAAATTGAGGTCTGATATACAAAAACTCTTAATTTTATCCAAATTATGTTATCTTAATTAAGATTTAATTAATTAATTACATTGCGTGTTGAACTGTCTTATTTACAACTTCGAGTAAATGTTGGTGTTAATAATTAATCAACAATTTACGTACGCATTTAATGAAAATGATGCGAACACAAATTCGGAAGTTCGATCTGATCCCTGGGTCAAAAGTTATTATCATGTGCGACGCATGTTGTTAATACAATGATTTTTTTTACCCATTTACCCATTGATTTACCCATAACTTTTTTACCCAGGGATCAGATCAAACTTCCAAATAGCTCACCGTCGCACATAGTCTCTTAGCTACCATGTGTGTAAGTTTCAAGGTTTTAGTGCTAATAGTGTAGGAGGGGATAGTGGCCAGGACAGACGCACAGACAGCGGAGATCAATACAATATCCTCACGCTATTAAAAGCGTTAGGATAATGAAACTGGTCATTTTATTTCCCTTCTTTTGTTCAACGAGATCATATGAATCTACACTTAAAAGCCTATAACAATACGAATTACGAATACTTTTGACGGGAAAATTGCGACACATATAGATGCTTGTAAGTAATAACTACTTAAGTGGTCTTGTTTTCTCGGAGGAAGACGTCCTTATTGAGAAAAATTAAGGCCTGCCAAACTAAAGTTGGCTTCTCATGATTGCAGTTAAACTTAAATGACACTTGTATTTCATCTTTATCGTATTATGTTGAGCTAATATGTGTGCAAAATCGGCTTATAGCGACTATTTCGAATCCGTTTCGTGTGTTGTTACGTGTGCTGGGCAGTAAAGCAATGTAAGGATTCTAACTCACTATATAATCGACCGAAAATATGGGATTTTTTCAGAAAGCTCTATATGCAGTTTTTCAACGAAATTTCGATAAACGCCTAATGAATGTGTCGGCCTATTTTGATACAACATTAGCTTCTGGTGCTGAAAAATGGTATATATGCCGCTCAGTTGGATGTGAAAATAAAAGACAAACGGCTGCTAAAAACCCCGCAGTATAGAGACCAAGATAGAAAAGGGAAAAACCAACGAAGCAATATCGTTTGAAGAGTAAAAAACTGCAGAACAGGTTTGTTGTGTATTTTTAAATGAAAATTATAATAATTGTAACACTATGATAATAAAGGGAAATTATGTAAACGTCAATATATCTCAACTGAATACCGTGGTTGACATGAATTAATTAATTAAATTAGTAAAATATTAGGTCAGCTTGCCCAATTGATTTTGAACGATATGATGTAATCAAATATCAACAGTATACCGGTAGCATAGAATATATAGGCTATGTTTATACATGTACACAGTTGTTATTGTTTATATTAAATATGTAATATATAGCAAAAAAATTATAAATGTATCAAGGCATTTCAATTTTAACAAAAATGAAAATTCAGAGTAATGTGTTCATAAATACTATATTGTGAGGGAAATAAGTCAATGTTCCGTGGCTTCCATCGGCGCCATATGTAAACGGACGACTTAAATCCCAGTGATCGGGGGGTAAATGTCAAAGTCGCTTGAATCATTGTGAGTAATCAGACTATAAAAACATGCCTTTACCTAAACCTTTTACCTTTAAAGCAAAATGTTTGATATTATTTATTCATCTTTATTCTTTTCCTTTTAACAGAATAAAAACATCACCACCAGAATGGCATATATACGATTTGTCCTTGTCTGTGTCGCCATGGTTACCATGCTGTTGGGCGTGGAGGGCCGACTGTGTCAGATGGACCCCGTCGCCATGACGTGCACGGATATTGTGCCACGTGGAGGGCCGTTAAAGGGCGCATCCCTGTGCTCGAGCGCTGGAAAAGAATGTCAACTGAAAAAACGACGGAAGGCAATTGAATGCAGGTGTGAGCCGCCCGGGAGGGATATCAGCTAAGGGTATTGCACACGCTTGCTAATAGTTTCTTTGTGTCTCACATCACTGAAGCACTAGTTGCTATCTACGGTAGTGCAAATGTCAAATTTTGAATCTAACTTTTATTTTTACCTGAAGTATTAAGTACAAATAACATTTCAGAATTATTTGATTAGTTGATAACACTTTTTACTTAAGAAAAATGGGGTTATATTTTCAATGAGTTGCCAGTTGCAGACATGGGGTAATCATAATTGTTAAATACTAGGCAAATTCAGGTCTGAGAATAGTCAATATTTATTTTTCTTTTACAATGTAAATAATTCAATATGGTACATTATGGTACATATATAACAAACGAAGTACCAAACATTGATAAATAGCACAACGAAATATGTTTAAAGCAAGATCATTACAAGTGATCATAGAAAATAACATATTTTGCAATTGTGAAAATACTAATCCAAATTGAAACAAACACACTTTATTTTCTCTATTTTTTTCAGGAGAGGAGCTGAAGGCCAAGTTCAAAGATGGATGTGAGAAAGTGTTGGGCCACAAGATGTTAAATTACTTCAACATGTTAAATGTTTAAATGTGGCAATCATGTTTTTATAATATATTATTTTTGCTTGTGTAACATTTTCATACAATGGAAGAACTTTGGTGTTGTAAACTATTGAAAAAATCAAGAGAAATCAAATAAAAATTAAGAAAACTTGTTCCATTTCATGAAACTTTTTTTTAATACTAACTTTGATATAAACACATCTGCGTTCTTGTTAAGCATTTATAACAGTTTAAGCTTTTTTTCATATCTTACAACATGGTCAGCATTTTCAGCACAGTTTGATAGAATTTGATTTGTTTTCCATTGCTTTTTACACGGTGTAAAATATGTTTCTTATAGCCATGCTTTTTTTGGTCAAACGCTCACCAGAGCTTTGTGCCTTGTTTATGTTTACTTGCTGTCTGAAAATAAAAATTAACTAATCAGATCTTATTTTATTTATAATCTTAGTTGAAAAAATACCATTGGGAAAATCAACACAATATGTAATCTTTGGAATTGCCTGATAGACTCATAATTGAATCATAGGACTTTAACTCATAAGAAAACAAGAGCTGTGTTTGTGAAACACAATGCCCCCTATTGCGCCGCTTTGCAGCAATGTATTCGACTTTTGTCCTTGAAGGATGACCTTGACCTTTTACCACTTAAAATGTGCAGCTCCATGAGATGCACATGCATGCCAAATATCAAGTTTTTATCTTCAAAATTCAAAAGTTATGGCAAAGGTTAAAGTTTTGGAGAAACACACATTGACAGACAGACAAGCAGACAGGCAAAAACAATATACCCCCCGATCATTCGATCCGGGGCATAAAAAAGAATACCAGCAGTGATGTTTCGGTTCTTCATGTACTACCCATAAAAGGTACCTATCCATCACTAAAATTACTATTTTACATATTCCCAACCAAAAATTCCCAAAATATAAATTTTGCGCCGTAATTGGCTTAGAAGAAACACGTATTCTGTTAAAGGTTTATAAGGACATTATTGTTAATCCTTATATTAAGATATACCTTTAAAATTGTTTGTTTCCACCAAACCGACCATTTTGTTTGGAGCAAACCCTAAACATTTACTTGCCCTTTCAAAAAAGACTTCATTTTTTTCAATTTGTTTTCTGTAAAAATCAATCAAATTCTCAAAAATATGATTTGACCAACTGTCAATAAATAGAAAAGATAAAGATTTTCATAAACTTGCAATCTTATTGTTTCAGTAAGAAGTAGCTTGTAGTATAACACATGTTTAATACAAAAACACCTACCTACCTACCTTATTTATTTTTGGTAATTTTATTGGAAACAAACAACATTATGTGCCTAACACAAAAAAGTTCAATTTACAGAATTTACGCAGCGATGTTACGAATTTTATCAGTACCTGCTACTTTCCCAAAAGGGCAAAAAAATCGGACGAATTAAAATCAAATAAAAACAACCTTGGTTGCATCCACTTCGATAGGCATACAAAGTTTTTATACACATGTACATTGAGACTGTGGGTTACCAAACTCTTCGCCTTAAATCAGAAGAGTTTTTACTACCCGCAGGAAATATTATTGGGTTCCCTGAATCAAGACTTCTTAAATACTTATTAAAAACTGCAGAGCAAGAAAACAGGCATGATGATGAATAACCACTAAAATTCATTATCGGTAAACTTGTAAGAAAACAACATTTATTATGTTCATCATTAAGTTTACCAGACTTTATGAAAATGTCGTGTTTTCTTTCAGATTTTACAATGATAGTGTATACCACATTAAACCATTTGACTGCAATTAAATATCGTATGACCCCTCTAGAATATTTGTAAGCAAAATAAATTAACAATTGAGCATATCAAATGATATCCTATACATTGTTCAGCTTAAAATTGATTGTGATGGTAAAATACACGATATATATCTAGTCCTTCCTCAGTTTATAACTTTACTAAAGGGAATTCTTCATAGATTTAAACCTTTTTCACCCATGTAAACTGATTCTACATCACAAAGCCAGTAAAATGAACCAGATTGATAACTTATCAGTGTTCGACACTAACGGGAGTCCGGTGGTCCGAGACTACTGGAAATGAGAATAAGACTTCTTGTTTTTTTGTCAAGGACGTCCGCCGGACTCCTATAAAAATGTTTAGCTGCATTCGTTTATGGTCACATTAAAATTGTAATAATTCAATATTTTCCCTCATACATACTGCAGAAGGAAGTTTTTTTAAACCAAGTCATAACCGCACACTTCAACCACTGCTTGAGAACTGTAAGAGTTTTTCTTAACAAGGAAGATTTATATATAGATGGTATTTTGATAGTGAGAAGTGTTCAATCAAAAATAAGTGGTGTCGAAAGTATATTCAAAACCAAAAAATACCATAATTTGGACTATGCACTTCAATAAGTATTTTTCTTTTATCCCATGAAAACCCCTGTCTGGTCTACACGTTTGTTTTCAGAAGATGCATTGTGTATACTTTTAATTGTATTATAATGATGAAAATACTTTTATTGTTAAAAGTATAGTATATGTAAGCAAAAACAGAAATTCCATTCACCAGTTTTAGTGAACCTACTTGGAACGCAAAGGACCCAGTATGTTAAGAAAGTCGTTGAATAAAAACTCTGTTCACAGTGCACTGTCATATCTTACACATATGTACCTAGCAAGAGTCATCATTAGTTCGAATAAGCACAACTTGCTTACAGTGCTCTTTTGTGATAACATTTTCGACATTGTTAATCATCGTTCCTACATAGTCCATTATCAAAATGTACATCGTTTACTCTAGAGATTATATTTATTGCCAATATTTGCGAAACTTTGTAATAAGATTGGTCTAAATGACATTCAGTAAATTACGAAACAGCGTTCAAAAACTAGGTTGAAATGTCACATTAAATAAAAAGTTCCTTAACATTCAAGAAGTTACGCGTTTACCCAATCCTCGTGAAACTTGCTAAAAAAGCTTTTCAAATGGTAAATCTGCTGAGTTTAAAAACGGTTCAGATCTACTGAAAAATATAAGTGTCAGTGGGCTAAGACGTTTCCCTTATGCGGGTGAAACTTTGAAAAATATAAATGTTCTGTAAAATCATCATGAAACAATCAGAACAATTGTACTCATGATATTTAAACTGAATTCGAAATAGATTCTATCCGTTCCAAAAGACGATTTTAGGTGAAATTAGTTTAATGAGGTATTATTTAGAAGTCAATCGTGTTGATTATTCGGTTTGTCCGAAGTTTTAGATTGTTTGTTTTTTAAATAATACCCTGTGGTGCAAATTTGCCCATCTTGCTTTATATGTTTGGAGCAAAAACTTAAACAATGTCTTCCCTGAAACCGTAAGGTCAAGAAGTTTGGTTTTTTAGCATGTATCATTTATTGTGGTCCTCTGCCAAATTGTTTAAATATCGTCCCTCCGGTAAACTGGCAACGCCAAAGGATAAAAAGATAATGTACGACTTACAGATTAAAAAGTTTTCTCTCAAAACGTAAGGGCAGGGATTTTTTCACATCATATGCTGGTCCTGTAGCAACCTTGTTAGAATCATCCATCTTGACCCAGCACTATGGGTTACTTGTTCAATTATATGTGTAATTGAAAACTTTGAAAATCTTCTTTTCTGAAGCAGAAGGGCCCAGAGGTTTGTTATTTTGCAAATTACGTTTTAAAGTAGTCTGTTGCAGTTGTTTCAATCATGCCCCCTCCCCCCCCCCCCTGGGGTCAAAACTTGCCACATCCAGGGACTCAAATTATTTATAAAAACTTGAATAGTAAATATCGAAATATCACAAATCTTCTTCTTTGAAACCGCAAGGGTCAGGGTTTGAAATTTGGTGTCTAACTTAACACAATTTTTCTCTTTTCTTCTTATAAGTTTTCTCAAATAATGTGTCTGGGGTCAAAACTAACAACAGCGGTATCATTTTTGAATAATGAAAAAAATCCGTTTCGCGAGATCAGAATGTCCGAACTTTTTAACATTCGCAAAAATAAGCCTCTCATGTGTTGGTATTGTTAACAAATTCTCGACGACTCGGATCATGTAATTGCCAAAATCAGGAACAAATCAGGGCCGTTAATTAAGCGACCAATTAAGCGATTGTAGTTACAACGTTGTTAGCAATCCGTTAACGGAGATTGCGAGCCACGTTAAGTCTGGACAAGGGTTTCATATGAACACATAGCAACGTACTAAATAACTCATACCATACATTTTAGCAATTTTTAACTTATATAGTACTGTTATAGCAAAGATTACCAAGTAAGCGCATTTTGTCTTACATAGTTAGCATATCGTGTTAGAATATCGTGGTTAGAGAATGCGTCAAGAGTAGTGTACTATAGACGAAGTGATTTTTTTTGTTATTCCGAACATCCTTATTCATTGATGCCTAATACAATCAAAGCGCTGAAGGCACTGAATTTGTACGCTGTTGTATAATCTTAGACGCAACTCAGTTTTTATAATTATGTTATAGCATTTATATCGCAAGTTTGAAATGACCACAACCCATTCAAATTTATAAAGAGTACGTCTTAAAGCACAGGTCGAGATGTTGTTTTGTTGTTTTTTTCAAATAATTGATACAGCTTATCAGTGTGCACAGGCTAATCTCATTTGACATGCATTAAGCCCCGTTTTCACTGAAAGCAGCTAATATGTTCATATTTCAATGATAAACATTAGACTGGCCACCGTTGTCTTTCAAGCGGTTAAATACACACTCTGCAGTGTACCAGTGAGAACAGGCAGATGCGGTTGTTAGAGCAGACGCTTTCAGATTTGTCGTCTGCTAAACTGTACTGCAGCTATCCACACAGGCAGTCACGGGTTACGGTTCTTAGCGTAGCTAATCCCATACTGATTTGCAAATGTGCGTCTGCATAATTTGTGAGCTAACGCTCACAAATAAAAACCATCCATTCTCGAGTGGTAATCGCTTAATAATTTTGGTTTTTGCTGAAGAGACAGCAACCATAAGAGACAGTTTTGGGATACGAGGAATCCGGGTGCGATACCCTAGCTCCCTTGGTCCTTTTACGTGCTCAGTGTATAGCACTGATACACGCGAGAATTACCTGGGTTTCCTACCAGTACATCTTTAGTTGGGTGGGAAACACTTGAAGCATTTCTGAAATGTCCAGTGCCCCGGCCGGGAATCGAACCGGGGACCTCTGGAATGGAAGACCAGAGTGTTACAACTCGACTACCGCTACACCAAACTCGACCACCGCACCACCGTGTGTTTGTTTCCAAGTTCTAAGGTTCCTTTACGACAGAGAGATTATAACGTGAGGACCCTGAGTGTGTCCCAGCTCTCGCACCTATTTAGTTGACTAGACTGATGAGCTATGGAAGTAATTTTGAATTATAGCTGCAACTATTTCGTCTTTACTGAAAGATATACAATTTTGGTGTTGTCTTGTGTTGTTAGGGGAAGCCATAGTAAACGGAGGATATCCCACATGTCCTGTATAGTGATACCAACCACGATCACATGCATTTTAATTGATCGTTTGTGACCCGAGTTATCTGGGAATGATTTTTGTTTCAAAGAAACGGTTGGTGTGCAACGCTTAAAATTGAAATACAAAAAAACACACGACACTTTAAAGGGGCCTTTTCACAGATTTTGGCATTTTTTAACTTATTCATTAAATGCTTTATATCGATAAATGTAAACATTGGATCGTAAAAGCTCCAGTAAAAATTAAGAATAAAATTAAAAAAAGGAAAAGAACATTGCCCGGACCAGGTTTCGAACCAGTGACCCCTGGAGTCCTGCCAGAGTCCTGAAGTAAAAACGCTTTAGCCTACTGAGCTATTCCGCCGAGTAATTATACATGGAGTATTTTATACTTTATATAAGCAATCTTCGTAGTTTCACAAAATTTAACGACAAAAACAGAACTCTCTAAATTATTCAATCGTTTCGCGTTGCAACGCTTTATAATTTTTAGGTTTTAAAATCGTCAAAAGATGCATATAATGGCTATATTAGACCATGGTAAATGTTCAGTATTACTGTTTCCTCACAAATATCATAACTAAAACGAAAATTTGCGAATCTGAAACAACTTTTTTCAATTTTGTCAATTTACCAAAGCGTGAAAAGATCCCTTTAAATATATTACATGTATTTTGTAGTTTGTAGTGTGTAGTCCAACTTCCGTTTGTGGTAATTGCATTTATTTGAGACGAAATATCATTGTCTGTTTAAGAAGACTGACACAATAATCAATTATTTATAATTATGCATTCGTTAAATAACCCCAATATTGCATAGTTTCAAGGACATATAGTTATGACAACCTTCAGATCTTAACAATTTCTTATGAATAGCAATGCTCTTAACGACTTTTTTAGATTTCTGTACTTTAAATGTTGAGAGACCACTTAATATGCAGTTCACATTAATACGGTAAACTTATTCGTGTTTTATATTCATTAGCAAAACAATAAACCGATAGTTGTCAGGAAAAAAATGTAATTTAACCATTATCCTGTCTTTCTACAGGAAATGTGTGCTATGTAAACTCACAGTTAAGTATTTCAATATCACAAAAATATCTTGATTACCTATTACCTATTATCTTTATATCTTATGACCATATTATGCTGAATAATATGAAATTTTAGACAAAATATGTACATCTTAACTGTAAGTAATAAACTTTCCATGTTAATCAATGAAGCCGTCTTCATGCTAACTATCTGCTTAGGAATTAAAATCGAAAAAAAAGCAATACATGTACTGGATAAAGTACACAAACAAATTTAATTACATTATAATTTAAACATTATTCCCTTATGTCAATCTCATATAAAACATTTTATTACAGATATCCGACAAGCTGATAATTAGTCGGCTTAAAAGTCGTCGCCATAATCCAATTATGTACTGGCGTCGGCAACGGAAATTCCATTAATACGTTTACGTTTCCATAATGCTCAATGCTCCAGCTAGGATTTGAAAAGGGCAGGGGGGGGCTTATTTGTCAAAAGAGAACTTTGGACGCGCAGTATTTTGTCAAAAGGGCACTTACGAGCGCGCGGGCGTTTCTGGAATGCTTCCTGTTGCATGTTTATTTATATGTTATTAATAATTGTTAGAATATTTTATTCCCATTTTTATTAAACAATTCAAATATGATGTCTACAATGAGGAATAAATTAATTGCAATGTATTGTAATAAGGTAATAAGAGATTTATTCATCATCATATGTAAAAAAAAGAAAAATTAAGGGCGGGGGGGGGGGGCCTAGGAAGGGCAGGGCGGAGGTTCGAGAGGGTAGGGCGAGGCGCCCTTCAATTTAGGCCTAGCTGGAGCACTGCGTTAAAACACGAGTTTTCCGGATGTACGTTAATGTTTCACAGACGCCTTAATAACATTTGAATAAGTTCGCAATAATAAACGTTCGGTAAATGCTCGTTCAGACTAAAGAGCCATTTTCCCTGATAAATGGTTAACACTTAGGCTAAATTCATTATCTCCGAGATGTAACCGAAACCGTACAGCGACAAATTAAGTCCGGAAAAACGCATTTACTCCAAGATTCGCTCGCTAATGAGATTCTATCAGAAAATATCCGTTGTCTCCTGCAATTACTGCATGCGCCGTTATCGAATTTCATTCCAACAGAAGCATCTACGGGTGTCGACATAGTTCTGAGACAATTCTAAAAAATTGACGATGTTTTCTTTAAATTGTCACTTGAGGTCCTGAGATTCAATTAGAGTTGAACTTATATCTTTGAGAAAGAATAACCAATATACAATATCAAAAGTGTCACTTCGGTGTATTGAAACTTATATTGACTGTCAGTGGTTTTGATGACTTATGTTCACTTTGAAATTATTTCGTAATGAACTATTGTCCTCGCCTTCTTTGAAAAAGTACGGGATGAAATTATATATGAATAATTTGTAAAGAAGACAATACAGTTGGTAAAGCATAGTTGTTTTAATTATATATATACATAGAAGAACGACAAAAAGAGCGCCACTACGCCAATCATAGCATTGTTCGCCCTTTTAGTCGTTCTGTCAATTTGTTGTTCTGCCGTGTTCTCGTGTTGGCGACCTTCAAACCCACAAGCTTGACACGATATTAATCAGTGCGCAAATGTTACATCATTATACTTTTTCTTACATCTTATTAAACTTGTTACATATATCGTTATCGTTGACATATTTTATTTGTATTCTTTCCCCTTATTTGAGACCCCTGTTCTCTTCGCTAGCCCCTCAGCCACATTGTCAGTACACCTTGTTGTTATAAGGTCAAGGTCAGTGCCAAAGTGAAGTTAAACTACAAGGGTCTGCCAAAACTGTTTAGTTTTCAATTGTTGTGGCAAGCGATGTTAAAGCTATGCGAAGGAGTAAAATATAGTTTACCAGGAAATAGCCAATTTCAACTACCTTAAAATCCAAAGTCGGATAAGAAAATGGTAGGTTTGGTGAAATTTGCGGATAGTGAACGGTCATAAGAAAATGATTGCGCTAGACGTAAGTAAAACTAATAAAAAAAGGCTATTTAAATTATATATAGTCCAATCGGGTCAGAGTCAATGGAAGGTTAGTTGGTATTGGTATATAGAACATTGCCAATGCAACATCACAAATTTGTCTTTGACGACTTTGTGACAATCTGCTTTACATGTCACAATCGCACTTAAAAAAAGATGGGCAAAAAAACCGGAGAGAAAGAATTACTACATGCCTCAAGACACTGGGGTATACAAATAGCCGTTACCTTTTTCTGTATTTCAATCGCCACGAACATACTGTTAATGCAATACATGTACGTATTAACCTACATGCATAATTGGCCGAAAATAAGGTATTGTTAGTAAAAAGACGTGCTATGACATGCTACAATTGTTGTGCATTTCCTACACTCCCATCGCACGAAAATCAACGTGTATAATGTCAAACTGTAAGCTCTAAGTTTAATTCTGCAGGAATTATATATGCATTCCGAATATATTGTTCTCTGTCTTCCTTGAGAGCAAACATTTTGATTGAGTTAAAAAAACTGTCGGAGATGCACTGAGAATCGAGAAAATGTGAAAGCATTTCGTTTCTATTTTCACAGCATACCGATAAAATACTTAATGATAAAACAACATTTTTACAACATTCTGAATTTTGACTTTTTTCCCGATCCATCATCACATTAAACACATCGCTTAAAGTGTCGATTTTGAAATGAGAAAAAAATCATAAAAGCGCACGCCCATAACTTATATTAAGAATAGTTTTCCCAGAACGAAACGAAATATGCTAACATGTTCACGTTTGACAGAAGTTTACCGTCATCTTTTTACAAGCTGTACTATGAAAGGAAATTAAATACTTGTAATGTGAGATAAACCATTGTCATAATATAAATTAAATGTTTAAAGAATTGACATGCACTGGAAACACAATGACATACACTTTTATATAAAAAAAATACGTCTGTAGAGTAAATTCGAGGGTTCGCTCCCCAGCTTGACATACATAGCTACAAAACTTTAACTTCTGTGGGGGATTTCATTAAATCTATTATACAGGAATTCTCCCCATATCTTTGATAACAATCGAGCCGTTGGTAAGTTTCTGGCATGTGCACGGGCCGTTTGTAAGTCTCTGGCATTTGCACGGGCCGTTTGTAAGTTGCTGGCATTCGCACTAACTACTTGCAGAACTTTTTAAATGGCTTCTCCAAATAATTTTTTATGTTTTCTGTATATCAAGCAACGTAGCTATCAGTTCACGTACTCCAAAGCGGGCCGAATTTTTATGTATTTAAATGTTGTTGTTTTTATTGGCCAAATGTAAGGTATTACATTTGTCATAAATTAGCGACAACAATATACTTAAACATTAATCTCATGCTGATGCAGCTTAATTTTCACTTCAGACTGGACGTAGCGGCATGGGAGATTAGGTCACGCGTTTTAACGGCATAGTAAACTCGTATGGCAGTAACCAAGTGACATTGGTTCAGACACTATGCTTGATAAGTTATGGACAATTTAAAGAGTGTAGTTATTTAAATAAATGTTTCTTCTATGGCAAATAAAGCTCATTCAGAATACGCTCAAATTTAAGCCACTTTCGTTGACAGAAGGGCTGGCTGATGCCGTGGGTGATGTTTTTATGCTGGCTTCATAAAGTCAGAGTCGTAATTTCATTCACATAATTGTTATAATGAGAAAATTGTATTTCCTACATTCAATCCAATGTTTAGTGACCAGTTGTATTTAGTTCATTACTACTTTACCTTTTACTTTTACTAAAAGATGCGGGCAATGATCTAATAAATGTAAACGACCATCAGTTTATTGCTTTTATCATCATGTTTCGGTAATTTGCATTATGATTAGATTTTCTATTTTATTTAACAAAGCACTTATTCTGCTAGGGCTGTATTTGTGTTCAAATTATATAAAAAATGGTGGAAACTATGTATTTTCTATACATTAAAAAAGTTATTTTGTCTTATACCGAATCTCATGCTTTTTAACATGGAATCCTTAAATAATTTGTTTTGTTTTTGTTTTTCAAGTTATATGCATGTATGATAATATCAAGAAAAAAGCATTATTTTTATAAATAGGAAAAACAATATTAATTTGATAATACGGCGTAAAGAATTCCTGCATAAAAAACAGCATCGCAAATGGTTATGTTTGTATTCATTACGATTTTTTCAAAACGTTTAAATACATGCATTCTAGAGAAATAATACAGATTCTCCCTGCAACCCATAAATTGCTTTAAATAACTTACAACAAGATGATTTCGTTAATGCGACGGAAATTCCATTAAATGCCTTTTGTCTGAGAAATTTTTTCCTAATATTGTTTTCATTACGTCGTCATGCAACATAATTAATTCTAAATGTAATTATTGAGAAGTCAAGAAAAGGGGAGATCTGTTTGAAAGAGCATTTACTCAACATCTTAAATGAAAGAGCCACATTTAAATGCAATTTCTTGAAATGTGTGTTTAAATATGATAGAATGAGGTTATGCTAAGATCATGGCATATAGGCGTAAAAAGCTGTTAAATGTAAGCCACAGGAAAACATTCTAAGATGGTGTCGATAATAACAATGTTGTTGTTTGTATTTTTTGTAAGAAAATTTAAGTCGAAAAGGAGCTGGAAATACCAAAGGTCGATGGTATCTGCAATTTAAATTACGATTTACATGTACGAGAATTTAGTGTTCGGAGTGTCATAACATTTATGGAATAATGATTTTGAAGCAATTTAAGGTTGAATTATTGATTTTGCGTAATAATGTCAAAATCAAAATAGTTGTAGGCATGGGTGATATAATTGTATGCATTAATTTGGGTAAATCGTCAACTTAAAACTTCATAAACGGAAGAAAGATATCAAACATATCCTTTACATCGTTAAACATTAAGATCAAAGCAAAATATAGGAATAGTTAAACATCAAATTAAATATATTCATAAGGTATGTGTCAAACTGATGGAGGGATGTATTGAATCATAAAATGAATGCATGCATTTTTTTCTGTTCTTTTTTGGATAATATTTTACATAACTTGGCATTTAACTGTACTATTTGAAGAATTGTTAAGTATTCATACATACAGTCTATAGCATAATTATAAAGTATTAAGAATATATTTATGTAGTTTGTAAGATAATTCTTATGTAAGTAATAATAATGTTATATGTTACATACGTATTGTTTGAGGTTAATTGCAATAAGAGAAACAAATCAGTTCTTTGGAATACTGCGATCGTATGAAATAGCGTTAATCCTGGACTACTTATAAGACCTAAATTGATAGGATTATAGGTAGCAAATAGCGTGGAGTAATTAATACCTTTTACGCAAAGTAAATTCAACACTATAATTCCAAATAAAGTTCATCTAAACAATACTTGAAGCAGATACAAGTTATTTAATTAAGTACATCTTGTCATTGCTGTTTATCAAGTATCACGGTCTTTAAAAATGGGCATTACACAATGCAAACAAAATCATCAATATAGATAGTATAATACGATTTAAGCTTATTGCCTTGTCAACACATAGATTAACAGAAAGCGTTAAACAACGAGGTTCAATAAACTGCGTTCAGCACATCGGCTGTCATAACACAACTCAATATGAAAGTAATTCACATATTCCGTATTTTAACATCCGCTCATGCATCATTTCATTAAAGTATTTCACAAACTACGTCAGTTCTCATTTGTATTATAAGCATTTATTATGACCTTGCGGTCAAGGATAACCCATGAAAGTGCAAGCACTTATTTCCAATGGGGTCCTTTGGTTTTGCTGAAGAGACAGCAAACAGAAGAGACAGTATTGGGATACAAGGAATCCGGGTGTAAAGAACCCTAGCTCTTTACGAATAGATACCTTGGTTCTTTTACGTGCTCAGTGTATAGCACCGATACACGCGAGAATTACCTGGGTTTCATACCAGTACATCTCTGGTTGGGTGGGAAACACTTGAAGCATTTCTGAAATTCCCAGTGCCCCGGTCGGGATTTGAACCGGGGACCTCTGGAATGGTAGACCAGAGTGTTACCACTCGACCACCGCACCACCCTAAATTGTCTAATTTAACATATAATGTATTCATTTATGCGGTAGACTTATACGAATACCCAGTTTTGGCGTCGAAAAATCTCCGATGTAAAATGTACCGGAAGTAAAACTGGGGATTTTTTAATAATGTTACTCATATATTAGAATGACCTGTAAGCATAATATTGATGGAATTGAAATAATTAGTAGGAATCCATCGACAACATGGGATAACAATAACATGTATATCTAAGTAAAATATTGACGGAATTAAAAAAAAATTAAAGGTAGGGATCCATCGAGAACATGTGAAAACAATAACATTTAAGCATACTATTGATGGAATTTAATAAATAGTTAAAGTAAGGGATTTGTCGAGAACATTGAATAAGAATGACATTTAAGCAAAATATTGATTGAATTAAAAAAAATAACTATAGGTTGGGATCAATCTAGAACATTTGAAAAGAATGACATGGGGGCATAATATTGATGGAATAAAAAAAACTAAATAAAGGCAGGGATCCATCGAAAACATAGGAGTGCGTATCAGAAAATTTGAATGAAAAGATATACTGAGCACATTTGTAATGCAATTGAAGTTGAAAAATAATATGAGCCTCGCTATGGGAAAACGGGGCCAAAGGCATTTGCATACAGTTTTGTCATTGATTTATCAATACAGTCCGCACATGCTAATTAGGGACAAAACTTTGCGCTTTAATGAATGTTTTCGTATACAGGGGAGCTCTTCTAAACGAAAATCTAGTTAACGACAACAAGTGTCGTCCCTGATAAGTCCGTGCAGAGTGAACAGTCTAATCTAAGACAACACTTTATGCGCAAACATTAAGCCAAACATTTTCAGAGCACGTATTTATATACTGCGTTTCAAACCGCTTATAAGAAATACTGTTCATAATTACATGACTTTATTATTAAGGTTATCTTTTTTTCTTATTTACCTATCTTTTGAACTATTGCGTATCTTGTGTTCTGTTTTGTACTCAGCGAACGGATGAAAAAGCTCTTTACAAATGGCATTCTTTTGACATTTAATGAAGACGAAATAAACACAACATTTTCCTAAAACCAATAAGATATTCTTAATTTATTTCGCGATTATAAGGAACGAACGTGCGAAACAGAGACCAATAAACAAGATTCCGTACTTCCACTAAGTCTTAAATACAAAATCCTTGGGGGAAATACTTATATTAACGACTTTATAACATCTTGGAATGGCGCTATAGAAAATGAATTCGTAATATAAATCTTTACTTTCCCTTCAAAAACACGAAATTGGCAACTTTCATATCGCAAATTCTGATTAAAAGCTTGAATGCTTTCTGTAAGATTAGTGTTTGGTTTAAGCCTTATATGAGTTGTCCGCGTAGTAAGACAAATCGGCAAATTTATATAACAAATAAGAAATGTTTGCAATTATTTTCAAAAATTATCTGGACTAATTATTAATTCCGGCTTCCCGTTTTGACTCTGCTGACCGTTTGGGTCAATTTTTAAAAATATATTGATATGAACGTACATAGAGCATTAATGTATAAGATATGAGATACACAAATACGTCAGATAAGCCGGGACCGTTGTTTTGGATAACCTCCGAGAAAGTCATAAGGCTTGCACCAACATCATTTATGTAGGTTGTTCCAATTGACTATATATTAAAGCAATTGACAGGAACGAAAGGACGACAACGACCCATATGTTATTTTTCTTATGTTATGCTACATTTTTCTTACGTATGGAGTCTAAACATGGGACGAGGCGTGCAAATATTTTTTTGCTAGAAAACTATATTAAACACATTAATTATATCACCATGATACCAAATTATGCTATATTATAATTAATTCCTAAATACATGTAGCAAATAATCGTATCTGTCAAATATTGCGGTACTCGAAATGTGTGATTCTGCTTTAGCGTTAAACACGTTTCTGTCGGCTTGTATTCTGCTTGATGTAAGTATACCTCTTGTAATTAAATGTAATGTTGTAATAGGTAAAATTCAGTAATTTGTTGATTTTTGGATCATAAAAACAAAATAGATTACTTGTATCTGCATTTGCTTTTGACGCATAAATAAGTATTAAGTTTTCAATTTTGAAGAGAAATTTCAGTGTCAGAACCTAAATTTATAAATATCTCAATCCTGAAAAACAACTTCATAACAATTCTTATTCTCGACGTAAACATACACCTTACACCATTGTATTTGCTTGTTGTTGTTTCGGGGTCTATACCAGATATGTTGGATTCTTCACGATTCAGTCAAATTGTTCTCATTTTGCATACATAGTGTGTAAATAATAATTGTAATAAAGAACCGTAGTTATCAAAATTGTGTTTATTCAAATTACCTTCAACGTGCAATTTTCAATTTTTGTCAGACATACATAAGTTGACCGTTTTATATTATGATGTATATTAAACACATTCAAAAATGACATTAAATTAATGACATAATGATAAGGCATTAGAAACGGTTTAACATTAATTAACTTCGTAGTTCTTACGCATGCATCGTGTTATTGAATGTTGTATGTAATGTCGTATTTATCATTTTTTAACAGTATTCTTCGCTGAACTTCATATAGAAATAGCAATTATATAAAGTGTGTTGGTCACTGTTTTAAAAATTGAAACAATAATTTAGCCTCGCTCTGGGAAAATGGGGTTTGGTGTATAAAGGTAAACAGATGTCCCAGATAAGCCCATGCAGTCCTCAAAGGCTAAACAGGGACGACACTGTCCTCTCTTTTTTGCAAAGAGCGAGACTTAGTTAATATTATCATAATACAAGTAACCTATTGGGGACATTTGGACTGTTTCTTTAGATGCCGGGGTCAACATTTGTGGAATGACGGCATTATTTGAACGCTAAAATGTGTAGTCAAGCCCGTTTTCAGGGTAAACGAACGATTCAATTTGTTAAAGTGAAATATATCCTCTTAATATCTCACAATTAATCATTAATTTCATTGCAAACTGTTAGAGTTATAATATTTAAAAGTGACAGCAACACACTAATTTGCTCGTACATTAATCTTACTTTATCAGATTTTTCTTACATTGCTTAATACGGACTTGAAATAATCATTTGATCAAATCGCACAACGAGTGAATGCAGCGTGTCAAATAATACACATTAATAGTCGCTATTCGCATAAATATGATATAGAAATAAAAACAACTACCAACCTTAATCAGTAAGAATATTGTAAGTCATTTATTTAAATAATTACTTAATTATAAACGGCGGAGTGTGGACATTGGATACAATGAAAAAGTAATTACCTTTAATCAACTAACGTGAAGTGTTCAGTTATGGTGCTTAAGAAACCAATATTTTCCAATAATCCTGTAGACCAGGTGCACTGTTACTATAGAAACAGTTCCGTAATTATACAAATTAGATTTGTTAGAAACCATATTTAATGACATTTCAAACAAGGAAAAAATATGAAAACAATTCCCTTTAAAACGTGAATGGGAATGAGATTTGTATTAAAGTGAATGGAAATGAGATTTGTATTAAAGTGAATGGAAATGAGATTTGTATTAAAGTGAATGGAAATGAGATTTGTATTAAAGTGAATGGAAATGAGATTTGTATTAAAGTAAATGGAAATGAGATTTGTATTAAAGTATCATAATATGATAACAATTCCCTTTAAAACGCGAATGGGAATGCGATTTGTATTAAAGTATCATAGCTCAAACACTTGTTTTATAGATGCAATGTTTACAATATTTATGTGCCTTACATTTTAGTTTATACTTGTTCAGTGTATTTATTAATGGGATACGTTACTTTAAATAGTTTTAACTGATAAATTATTGTATATTTTCTTGCAGAAGACTGGGGAGTTTTTTAGGGCTTTAATATCGTTCACATTGAAGTGTTTTATTTTATACTAATCTGCAAAATATGTTGCATATTATTGGAAAGTATTGGAGTAATTTGAATGTGGATGAAAACCTCCAGACAGTGTTCTCCAAAATACAGCGTAAATGTTATATGTTGAGTAGGAAACGTTGTCGGTAAATATAGCAACAACAACAACAACAACAGCAACAACAACAACAACAACGGAGTGTTCCTGTCTGTTTAAACATAAATAAAACGATCGTTACGGTATATAATGAGAAGTTACCTAGAGAACAAAACTTCCGAATAAAAAAGTCGTTATGTCTCGTAAATAATAATAATAATAACAACATACATGTATAATAACAATATCAAGGGAGCGTGTAATAGTTTGAGAACTATATACTTCATCGTTTCAATTAACAAACTGCGGACAAATTAAAACACGAGCATTAATAAAAGTCCAGCCAGTTATAAATAACATTTACCACCGGGCATTTACTTGCTCGCATAATGCTAAGCTCCCTTTATAAGCGTTTCTGATTTCCTAATTGATATTCGATGCTTTGCAATATTTCATTACTTCTTGTTTCATGCTTTTGCACTTATTTTTACAAGTTACTTCCTTTTATATACATTTTTAGATTTTTATACAGTAAACGGTCAATGTAACAGTTACTACAGAAACTTCCCTGTATCTTTGTAATCGGCTTTCAACGTCGTTTGTCGGCTCTTTGAGTTTTTATATGGAATAAACTCATCCATCAAAGTTATTCAGTAATTGTTTAATCATGTTTCAAGATAAACTAAAGGTTCAAAAGAGACAAAGGTCGTGTGTAGTTTCAGGGATTCAACTTGACACTGCTGTATCTTCTTATCACTTGAGCCACATAATGCGAAAACGAGTCTTATTCTATATGCGACCTGCGTATCTCATCGCATTCGCGCATTCTGGTCAGAACCTTCCCTGTCAGCTATAAAGTCACTCAAGATTTCGCGGTCTCATTGTATAACGCGGTAGCTCTCTCCGCGGATGGAGTTACCCTGAATACTAACTCTATTATTTAAATATCTGAACACCGAGCGTTAAGTGTGACATTGACATTTTAGCTATGGATACAGGCCTTTATTCTGGACAGTTTAATTGACATTTGACCTATAAGTGTGATTTTAACGTTTGAGCTAGCGTCACAGACTTATACGCGGAACGCCATGTCAACATGGAGAATATATGTGATTTTGATTTTTTGCTTTTAAATTAATAATACAATTAAAATTAGAGCTTGCGGGCGAACATACAAACATCAGATCGAAATTGTGACAGCTATATCGAGCTGCCCGTTTCAGTATTCACAAAGCTGGACAATAACCATTATACACCCAGAGGCTCGGCTTCTGTTTGGCGAAAACGAATCGGAAGAGAAAATGACCATAAAATGTCTATAAAGTAATACAGTAACTCCGAGAGTAAACGCATATTAGCCGATAGCGTAAAAAAACGAGGCTTCACTATCGTTGTAATTAAACGATATCGTATATCGACAATTACCCCTATTCATATGAACGCAGTGAGTAACGTGGCCTGCGAGATCGCACTTGACTTCAGGTGAGAAGACACGGTATGATTAGACACTGGCGTTGATCGGAAAAGTGAGATCACGATAATAATATACGAAATTCTATACGAAACACGTGTATAAAATTAAACATATGAAACAGATATCGATTATATCGATTATGACTAGCGTTAACTGAGCTCGCAAAAGGGTATACCAAATACATGTATACAATTAAGGCGATGTGAGGATTTGAATAGTCAATGTTTGACGTTTAGTTATTACGTCTAGTTTAAGTTAAACGACATGTGTCTCCCATTGAAAGTGGATTTGGTATTTGTTGTTTTTACTTTACTTTTTGAACATTCACAAATCGTATATCACATAATGGTTATTATAAACAACAACACTAACAGTAAAATGCTATTTTTTTTTATAGAATGTGAATACGTGTATGACTCAAAGTTAGTCTAAATAACTACCTTGTATGCAAACAGTCAACATACAAACAGCCAAATGCATGAAATCGATAACAATGCAAAACATATAAGACGATTACTGTTCATATAATACTGTATACCCAGTTTGTAAAAGTCACACAATGAGGAATGAGGTGTGTTCTTGTTTACAAAAATTGATTGAAATATATGCCACAAAAGAGCAGCCAAACAGACATTACCCACCCCTCAAAAAGAGCAGCCAAACAGACATTACCCACCCCTCGACAAGACCTTGCCATACTTAAGCTTAAAGGGGCCTTTTCACCTATATTTGCATGTTTTGAAGTGTGTCATTAAATGCTTTATATCAATAATTGTGAACATTAGAAATAAAAAGCTCCAGAAAAAAATTCGAGAATATAATCAAAAGTAATAAAAAAGTAACCCTCAACGGGGCTCGAACCACTGACCCATGGAGTCCTGGAGTAAAAGTATAAACCATCTAGACCTCTCGACGATCCGCGCTCACGCAGTATTGAAAGTATTTTATACTTTATGTAAGTAATCCTCGTAGTTTCACAAAATATAACGACAACAGAACTCTCCAAATTAATTCAATCGTTTCGCGTTTTAACGCTTTATAACTTTCAGGTTTTTAAATCGTCAATAATGCATATATTTTAGAGAATGGTAAATGTTCAGTTTTACTGTTTCGTCACATATATCATAACAAAAAGGACAATTTGTGAATCTGAAACAACTTCTTTTAATTTTGTCCATTTACCAAAACTTAAAAAGGCCTCTTTAAGTTGTCAAACAAAACGTTGGCAAACATAGAAAAAACATAGTAAGACTATTCAAGGGCTAGTACTCCCCACTCACATACATCATCTTATCGTATCGGTTATCTCCCCGATTTGTAAAAGTGGGTGTGCATGATTTCGATGTGTAAAATTGTGATATATATATATAAATATAAATATATATATATATATAAATATATATATATAAATAATATATATATATATATATATATAATATATATATATCTATATATATATATATCTATATATATATATATAATATATATATATATATATATATATATATATATATATATATATATATATATATATTATATATATATATATATGTTACAAAACACAAAATAGGCAAGAAAACTTATACATTAAAGACAAACTTCATAACATGCAGCAAAGACAAATTAGCGCCCCGAGCCGATTGTAAAGAAGATATTTTCCTACAATAACCGAACCAGTCGTCTTTTTATTAGGATCGGAGTTAGTATTCGTGTGTCGTTTGAATGGAAAAACGCCGCAAATTAAAAGATAGTGTCATTAAACTAGTTTTATATGTTAAAGTGCATTTATTTCCGATGTTCGTATGGTGGTATTTATTTCCGATGTTCGTATGGTGGTATGTATTAACGATTGCAACGTTCTAGAGATGGTTACGTTAATTCACGTATTTGACATACAATTAAGTGCTCTTTACGTTCTGCCAACTGATCAGTTTTATGTATAACAAAGGTAAAAGTGGAGTTTCTTTTTATGTTAATAAAGGATAGACAAGTTTTTGGTAGCTCAAGGTCTCCGGTCAACTTTAATATTAAACATGGGCCTCGATCTGAAAAAAACGTTGCTTAATGTATGTGCGTAAAGTGCCTTCCCAGATTATCTTTTGCAGTCCGCACATGCTTATAAGGGACGACACTTTCCGCCTGAATTAGATTTTCGCTAAGATACTTTTTTAAATTCTTAAAACCGGAAAGTGTCGTCTCTGAAGTGGGTATGCACGATTTTGTAAAATATTTATTAATTCATATAAATCACTTATTATACATATATTTCAATATAAATTAAAAGAAAAGTTTAGAAGAACGTGTGTCGAAAAAGACAGATATTTCATTCTGAAATCAAAAATGTATGAGCAATCGAATTCGCCAGTATGTATATCATGCATGTACGATGTGAATCTAAATTAAGTTTTACGGACCATTTTAAATTCCTGTAACTGTTAAGACAAACATAGTTTGCTTTGCTTAGTTTGTTTAATGTTTCTTGGCACATGATTGAAAGTAAACCGAAATAATTTGCCATTAGTTATCACCACAAGATCGGTGAAAAATTAATTGCAGAACGAGAATTTATTGCTTACTTAGGATTAAAGGATCGTCTCCGAATAGCCTATGCAGTCCACACAGGCTAGCCTTGGACGACTTTTTTCAACAAACTAGAGAGACTTCCTTTAAACGGAAAATTCCATAAAAGCGGAAAGTGTCATTATTGATTTTTCTGTGCGGTCTGCAAATGCTCATCTGGGGCGACATTTTACTTACATTATTTAAGCCCCGGTTCGCAAGAGCGCGGCTTATCTAAACAATTGTTTAAAGGGGAGCGAAGTATGAAATTTAAGCGGTAAATATTTGTAATATTTAAATTTTCATTTTAACTTATTTAATACTTTTAAATAATCATAATTAATAAAGTTTAAATTAATTTCAATTAACAAAATTTTAAAATAACTATTGCATATTGTTTAAAATAATTATCGTATATTGTTTAAAATAGCTATTGCATATTGTTAGAAATTGTGAAAAAGCAGTAAGCCCAGTTTTCACAAAACTACACCGGAATACTTTTGTGCTAGGTGAGCTACAAATTTTTACATGTTGAAAACTACCTTGATGAACTATAGAAAACAGCTTAGTAAGCTAAGAGAAAGAGTAGCACATTCCAATCTAAATTGTTTACCAAATCAAGAACGCAAACGTAAGCAGTAGAAACTTCCAAAAAGTTCCATGACTAAGGGTTAACAGCTTTGAACAGGGCTCGACACTAACGGTGGTCCGTTGACCCGGGGTCAGTAAAAAATAGGGAGGACCAGTTAAACTAGAATTTGGTTGATCCGTAGGACCAGTTAAAAATCCCGACCAGCTTATCGTGAAATACTGGTGGAAAGCCGGTTTTATCAATAAAACAACTTTATATGTTCATAATAAACCGATAATTTCATCATTACTTTGTGGGCAATCTCGAGACCAGTATAAAAAATAGCAATATACATGTATTGGAAATTCAATTTTGTCTAGAAGCCCGGATGACAAAAACCTGTTGTCGGATCAAAAAAATTGATTTGCGTTTCGCAATTGTCTCCCGCAGATGTCTCCGGACTTCGCAATGATCAATACACAAATTAACATAAAATTCGAAGCGTTTGGATTGAGAAATGAACAAAATGGTGTTTATTATTTTGAAAAAGCAGCAATAATTAGCATTGTATCGATCTTAGTACCATCAGAATTTACTTTGTTTACCGTGCGAATTTACACTGGAGTGCGCCGAATAATGTTTTGATATTGCAGGAGAGTAAGCGTATGTATTTTCAAGATTTTCAAGTTTTCGCAATGGGGAATTTCATTCCGGGGTTGGTTGGACCTCTGCCTAAAAACCTTAAACTAATGAAGAGAAGCTTGAAGTACAGAGAAAATATGAAAAGGATAAGAGATAGTTTAGTAGATAGTATAGTTTTCTTTTTATAAATGCACAATACATTGTGGATAGTCCGGAAAGTAAGCTGAACTTTAGGTCAAATAACATAGAAATTGTCGGACCACTTGAAATCTTGGAGGATCAGTAAATTCTGAAAGCTGGTGATCCTTTGGGTCAGTACGTAAAAAAAGTTAGTGTCAAGCCCTGGCTTTGACCCGAACAAATATAAAAAAATAGGTGAATCAGCGTACCACGTGAGACCACGTAGGATCACGTGAGAAACGTATTTGGAAAAGTCTGATCAGATTTCAGAAAGTTGCATCTGAAGGGATATTTAAGAGAGCACTGTGTGTGACTCAAAGCACAGTGTTTTCTGGATATTTTTACAGGAGAGATGTTGCTACTTATTTATTTTCAAACCTAAATTATTGTTTGCTGCAAATAAATATATTCATAATTAAATTATTGTTTACTACTTTAATTTGTTTCAGCTACATTCAATGTAGGGTATTTAGGAAAGTTGTTTGACTGCATAATATCCAAATAAATATATATTGTGTATTTATGATAGTTGCTATTTTATAAGTATCATATTAGTAAAACAAATAGTACTGTTTCTCATAAATAAATAATTTCTTTATTTTATGTTTTGATAAAACTATGTTAATGCCTGAAAACTGTTGAATAAAATTCTGTGTGATTTATTAATATATAATAAGAATCAATATCGTTACATATGTACATATATATCAAAAATGATATTTATGCATGCAAACATGTATCTTGTTTTAATAAATTAACAGTGTTTCTGGATATTTTTACAGAGAATAAAATGGGCTGTCTAAATATCGACTTCTTTAATTATTTACATCTATTATGGATCAAAGAATATTAGCGCTTAATGCTAATTCGCATAAGTCGAAGAATGGTAGCATTTAATGCTAATTGAAAATGAAATACGATAGAGACAACATTCACTAAGACCGTAATGGACAGAATGATTAATTATTTAGAACTTAATAATTTATCGTACGTAAATGAAGATCCCGTTACCAGTAACATTAGATGGAAATAATGAAAACCTCAAGGAACATTAAAATATATAGAAAAGTACGTACGATATCTAGTGGAGAATACGGTTTTAAAGTTTATTTCCTTTACATTTACATTTTCAACAACAAAATCGTCAGAAATGTTTTAAGATGTCTCACTACAATTTACGTTCTCGCCAGTCAGCCACTCAACCACTACCATTGACGCAAGCCACTCAACCACTACCATTGACGCCGCCGACATCCCCAACCGAACATAGCCTCATTCATCAGACGATTCCGGAACAACCAATCCAACCGCCATCTTCAACAACACCAAAACAAGAAACTCCACAATCCACATTAGAAAGTGAGTCAAAACCTTATTTACAAACTCCCGAAGATTTTGTTGCAAGTGAAAAACGTCGTAAAAAACAATTACGTTCAGATTTTCATAAACAATTAAATTCTATCAAAACAATCAGAAGAGTAACAATACATGACAGTCCATTTCAAAGCCATCCATTACAATCCTATACATCAGACGCCGAACAAACTCGAGAAATAACCCCCCAGCCATTAACAAAGGACCCACCAAAACCGCTGATCGAACCATTATCTAATTTCCGGTACGATCCAGTAACACCGCCATATGGTAATTTATAGTACCTCCCTGACGAAAGACTACAGGATCCAATTTCCAGTGTTATTTTGCAGAGACCTAACATTTTCTTGAATAACTCATCACCTAGTGTTAATAGTGACAATTTTCCGTTGCGAAGTGCTAATAGTGACAATAGTAACTTACGTAGGCAGACGCCCTCAGCACCAGGACAAACGGACGAGGTTCCAAAAACAACAACCACTACACAAGCCTCGGACACAAGAGGTACAATGTTAAAGCCAAACATAATTAAGTTAGCATGCTTTACAGGTAGAGACTATGACAGTCTACCAGCGTTTCTGGCAAAATTTCAGAAATTCTGTAGCATGAATAACATTGATAGGGGTGAATATGCTAATGTTCTTCCATTTTACTTGTCCGACAGAGCAGAGAATTTTTACAGTAATCTGGCCGAAGATGTTAAATCTAATTATCAAGAACTCACCAAAGCGCTTGCTAAACGTTTTCAGACTAAAGAATTAGACTATCAAATCATTGCTTTTAAACAAAGAGAAAACGAATCATGCGATGATTATATCTCGAGAGCCTTTAAAAATTTCCACTGATGTACAAGGCTTAGATGGAAAATTACTCGTAAGTTTACTTGTCAATGGATTAAGAGACAGTATTAAGAAAGATGTTATTTTAAGACAGCCGGAATCTGTCAGAGCTGGCCAAATACTGTAAACTCTGTGACATGACAACGTCATTTTCAGTCAATGCTATTGACACAAAACTTCAAACGTTATTCGAAGAGATTAAAACCTTAAAAACGGACATTTAAATTAAGGAAATTAATGCTTTACAATCAACCCCAATACCAAATAAACCGGTAGAAAATTCTTATGCTTAACAACATATGTTTCAAAATCAAATGCCACCTGTCCCTTACGGCCGTTATCAACAATTTCAAGGGCGACAAAACCAAAATTATAGAATGTCAGTACCGTTAGATTATCAAAGACCGCGAATAGTCGATAGATCCGTATCTAACCCACGTTTACAAGCAAACAGACAAAATGCACAAAACCACATTTGTCCCAAATGCGGATACGATTCTTGTAGGGGGGGGGGAGAAACTGTTCCGCATATAATAAACGATGCAACAATTGCCAACAATTCAATCATTTTCAATCAATATGTTTTCGAACTAAAAAATGATGGAAAAGACAAGACGGTAGGTACCATCTTAATAACGCAAATAATTCAAAATTCCAAGTAAAACATGAGCAAATTAATAAAAAAGGTCTAATTAACAAAATTACGCATACAACTCAAAATAAGCAAAATCAAAGTATTAAATCTAAACGTAAAATATTAGCTTTAAATGTTGTATCCGTATTTTCCCATAATTCTTTACCAGGAACAATCGCAGATGTCAACACAAACATTCTTTTGCATTCGGGCAGTAGTGTGTCTCTAAATAGCAAATCATTCTTCGCCTCCACAAAATTTTCACTAAGTGAATGCCGACCGTTTAACCTTCATGTCAAGACCGCCATATCTGATAATTCGCACAATGTAGAGGGCGTCATTAACCTCCCAATGCTAATTGGCAACACGCGCTTTGAGCACCCGTTTTACATAGTACAAGGCTTAACGAATAATGCAATCTTAGGGGTAGACTTCTTTTCGCAGTACGAGGCAAAATTAAATTTTGAGACCAATACTATTGAAATAAATAAAGATAATATTACATGCAAAACCAATTGTATAACAAATAAAAAGATAAGAATTAAAGCCCATTCATTTCAGAAAATACCTGTTCAATTAAAAGAATGTTTTTTGAATAAAGATTTACATATTATGGATGAAACAAATATCATGGAACTTGATTTATGTATTACAGACAATAAAAATAAAACTATACAATTTCCAATTTACAATAACTCTGATACAGAAAAAATGATTAATAAATCTGATATTTTAGCTTCAATACATATTTTGAATGAAAACGAAATATATGAAATTAATAATTTAGATAAATGTAATGAAACTGGAAATATGAAGACGACAACCGAAAAAGAACAAATATTGCATAATAAAATAGGAAAAGAATTTGCGAATAATCAGCAACTGTTTGATCTCTTAAAGCAATATCAAGATATATTTAGCGTTTCAGAAACAGATGTTGGCACTGTTAAAAATTTCGAATGTTCCATTGAATTGATACCGAATGCAATACCTATACGTTCAAGACCATATCCGGTAAACCCCAAAACGAGACAAATCATTGAAGATGAATTACAGAAAATGCTAGATAATAATTTAATTTCACCATCAACTTCAATTTGGAGTAGTCCTATTGTATTAGTTAAAAAATATACACATTCAGATGATATTTCACCAGAAGACCAAACAGAAAATAAACAATTATATAGGTTATGCATTAATTACCGACTGTTAAATAAAATTTCGAAGAAAATGTATTACCAAATGCCTACAATTGTGGATGTTCAAAATATGATCGCAGAGAAAAAGCCAACTAGCTTAACTAAAAGAGACATAAAACAAAAATTTCTTAATCTACCCATGGCCGAAAATTCTAAAAAGTATACTGCATTTAATTCACCAACAGGACGATGTTTTCAATTTAACGTGCTTCCTTATGGGTTATGTAATTCTCCCTTTTATTGGTAATGATATCTTTCAAAAATATTAGGAGAATTCAATTTCACAAACCTTCTATTTTTTCTGGATGACTGTATACTAATGAGTTACAATATCGAAACCCACATCAAAGAACTTTCTCAAGTTTTACATAAACTAAAAAAAGCTGGTTTAGTAATAAATCTCAAAAAGAGTCATTTTGCACAAAAACGAATTACATTTCTAGGCACAGTATTTGAAGAAAACACTATTCAAATGGACCCTGACAAATTAAAAATAATTAACGAATTTCAAATTCCGAATAATCCAAAAGCATTAAAAAGCTTTTTAGGAATGACAAATTTCTTAAAACGATTTATAAAAGACTACTCACACATGGTCGCTCCGTTAAATATATTGCTTAAGAAAGATACAATATTCAAATGGACCGAAGAACACGACAAAAGTTTTAATTACTTAAAACGGGCGTTAATGGCAAAACCAATTTTACGATTACCAGATTTTAATAAAGAATTCAAAGAATTATACAGACGCAAGTACCTCCGCAGTAGGATTCATTTTATTTCAGGAAGATTCTCAAAAACGTCACCATGTTATTTTATATGGAGATCGTGCTTAAAAAGATAACGAAAAACGTTACAGTAGTTGTGAGCTGGAATTAGCAATCATTTGCGCTTTAAAAGAATGTAGAGTCTATATATCAAATATACATGTCAAAATTATAACAGACAATAAAGCTTTAACATTTTTGCATACAGCAAAACACTCAAATGACAGACTATATAGATGGGCTTTAGAACTAGAAAATTATGATCATGAAATCATTTATAAAACCGGCAAGACAAATCCGAGCGATTACCTAAGTAGAATTAACTATTCCAAATCAGACATTCACGTTAAATCCCAGGAAAACATACATACACTTCCCAGTGATAATATACCTTTAACACCTTCACAACCTTTGGCACCAATACAAACCACGAACAATAATCATAGTGCACAGGTTAACATCCTCACACGAAAACAGCTAAAAGAAACACTACACGCAGCACTCATCAACCAATTATCTCTGCTGACAATCAACTTAGCACCACTCCACCTGACAACAGTGTTATATCAGATAATGATCACATACCTGATTCACAACTCCAGACAGTCAATGACCGCAAACAACAACACACACACTTAACAACAAATCAACTAGACATTATAAACTAACAAGCTAAATCAAAAGACGTCGGCGACATTTATGCATTTTTAAAGAATGGTCATTTACCTGATGATAAAGACTTAGCAAAACGTATTCCATATATAAGCACCCAATACAAAATAGTTCACAATGTTCTGTTTCATTTTTACGAACCAAGATCTAAGAAACATCAAACTGAAAAAACTTTAATTAAACAATTAGCTTTACCTGAGTCATTGAGAAATGAAATACTTTACCGTTTTAATGATTTAAATGGTCACTGTGGTGATGATAGAATGTTTGCGACCCTCAATTTTTTTGATTACTTTCCAAAAATGTATCAAGCAGTTAAAGATTATGTTCAATCTTGTCAAAACTGTCAAATATGTAAAAGAGATTACAATTATAAACCATATCCATTACAAGAACCTTTTTTTGCAAGCGAACCATTTGAAATGTTACACATAGACATTGTTACTGAAGCGAAACAGAGCAAAGAATATAAATATGTTTTAAGCGTTATTTGCGCATTTTCAAAACTTGCACTATTTATACCATTAAAAACGCAAAACACTATTGAAATCGCAGAACAACTTTATCATAAAGTGTTTGCAATATTTGGACCTCCAAAACAAATCACAAGCGATAGAGGACAAAACTTCTTAAGTGGTATAACGGATGTTCTTTATAAATTCTTTCAAATAAAGAGGTATCGAACTTCATCTTATCACCCAATGAGTAACGGAATGGTAGAACGGGTACACTCTACATTAATCTCAATACTACGTACATCGTTAAAAGACGAAAGCGATTGGCCTGATAAGCTATCCAGTGTCCAGTTAGCCTATAATTCAACAGTATGTCCGAAAACGACACAATAATCTCCGTACTACATTCTTTTTGGCCGACATATGAATAAACCCATTACTTCCGAATTATTTCCACCAATAAATACCAACCCCTCAATAAACACTTATGTTGAGGAATTGAAACAAATATTTAAACTTATATGGAACATCACACAAGAAAACATAAATAATTCACGTGACGTTATGCGTAAGTTTTACAATCGCAAAACTGCAATACGTCCGTTTAAATTAGGGGATCTTGTTTTATTAAACAAGAAAAAGTACCTTTAAATAAATCCAGAAAATTGTTTAGAAAATTTTCAAAGCAACCCTATTTTATAACCAAAATATTACAAAATGGCAAATACATTTTGAGAGAACGATATTCAAATACAAAGAGTTAAAAGTTCCGGTTAATATCAACAGATTACGAAGATACAATGATGAGAAGGATTTACGTCTCAAACATTCAAATTCCATGAAAACGAAACTGACGATAATACAGAAAATCAAAACAATCCGCAAACCGTTACCGACAATACACAGCCAAATATAACGGCAACTGACAAACAAAATACAATAAATCAAAATGATATTCCACCAGAAAATTCAAGCAAGAAATGGTACAAAGCTGACAAAATTTTAAAAACCAGAATTAAAGATAATCAAAGACAATATTTGATAAAATGGACAAATAAAAAGTATAAGAACAGTTGAGCAAATGACGTAGATACATCAGAAGCACTTATTAAACAATTTTATAAAAACAAATCTCCAAAGAAAAATTACAAAAGAAAAACGGTAAAATGATAAACAAATTAAATCTTAAATTCTCTTTTCTTTTAGGCAAGATGTTGGTCACAAGATTCATTATACTTTTCCTGTCACTTGTGGGAGCACAGGGCGAACAATTGCTGATGAACCATGGCGTTCAGTTCTCAGATCCAAAAACAATAAACTTCGTGAATAATGAATGGACGGATACTTTTCGATTTGATATGCCGAACTACCATTTCGATAGTGACATCGGTAGAAATTATTCATTGTGTAGAGACACGAAAAAGGATGTACCATTAGCGTCGAATTCAACACTCTAAGGATTTTAATGGAACATGATTTACAATCGTTGTTACAAAATTTTCGTAGCATGATTTCTACAATCTCAGATAAACGGAAAACTCGTGAGTCACAACATTTACTTCCTTTTATAGGTGAACTTGGATCGACCTTATTTGGAATAGCGACAACTTCACAACTGAATAAATTGAAAGATCATGCAAACAAATTTGCGCAAAGAGTTTATCTCTTAACAAATACATTTACGCATGAATTTGGTGAAATGTCATCATTTGCAACTAGTGTCCATGAGCATATGAAATTATTCGATGAATTCGTTGCGAATGCTTCAGCAGTCAGGCATAAAATTATAAACGAAATGAAATCTGTGTCACATATACATACAACTGCCGAAAAATTAATACTAAATGTAAATGATAAAATGATCAAAATAAGGTCACAGTTTGATAGGCTAGCCATAGGAATTGAATCACTGAGCAATCGTAAATTGTCGATTCATATAATAGACCCCGAACTAATGTCGCAAACGTTAACAGGAATAGCTTCGTCGCTAAAAATCAACTATCCGACTCATAAATTTGTCAGCACTGAATTGGCATTCTACTACAATCATGCTGAATTTATTTATGGACGCAACAATAATTCGATGTACATAATGATATTGTTTCCACTGACAAACAGTTTGGATAACGAAATTTATGAATTAAATTTCTTTTCAATTCCTCTTGACAATAATATAAAAAACAAAGATGCTAATGAATTCACATCAAAACCGCGGTATATAATTTACTATAGAAAAAAACTATTATTCACATTTCTTATGAATCATTCTTGAGAGACTGTTTGACAGCAGGTTCAACAATTTTATGTAAACAGAATGTTATATTTGAAATCGATTTCAATACGAATTGTTTCGTAGAACTCTTGAAACACGGAAACAATGCGAAAACGAAAGATATATGTGAATATAAGATAGTAAGAAACGTCTTGAAACCAGAGCTGAACATTTTAAATAGTTCTAAGGTACTTGCATACATACAATCAAATTTAAAATTGGAATGTGTTAATCATTCTAAAACAATAGATGATTGTAAGTACTGCATTATCGATGTACCATGTGCATGTAAACTAATCTCAAAAAGTCAACGTATTGATGAGCAATTCACAAAATGCTTGACAAATGATACTACTGTCGACCAAATATATCCAATTAACTTACCGTTACTCCAACAATTCTTTAATAATACGGTTTTACATAAACTAATGAAAAACATCTCGTATACCGATCCAATAAATGTATTATTACCGGTATTTAAAACTTTCGATCAAAACACACAGAATATATTAACTCGGTCGCACAAATTAGAAATTGACATGCAAACCTTTGTGAAAAGAGCAAAGAAAAACCAAATTGTGTACCATAGCCTAACAGAAGCAATGCTTAACGGTGAAATCTCAATTGAATCAGGTTTATCCACTTTTGATATTATTTCAATCATAGGTATATTACTCACAATCGGAAACATGCTCATGTTGATATTTCTTTCACGAAAAATTCGCATTCTATTAACTGCAATTACACTAATAAAATCAACAGCGGCAAAACATCTTAAATACGAAAATCCCACCACGCTATCACCACTTCAGGAATTTACCAACAATCTTAATGAGTCTCTGAAATATGAACATTTTCTTGTCTTTCTGGCCATGATTCACGTTCTCTTGCTAATAACAATCCTTTGCAAATTGCAAATATTCAAACGACAACGTGGCACTCTTTTGATTTTACATATATCAAATGGTTTAAATTGTATTGATATCAACATCGTCAGTTCGGTTTCTTGTCGATCAGAATGGATCATTGACTTACCTGTCACACTGAACATAAACAGCATACGCTTTGGATTGTTTCCAAAACTGCTCATTAACACTACGGAAATTTCGTTTCGGAACGCTACAGGGGATATAATAATGGAAATACCATCTGCTCTGTCAATTGGCATTTATCAGTACATCAAACTTCGACAAATGCTCAACACAAACTATCACACTGAACTATCTTGGTCCATAACGGAATTAAGGAACGTACTTAACCGAAATTCAACTTCTTACAAAAAAAAATGGAATAGCATTAGTAATCACTTTGTTTTATTTCATTGATAATAACCATCATGTTTGAATATGTTATAACTTTGATGTCAAACTTTGCATGGATTTCAACTTTGATGCCAATTATTCAATGTTAGATTTCAATTTTTCCATTTAACCATTATAAATACTTTGAAGATTATTGAACTGAATTGATTTAATCTTCATTATAAAATACTACATTTTACATGTTTTCTCATATTAGATGTCAATCGTTACATACTTTCATTTTATTCATTACATACATGCTTCATGTTTATAAAAAAAAAATACTTTTGCTGTTCTCATTTCAGGTGCACACGACCATACATTATTCACATAAATATAGTGTGTATTTTATAATTGTATTATATATAGAGTGCACATTTTAGCATTATTAGATTTGTATTTTCATTGATATCCTATTGTACATATAATATCATTTTATCGCTACATTTTTGGTTCCCTTTTGTCAATTTTACATTTCATTATTTTCATTAAAATGGACATTGTTATTAACATTTCATTTTTTATATTGTACTCTTATTATTTCAAATTATTATTTAAATACAATGGCAACTCTTCTAATAATTTACACATTTCCCTTCCTTTGCATGACCATCAACTGCATCACATAAAATACTTTTTAAATACTTTTCCCAAATTAAGAAAAATCCATAGACGTACTAAAAAGTTACTATTTACCCACATGTTAAATAATTCCAACATTTCATGTTCAAGCTTAATTTTTGCTATAAACTACTTCGACATAAATATATTCTATTTTCAAATGCTCGACCATCTACTTTATGAAACCCACCCCCTAAATTTTCAAATCTGCCAAGAAATTATTTTTAGGTTTGGATCAGAATCCCAAGTTTCCATCATAGCCCACGAAAGATTTATTCAATCAAAATTTCTACCTCCTTCGTTATATGATTTTTCCATTACAGACATCTTAAATGCAGATCTTAAACAAATCAATAAATTAATGAATCAACATTTTCACTTTTACAAACAATCCCTTAAATGCCAATCGATTCCTTTCGATTTTGACGACACATATTGCCGAGTTTGTAACGAATCCTTGAAAAATTGCAAAGAAAAATTCATAAAAATCCAAGGTCTTTATCCCCATAGCAAAAAATTCAGGAAAATTGATAGCTTAAATTTCCATGTATTGGTACGAACGCGTTGTTGTAATAGACCACATCATTCCTTTTGTGATTCCCAATTTCTCCAAAACAAGTTCATAATTTGCAAATTGTGTCTTCATTATCGTAAACAATTCGACTGGACCCTTTTGCAAAATTGTTAACCCGTGTGTATAAATTGTATATATTTTTTGTTGTTGTTTTCGTTTCAGACACTTCAGACGAAGTGTTCATTTAAAGTTGTATTTTCATTTACGTTCTTATTGTTTCATTTTAATTATAACCTGTTAATGAATTAGTCGTGGTGCTACGTATGTAGATATATTATATTACTGATGTTGTTTTGTTGTGCTCTAGTGTCATTTTCTTGTCACTTTCATCTCTGAAAAGAAACTTATATCATATATAACATATACCTAAGACTTTACCATTATTTCATTTTTTTTCTCTCAACAAAATACTCATGTGCTTTGAAAAAACGTAAGAATGATTTTAATTTTTATTATTAAAATGTATTAATGCACATAACATATTATTTATTCATTTGACATACATATTGTGTTATATTATAAATCAAAGAATAGAAATTTAATTACGGAACATATAAATAATATAATAACAACTTAGAAGTAAACTTAATCATCATTATCGTATTCCAGTAATTATCAAGAGGTGGTTTTATAATATTACAAAATCATATGTATAATTTCAGACATTAGATAGACATTTTAGCAATGTAAGAAAATGTTTATTTACATTTACATTTATGCTTCAAATAACTTTTGTAAATGATTGACACATAATTATGTTGTATTTGTTATGCAACCTTATTGTTGATTCAATTATATAGTAACATTCATTCAATGCATAGTGTGTTTACGAATTTTTTTTTAATTCTAATATTACATCTGTTTCGATTGTTGTTAGACTTGTTAGATTAATGTATGCACGCTTTCATATTATACACTTAAATGTTTTGGGATTGTTTTAAAAAGCAGTTAAATTTAAACATCCCATATATTAGAATAGGATTCTAATTAAAAGAAGGAGGGGAAGATGTATTCCAATTAAAATCACAATCTTATGAAATATTTGTAATATTTAAATTTTCATTTTAACTTATTTAATAATTTTAATTAATCATAATTAATAAAGTTTTAATTAATTTCAATTAACAAAATTTTAAAATAACTATTGCATATTGTTTAAAATAATTATCGTATATTGTTTAAAATAGCTATTGCATATTGTTAGAAATTGTGAAAAAGCATTAAGCCCAATTTTCACAAAACTACACCGGAATACTTTTGTGCTAGGTGAGCTACAAATTTTTACATTTTGAAAACTACCTTGATGAACTATAGAAAACAGCTTAGTAAGCTAAGAGAAAGAGTAACACATTCCAATCTAAATTGTTTACCAAATCAAGAACGCAAACGTAAGCAGTAGAAACTTCCAGAAAGTTCCATGACTAAGGGTTAACAGCTTTGACCCGAAATTTTTTTTAAAAAGTAGGTGAATCAGCGAACCACTTGAGACCACGCAGGATCACGTGAGAAACGTATTTGGAAAAGTTTGATCAGATTTCAGAAAGTTGCATCTGAAGGGATATTTAAGAGAGCACTGTGTGTTACTCAAAGCACAGTGTTTTCTGGATATTTTTACAGGTGAGATGTTGCTACTTATTTATTTTCAAACCTAAATTATTGTTTGCTGCAAATAAATATATTCATAATTAAATTATTGTTTACTACTTTAATTTGTTTCAGCTACATTCAATGTAGGGTATTTAGGAAAGTTGTTTGACTGCATAATATCCAAATAAATATATATTGTGTATTTATGATAATTTCTATTTTATAAGTATCATATTAGTAAAACAAATAGTACTGTTTCTCATAAATAAATAATTTCATAATTTATGATTTGATAAAACAATGTTAATGCCTGAAAACTGTAAGTGATATTGAATAATATTCTGTGTGATTTATTAATATGTAATAAGAATCAATATCGTTACATTTGTATGTATATATCATAAATGATATTTATGCATGCAAATATTTATCTTGTTTTAATAAATTAACACTGTGTTTTCTGGATATTTTTACAGAGAATAAAATGGGCTGTTTATACTATCTACTTCTTTAATTATTTATATCTATTATGGATCAAAGAATATTAGCGTTTTACGCTAATTCGCATAAGTCGAAGAATGGTATCATTTAATGCTAATTGAAAATGAAATACGATAGAGACAACATTCACTAAGACTGTAATGGACAGAATGATTAATTATTTAGAACTTAATAATTTATCGTACGTAAATGAGGATCCCGTTACCAGTTACATTAGATGGAAATAATGAAAACCTCAAGGAACATTAAAATATATATTAAAAGCACGTACGATACTAACAACGCCGTAGTTGCACTCACTTAATTGGTCGAAATACCATCCCTGATTTATTCCTGATTTCCGCAATTACCCGACCGTCTCCGAGACTTCTTAACCAATAACAACAAATGTGTCGTTTGTCGCGTGATTTCTGATAAGCGAAAATACCGTCGGGAGATGAGCGCTTCATTGAAGTTGCCGATAAGATTGGAAGTAATCTAAACGTCTGATAAAAAATTAAGTTTTGGGGTCTTTAATAACTACGGAAACGTATATGGTACACCCCAATAATATGAATATGCCGGATTAGTTTATATCGACTTTGTGTGAAATAACATGGTATATCGACATAGTTTTGTAGCTTTTTCCTACTTAATTTACTCGCCATAACGACATTAAGTTAAAGTCTCGACGTTAATGTTTCCGGCTTTTCCCGAAAAAAATATTTGGTCGACATGAATTAAATCGACAAATCAACATAATGTTTGGCGTCATTCTCTTGTGAAAATGATTTGCCGTCGTAGTTTTAGTCGACACGATGTGTTATATTTTACGCCATGACACCTTTTTCATATTATGCAGCCATAGAATATGGTACACCCCAATAATATGGTCATGCCGGATTAGTTTATATCGACTTTCTGTGAAATAACATGGTATGTCGTCATAGTTTTGTAGGTTTTTCCCTCGAAATTGTACTCACCATAACGACATTAAGTTTAAGTCTCGACGTAAATGTTTCCGGCTTTTCCCGAAAAAATATTTGGTCGACATGATCTAAGTCGACAAATCAACATAATTTTTGGCGTCATGCGCTTGTGAAAATGATTTGCCATCATAGATTTAGTCGACAAGATGAGTTATTTGTTACTCCATTACACCTTTTTCATATCATAGAACTTTGACATCATCATGGTGTACCATTTACGCTTCCATAAATAACAGGCAGTGAGTATAAGTTTAAATCCATTCCAATTCTAGAAAATCTAGCTTATGTCTGATTTAATAATGGACTTGGGAAGTGTTTGTTTTTCCTTTATTTCGTCGTCATTGATAACAACGAAATAAAGTCGCTATTTATCATCATTTAATCAAATCGGAATAATTACGGCAGATGATAACAAGAGAAGTTATCATGTTCGGTCACTTTGGTGTATAGTGAATATTTGCAACCTTTCATTATTGTACAAATAAAGTGATCGTAATGCTAACATAGGTACACGTTTAGCATACAATTACTTCGCAAATTTGACTTTCATATGAGTGTATTAACTACGATTATCGAAATCATGCTTCTTTGGAATGATTACAAAAAATTATGCTTACGCATCGAGTAAACAAAGGTAAATTTCAAACTGAAATAATATACTATTGTTTTCTAATTACGACCATTTGGGTTTAATAAAATTTCATCTATAGCGACTCCATTACGAAAGACATTGTATTAAATTGTTGAGGCTCCATTCTCGCATTCTCAGAACTTTCGGAACTTTCGTGCGAGGAAGCAGTAGTCAAATGACCAGGCAAAGATTTTCCTTCTCCCTTGGTCATTTCTTCCAGTTTGTAATGTTAATAATGTTCATAATTATATATATAACACAATAAACTATAATCTGATAAGGCATACAATTATATTTTTGAATCCGTTTTAGAATCTTACATAGTCGGCCACTAAACGGTCGAAAATGGATTAACGATTTTTTAATATCTATTAAACTATTTTTATTAACATGCTAAGCATGGTTTCACATGTTATTTAACATATATCTTACAAATGAAACATACGGAAATACCAAATGACGTCACATCAGTAAGCAACATGTATAATAATTATGCTTTCTTAAAAAAGGCGGACGGACGGACTGGCGGGCTTTATGCCATTTTCATTGTTAAAAACTGTAAACCAATATTTTCGAATTTCAACAAACCTGTTTAGATACAATGGATCTACCTAATTCACCATAATTAGTAAAATTAAATGTATTTATTTTAACCTTCCACAATTGATTGCAAAACAAAATTAATGAATGCGTTCAATAACATATGAATTTCCACACTTTTGAAGCATAATTTAAACAACTGGTAGCAAGATGAGTTGCAGATCATTGGTCAGGAACCACATTTAAACTAACTCTTATGACCTGTTAATTCTTTTCAGCTCAATTCAACAGTGAAAAATGCACATAATATCACTTTAAATCTATGCTACCAGTCCACATCTAGCGTTAAGATTTCGGCTATTGCTATAATGCCAAAACATACATTCGAGACACAACATAAAGTATTGTTGCTTTCAAAGGGTTAAATGAGGCGAACGGAAAGTGTTTGTCGCTAGCACTTGGCTGTAACTAGTGTATGTCCGTCGTCTAACCAACATTTTACCACAGGGTCATTTACGTGTATGCAGTTTAACCCATTTATGCCTAGTGGACTCTCCCATTCTTCAAAATTGTATCAATTTATTTCCAAAATGAGGGATGTCTAGTATATTCCTATATTTGGAATATTTCTTACATCTCATCAGGGTCTGCGCTGTTGCTTTAAGGAATTTCTGTAAGATAAAGTTTCATGCCAAATATCTTCGCTCTAGGCCTTGTGGTTTATGAGAAGATTTTTGTTTTTGAAGTTTTTACAATATACTAATAAGGAAATTACATTTCCCTCCCCAGTAGGGCAATTTTGACCCCAGGAACATAGTTTGAACAATCATTCTACAAGTCCCACCAATTAACCTTTGAACTCTTAAGTGTAATCTTGAGTTTGGAGATTTTGAAGAATTCTTTCTTATGACACACCGTCGAGTGATGGTGAACAAATGTGCTTAATGATTTTAAAATCTTACAATGAATGACACATTTATGGCCCGGACAAGCTCATTTATAGCCATTTTTACCTTTGAATTAAAAGTTTGACCTTGACCTTCGAGATTTCGACATTATTCCTTCCCATGCAACACCGTCAAATTATGGTGAACACATGATTTTCAATTGAATTTAATTCTGACAATGAATGACGTAATAATGGCACAGACAAGGTCATTTATGGCCATTTTTGACATTTGAACTCAAAGTGTGATCTTGACCTTTGAGATATTGACGTTTTCTTGAGCAGTGACCGGCCGTGTCATGATTGTGAACATTTATTGTAAGTTATTTGAAATTCCTCCATTCAATAACAGACTTACGCTCCAGACAAGCCTAACCCGGACTTTCATACTGACGGACTGATCCACATACACCAAACCGCCAACTGTGACAAATATGTCGAGCTCTCCATAAGTGGGCTCGACAAAAAATCGACTTGCCCACGGGTAAAGGACCACCACAAAATGTTTCATGCTAAATATCTCAGCCCAAGGCCTTGCAGTTTCAGAGTAGATTTTTAAGTTTTTCCTTTTGGTTGCCACGGCAACAAGGATTTCATGGAATACAATTCTAGGAGCCACATTGAAGGAGCTTCATGCCAGGAATATTCCTGCCAGTTTCATCAAGCTTTGCCCAAAGGTTTAGTAGGAGATATTGTTTAAGTAAAAATGTTGACATATAGACACACATCGCAAAACAGACAAAGACCAGCAACAATAACTCAAGTTATGCTATAAAGGGTACATCTCTGAAATGACTAAATCATCCTGATGACACTTAAGCAAGAACCACTGAAAATTTATAACAAATTTGATTTAATTTGAATTTCACTAAATTCATACACCAACATATGCCGACAGAAATTTGACATTTTCAATCAATTAAGGGGCCATAACAGTTTAATTTTACAATGGCTTCAAGGCCTTTCCCCAATTTGGAATGTGAAAATGAACTTTTGCATTATAGTTTATCTGTCTTCAAGGTAACAATCTGGTAAAAAAGTAATACATAAGACAAGTCGGTCAATTAACAGGCGAACGGCTTTGTTGTATACTTAAATAAACCCAATTTTAACGCCTATTAACTTCAAGTTTCATTCAATTCTGTGCAATTGCTACTGAAAAACAACTCTGGTCTGAAGAGTAATTTAGGGTTATCTTTTCGAATCAATACTAGGCTTATTTATATTACATACCCTCAGGTTTGTATATTTGCCGGTTCAGGAGGCGTTATAGAGCGCTATCAGTTTAATGATTATTCCCCGAATATCTTTCAGGTGTGCCAGCGGGGTCTCCTGGAACACCTTGATCGTTTTCACTACATGCTCACTCTCGGTGAAATGGCGCTCCAGGTTTGCGTCCGTCAGGATGGCGGCACTCTCCTCTACCCTCCGAACAACCTCGCGACGGCTCATATCCAGGCGGGTTGAGGTCAGGCAGCCTGTAAGAAGGAGATCGGCCTGAAAAAAATAAAGCTAAACAAGCAAATTTGTTGAATTGATATCCCCCGCCAATATGCTTCTGGACACAAAAGTGTTATATTTGACACTCAAAAAAGCATTTTTTCAAGATACAAAGGGCCCAAACTCCGTTATTAACAAACTGTGTACAATGCCATTTGGCGTACATCATCCTGTTATCCATATATATACTCATACCAAGTTTCAATGAAATCAGCCAAAGCACTTCTAAGATATGGCTCTCGACAAAAAGGTGCTGGACGGACGGAAAGACGGACGGAAGAACAGACAGAAAGACGGACAACGCCAAAACATTAATAAGTAGATGTTCAAGAAGAATGAATAATTTACATAAATCAAATCCTATGTTTACGCTTATATTGTTCAATGCGCGGGCGTCCGCTAGACCATTCCCTCGCACCACTTCAGGAAGTTCTTGATTGCCGTTAGTGCAGTCCGCACCGTCTTCAGCTGGTGAGTGGTGTTGAGGAACTGTCGTGGACCTCCATATGGCCCTTCCACAACAGCACGTGACTCAACACCGCTCCTTCCAAGTAGCCAGACAGGGCCAGGAACCGGTTGATCTTCATGTTGACCTCTTGTGTTTTCGACTCGTTTGCCAACCTACCTGGCCTGCTCCGCAGGAACATGTAGTCTACATATGAGTCAACTATTGAAACTGCAACAAGTATTATTGGATGATATTCTATGCTAGATGGTGAAATCGCATATAATTTAACTCACACCCAGTAATTCCAAAGTATTATAAATAAATAATATTTATCTTAAATTTTAATGTACTTATATATATATTTCCTCACGGTTTTTAATATATATACATGTTGCAATAATAATGACTATCAATTGAAATGTATATAATTTACAAAAAATCTGGGAAAACAGGGCTTAATGCACCAAGTACTGGTTCTACCCCGTAAACGGACTCGAGACTTCACACTATATAAGCAATCCATATTGTTACTTGCAGCTTCTCCGACCATGCATCACCCTTGCATTGGGTTCCAGGCTCAGGCAGTATTTCCGCGTTAGGAACGAAAAGTCCTCTTCCTCCTCCTCCTCATCCTCCACCTTCTCATCCTCCTATGCCGAGTCATCATGAGTGGCGAGTCTGCTGGTCACCTTTCCTTAAGTTTTCGACCTGTAAATGACGTTTAAATGTAAAAGTTACAAATCGTTTGGTATGGTTTTGTATTAGACATTAATAGAAATATGAGAAATTAAATACAAAAAACACACAAACACAATTTAACACTTACCTTCCGGAAACGGCCCTCTTGTGTAAACGAAATTGAATGTCCAAGCCTCTATTTTGTGCTCCTGTTCTAGATGACGCAGCCGGTCAATCACCGACCGGTCGCACAGCCAGCAAGAGTAGTAATTCCTCGGCTTTGTCTTCTTCACTTTCCGCCCGGTCTTAGCACGTGCCTCTGACATCAACGGCTTCATGGGGTCTGCCGTCAGCGCTTGCACCCAGTGAACGTGGTCTGTTACCCGGAGGTAAATAGTCGTCTTGCCCTTTACCACGCAAATGGGGCATTGCCTTGGGATAGGCTTTGCGTTTGGTGTCTGAAATATTAGTTTGAAATGTGAACGAAGCAGGTGGCTATCAATATATATGATTTATTAAGAGATGATGAGATAACGGACCCAGTAAATTGATTAAAATAATGATTATGTGATTGAAGCAGTTATGCTAGGGTAAAATACCAAGGAATGTGTATAGATATTGTTAACTTTTTTAAATGGTGATAAAAATGAATATTTTATTGCAATATTTGCACATGCTTTGTTTTATTATACATAGTAATCACTATTAACCTTAAGTTTATTCTCATGAAAAAACATACCATTAAATACCAATACTGATTACTTTATCTATTTGAGTGACATTAGCAGTGACCATGTACATGTATATATCAATCTATACTGTCTAACTCCCCTTGCAGATATTATTGACAGGTAAATATAATATTATATACCGTCTTATAACTATTCAAGACTTGGCCAAAATAAGGCCCCATTCCCTCAACAAAAAATTATTAATTTTTCCCCAGATAAAAATTCACCCGACACTCAAGCAAATTGATTGCCCTAGACCCAGAATTGTCAAGTTTAAAATGTGTATAACTAAATAGAATTGTTATGTATTTAATTTGGCGGTAATAAAGACTAATCAAGTGATTAAAAAAAACATATTATATTATTTCTTATGTTTTGTTTCAAGTCCAAATTTTTTTTAATGATGCCCTATTTTCCCCGCCTCAGGGTACAGGTATCATAAGGCATTCTGAATCAACATTTTCATCAAAAACAATGATTCTTCATTCTTTACAGGCTGGGGGATTAAATGTTTAGAAACAACAATAACCTTTCGAATTGCATACCAAACATTAAGATTTTTAAATGAAAATGTTGATTCGAATGCCTAATGATTCGGAATACCTTGACAAACTGCACCGTTACCCCAAACCCTGAGGTAGCCATGGCGTAAAGGATATGGTGTCCGCCTAGCGACCAGGAGGTCACGGGTTAGATCCCCACTGTGGAAGCGTTCTTTAGATCTTCCCTATAGACACTAAGTACTGGTTCTAGGCACAGGAAACAAAATTATCAGCTTTTTCAAATAAGCCCTATGCAATCAAACTAAACTATACAGGTTTGAACTAAACCAGAGGGAGATCTCTGCATGATGCATGTTAGTCTTATTTATAAGACGCGCAAAGAATTTAGAGATACTTTACCCGTATAAAAAGTATCCCAGTGTGACCCAAATTCGACGATGTAACGATTACATGAAGCAATATTTAGCAAATAATTAAAGAAATAATGAAATGTTTAATAGCACAAAATAATAATTTTAAACTCTGATGTATTACTTTGAAATGATTCCAAGACAATAATCATCCATTTAATCGATACAAATAGAAAATCGTCGAATTTAGGTGTCGTCGAATTTGGGTTACGGTAGGATAGCTTAAATTAATATTTAAGAGCGTCAAAAATTTGGGCTAGATGCATGTATGCAATAGTGTATGGTTTCCAGTATTTACTATGGGGAAGAACTATTGCTGGCAAAATATTTCACTTCAAGAATATGTTTGCGTATCAGATATCAAATATGTACAAGACACAACCAATACAATTGTGTTACTGTTATGAATAATACAATTAAAATAAAAATGTTTTTTTTCTCCGTTTATTACTTTCACTGAATCAAAGGGTTAACAGAACCCAAGGCGAACATGATATAGGGCGAACACAAGGCTACGGGCCGAAACCCATTAATAAAAATATATGCAATGACAACATAAGTATGGGGTCATTATACAAAAGATACTGTCTAATTATTTGGACACAAACCACAGTTTACCAACCACACAAAATGGCGGCGACATCTACTTTCACTTTAACCATTTACTGCGCCCGCCACTGAGCATGCGCATACTTGGTTTTACATGCTATTTTTAGTTGGGCGACGGTGGACCATCGTCCATATGCAAGAGAGCGGATAAAACAAATGCTTGAAAACATTCGATCGTAGAAAACAAAAAAGAAGGTACAAAAGAAAAGGGCCGCGACACATCCTGGAAACAATGAAACTCATGTAATTCATAACTGTGAAACAATGTTTTTTACCAAAAATGTTCAAATCATGTCCCCTTGGGTAAAATTGATCATCACATAGGGGCCGGGGTAAACACCACAGGATACCATTTGACACCCTGGATACAACGGAACACCCTGGGACCCCCAAAATTATATAAAGTTTTAACTTATTACTATAGTTTAACCCATTAAGTAATCAGTTGAGTTATTGTAAATATGTGAAATAGTAAACATACATTTAAGAGCGCTTTGAAACGCAAACTGGTCATAAAATTTCTGAGCTGTGTAAACATCCCAGAATGCCCAACTCATTATTCGGGTCCCGGGACTTCGAACAATTTTATCTTGTAACATTAAAATGAGTAAGAAATGTTCAGCATTGTATGTTGATTTTCTAGCTGTTACAATTTATAACTAAAATAGACTGAACATTTATATATTTGTGCACTAAGATGTCCAAAGGTTTGATTTCTCACAGACATGGTGCGAATTACTAACAGAAGAAATGCATTGAATTAGCATTATTTGTCATAAGTGTGCATTAAATTAGCATTACTGCAATTTGACAAAGTCATGCAATAAATTACCATTATTTCAAAAAGTAATACATTAATTTAAACATTATTTTATTCATGTGCTTATGACTGCAGAAGGTTACTGTATAAATATGTGTGATGTGTAAAATTAATCACTGTTCACTATATTTGTATTTTAATTACCAAGTATGAAATTTTGTTTCAGCTTAAGTAACTATTCACTGTGAAATGTCAATTGTAGGTACATATAGACATGTACATAAAGATAACAGTACAAAATATCAGATCTCATCTGATATCAGATTAAGTCACAGTTGCACTTGATAAACATCAACTGTTCAAAGAAGTTTAAACATTGGATGTTTTTGTGTGCAATTTTACAAAATATGCAATTCATAGATTTTATACAGGCTTTGCCATATGTAGGGTTATATTGCAATGGAACGTGTTCATGTAAAGAATTTTCAGGAATTGAAATCTGTCGTAATGATTAGAATGTAAATTTGCAGATGTCAGTAAATTGTTAATATATTATCATTGCATTTTCATCAGCTTGACTAAGTAACAACTAGCGAATATTCGATGGACTTAATACATAACCAGCCTTATTACATTCAAGTTCAGTAAAAGTTATGCTTTATATGTACACTTGACTAAGTTCTCACCTTCCTTTGACATCTTAATTGATGTGATTGTTTATCACAACCATTTGGCAAATGAAATATATTGGCAATCTATTTAATTTAAAAGATAACTTATAGGTAAAAACTGTTAATGTCTCTGAAATCTGCGTCCACCTAATTTAGCTTGTATCTTTCTGACATCTCAAATTTATCTTAGCTTTAGATGAATATATTATCATGTCTCTATAAATATATAAATGGTAACACAAATGTAATTTACCCTCATGTAAGTGTGAAAGTTAGTGCTGATTTTTTATGCTGCCCTTCCTTTCAGAACAACTACAGTGTAAACAATTTGCATTTTGCATTAAATTTCAAATTTGTATCGGTAACATTTTCAGGAATGTCAAAATGCTTGAAAATTGGTGGGAAATTCATCTTCCCCCAATGAGTGTGTGCAGTGAAATTATTGAAATGTCATATAAAGATAATTTGCTTTCAAAAATTGCTCTGTTTCAAAGAATATCATTATTGATTCTTAACATTGTTAACATTAACTGTTACATTTAACAACAGTCTACTTCAATTGAGAAAACAATAAAAATATTAAAGCTTAAATGTACAGTCATCAATATTCTCTTTTTTGTAACTTACAGTGAACACCTATCAAACTTAAAATGAGTTATAATGTCTCTTCTGCTAGATATTAGATACATAGATAAAGGTTACTGATTTAATCAATCTTAACCATTTATCAGCGTAAGAAGATGACTTTTTTATATTTAATAAATAATCATTTAATGTTGTTAACTATAAGCCCGGTGCTGGCTATATGCCCGGTGTGTTGGCTATAGGTCTGGTGAGTTTGCTATAGGCCTGGTGTGTTGGCTTTAGGTCTGGTGTGTTGACTATAGGCCTGGTGTGTTGGCTATAGGCCTGTGTGTTGGCTATAGGTCTGGTGCGTTGGCTATAGTTCCGTGGTGTTGGCTATAAGCCTGGTGTGTTGGCTATAGGTCTGGTGTGTTGGCTATAGGTCCGGTGAGTTGGCTTTAGGTCCGGTGTGTTAGCTATAGGTCTGGTGAGTTGGCTATAGGCCCGATGGGTTGGTAATAGGTCTGGTGTGTTGGCTATAGGCCTGGTGTGTTGGCTATAGGTCTGGTGTTTTGGCTATAGGCCAGGTGTGTTGGCTATAGATCCGATGAGTTGGCTATAGGCCCAGTGTGTTGGCTATACGCCTGGTGAATTGGCTATAGGCCTGGTGTGTTGGCTATAGATCTGGTATGTTGGCTATAGGTCCGGTTATTTGGATACAGGCCCGGTGTGTGGGCTATAGGTCAGGTAAGTTGGCTATAGGCCTGGTGTGTTGGCTTTAGGTCTTGTGTGTTGGCTATAGGCCTGGTGTGTTGGCTATAGGCCTGGTGAGTTGGCTATAGGTCTGGTGAGTTGGCTGTAGCTCCAGTGATTTGGCTATAGGTCTGGTGTGTTGACTTTAGGTCCGGTGCGTTAGCTATAGGTCTAGTGAGTTGGCTATATGCCCGTGTGTTGGCTTTATGTCTGGTGTGTTGGCTATAGGCCTAGTGAGTTGGCTATAGGTCTAGTGAGTTCGCTGTAGGTCCAGTGATTTGGCTATAGGTCTGGTGTGTTGGCTTTAGGTCTGGTGTGTTGGCTATAGGTCTGGTGTGTTGGCTATAGGCCTAGTGAGTTGGCTATAGGTCTAGTGAGTTCGCTGTAGGTCCAGTGATTTGGCTATAGGTCTGGTGTGTTGGCTTTAGGCCCGGTGCGTTAGCTATAGGTCTGGTGAGTTGGCTATATGCCCGGTGTGTTGGCTTTATGTCTGGTGAGTTAAATATAGGCCTGGTGTGTTGGCTATAGGCCCGGTGTGTTGGCTATAGGTCCGGTGAGTTGGTTATAGGCCCGGTGTGTTGGTTATAGGTCTGGTGAGTTGGCTATAGGCCTGGTGTGATGGCTATATGTCAGGTGAGTTGGCTGTAGGTCTGGTGAGTTGGCTGTTGGTTCGGTGATTTGGCTATAGGCCCGGTGTTTGCTATAAGCCTGATGTGTTGGCTATAGGCCTGGTGTGTTGGCTACAGGTCTGGTGTTTTGGCTTTAGGTCTGGTGAGTTGGCTATAGGTCTGGTGAGTTGGCTGAAGGTCCGGTAATTTGGCTGTAGATCTGGTGAGTTTGCTGTAGGTCCGGTGAGTTGGCTATAGGTCCGGTGTGTTGGCTTTAGTTCTGGTTAGTTGGCTATAGGTCTGATGTGTTGGCTATAGGCCTGGTGTGTTGGCCATAGGTCCGGTGTGTTGGTTAAAGGTCTGGTGAGTTGGCTATAGGTCTGGTGAGTTGGCTTAAGGTCTGGTATGTTGGCTTTAGGTCTGATGTGTTGGCTATAGGTCCGGTGTTTTGGCTATAGGTCTGGTGAGTTGGCTGTAGGTCTGGTGTGTTGGCTGTAGGTCCGGTGAGTTTGCTGTAAGCCAAAAGAGTTGGTTGTGCGTCTGTTGAGTTGGCTGTAGGTCAGATGTGTTGGCTGTTACAGGCCTGGTGAGTTGGCTGCAGGTCCGGTGTGTTTGCTGTATGCTGGTGAGTTGTATGTAGGCTCAGTGACTTGAATGTAGTCCCAGTTAGTAAGTTGTATACCGGGTGAGTTTGCTATAGGTCCGCTGAGTTGGCTGTAGGCCCGGTGAATTGGCTGTAGTCCCGATGAGTTGGCTACTGGTCCGGTGAGATTGTTTTTATTCACATGCACCGCCCACCTCGCCAACACACGGCTCCGCTTCTGTAATTACATTGTACATGAAGAAAAAGCTTTCAATGTTATCCCAGCTTAGTTTAAAAATGGTATGTTTTAAAACCTGGCAACCAGGGGATAGTGCAGTTTACCTAATATTTCTTGAAATAATGTTTTTACTGGGGCAGTCATATTTTTCACCAATCCTTATAAAACTTGGTCAGAACATCAGAGCTCCAGATAAGGTTTTGTGAAATTGTTAAATTACTACCAGATTTTCAAAAAGAATTGTTAACTTTGAAATTTTATTCTTAACGTTACTACTTAGTTTTGGAAAATAATTCTTCTTTTTTATAAATAACCTAAAAATAAATAATAATGGTTCTTTTCATGCAAAAAATCAAAATAAACATACTAGCAACTTTATTTATACGAGTTCAGCAGTGTCTTTTTAGTATTATACAATTTTATTTTTCAAATACCTTCATATGCCCAAACTGTGCTTAGATTGCATGCCTTAGATGAATTTTTACATATTTCACAATTAAAACGTGTCTCCCCTTCAATCTTTTCAATGATTAGCCACGGGACTTGTCCCTTCAACTCGTTCAATGTTTTTTTGTGTGTTTAAATTTGGACCCGTCTTGTCGCGTTTTTGTTTAGCTTTTCCGACAGTGTCGGAAACTGAACAATTCAACATACAACATCGTATAAGATCATTTCTATAATGTCTATCTAAACATTTGCGTACAATATGTTAAAAGCATGTTTTTGGACACTTTGCAGTATTTAGGACGCTCTCTGGGCGCCGCCATTGTTTTTTGACAGATAGACTATATACGCCGCTTTTATTGGAAAAAAATGCGCTTTGTTAAACAAACCTGATAACCATTCAGGCTTTTTCCGCTCCATTTTGGGAATACGCCACACTGGAATTTTGGGAAGTTCGTGTCGTGAAAACTCCCATATTGGAAAAAAAAATTTTCGCAAAAGTGGCTCAATTGGGAAAAATTATCGCATGTAAATAGTGTTTCTTATATTTCAAAGAAGTCGTTAACTGGTAAATAACGACTATTTTGATAACTTTTTATTAAAATTTTACAAAATATTATGAACATGTGAGATAAGTGCAATTTTTTTAATCTGAATTTGGGGAAAAGGCCAGGCCTTTTCCCCAAATTCAGATTTAAAAAATTGCACTTATCTCACATGTTCATAATATTTTGTAAAATTTTAATAAAAAGTTATCAAAATAGTCGTTATTTACCAGTTAACGACTTCTTTTAAATATAAGAAACACTATTTACATGCGATAATTTTACACAGAATGAGCGTGTGTAACAGGACTGCTAGTGTGGGTCTGTAATCCTTGCTATGACTATGTATCTGCTCACAGAATGAGCTTGTGTAACAGGCATGATATTGTGGGTCTGTAATTCTTGGTATGACTATGTATCTGCACACAGAATGGGCAATTCCACCATCAGTCAGTGCAATAATCCATGAGATTTAGTCCTGTGCTGCATGTTTCTATTAGTGGGGGCACTATATTAGAAGACACATTTTTAGTGTTGTTATTATTTCATACTAATTTATGTTTTGATACATTTCAGCCATATGAACGCATGAAATGTCCTCCAAAGGGTGGAAGACATAAAGATCACAAGGTTCACTTTGGATGGCTTCATTTCAATGAGGAAAACAATGGAAAAGGATGCTATAAACAAGTTAAATCAGTGAAACAAGGTGGAGGTGTCAGAACAAATACTTATTCGATTGAAGAAACCCAGAATGTTGACTCATTGCTTAAGTTAGGGAAAAAGCGCTTCTTTCCTAAGGGGAAGAGCCAGAAGGGTTCACTGAAAGACATGGAGGTTCATTTATCTGAGTACGATGGAACAGAGATAATGGAATTTAAAGACAGAAATGGAAATGAATGTTCCTATCATGACTTTTTGAAATCATATGGAATGTTTGCATCCCAAAACTACCTATACATTAAAAACTAAATATAAGAAAAGTGAACAACAAACTGAATCAAGTTCTTCTAAACAGGATAAAAACAAGTTATGTTTGATACTGAAAGAAATGAAGGGAGCGAAAATGAAGACATTGTCTTTAAACAGTGCATAGAAGATAAAGGGATTCTTCTTGTAAACAATTGAATCCCTAACAAAGTGCTCATTACATACACACGTACCCATCAGTCTGCTTATAGTGATAACTGGACATGTATTAGTGCTTATTCCATAGATGCGTGTGAAAAAATACTTCATGAAGAAACGGATTACGCTAACGATGTTTTTGAAGAATTTGTACATTCTTTCATTCAAATTAGAGATGTCTGTTATCTCAATAAAAATCAAAACGAGTTTTCATTTCCACAATGCCAACAATTTGAAAGCTGTGTTGTACATGGTTCCGCTGAGATCTGTGGGACTGAGGACAATGGGGAGTCGTTGAATGTGGGATTGCTGTCAACAAAACAAGGACTGGATGAAAGTAACTATACCTGGAAATACAATGATGAATGCATCTATACAGGACCTAAAAGATGTATGATTAGAAAAGTGGAGCCAGGTTCATACAATGTCACAATTGAACATGAAAGATGTTACTTATATACTTTTGACCCACCCATTTCTGTGTCAAGGTCAAGTAGAAATGTGAAAGAAGTGTGTCCTTCAAATATACGGAATCTAGAGCACAATGCTTTAAAAGTACATAATCATGAGCAAAATGTGGAACAAGTTGTGCCTTTAGAAGTGCATAATACTGAGAAAATGTGACGCAAATTGTGCCTTTAGAAGTACAGAATCCTGAGCAAAATGTGAAGCAAATTGGGCCATTAGATATACAGAGTCATGTCGAGCAAAATGTGAAACAAGTTTTACCTTTAGAGATACAGACTCATGAGCTTAATTTGCAACAAAAAGTGTTTTTAGAGCATTAAGAGCGAAGTGTGAATCAAAACCGACCTTTAGAAGAACAGGGTATTGAGACAAATGTGCATTTAGATAGTTGCAAAACTGAATTACTTGGAAATAGAACAGAGGATAAAGAATTGCAAGTGGATATGGAAAAGTATGAGACTCCTAGTAAAAAAAATAAGTCAAAGTCATCTAATGACTTGCATGTGGATCACTTGAATATTCCATTTGAAAACTTTGAACTTCTTGAAAAGATAGGCGAAGGGGGATTTGGAGAAGTGCTGCGAGGCAATTACCTTGGTACAAGTATTGCTGTCAAAAAAACTGAAACTAAAGCGACTGAAATTAGTAAAACAATCAGTGTTAAGAGAAGTTGAAATTAATAGCCATATGAGACATCCGAATATTGTTTTGCTTATGGGATATTCCATTAATGCTAACCACCTTTACATACTCACCGAACTGATACAGTGTCCTAACCTAGATGACCTGTTGTTTGGAGAAGGGGAGCATACTCTTCAAATGAGTCAGAAACATAGCATTGCTCAACAAGGAATCGCGTACCTCCATAACAGAAATCCGGTAATACTTCATAGAGATATCAAACCAGAGAATATATTGCTATCACCAAATTTTGACACAGGTAAAGTGTGCGACTTAGGTTTATCCAAATTGAAAACTCTAAACACAATGCATTCAACAATTCTTCAAAAGAATGAGATGCAGCCAGGTACTCCGGCATACCAGGCACCCGAAGTTCTTGTGAATGTGTTGTCTGCTATACCACCGTCAGACATTCGGAGTATGTCCTGAATCTTTGCTGAACTTAACACAGAAAAAGAGATATGGGATACTACAAATATGGATGAAGATGATGCAAATTCTATTGAGGCCATAGCCAATGCCATGAGAAGGAAAGAGGTTCCCCATGGCTTAGTTCGTTTAAACACTCAAAACATAGTTCCATGTCATGTAAGGAAATTCATAGCAGAAGGCTTACAGTATGAGATAGCCTTGCGTCCTACAGCCATTCAATTTTGCAGTTCCTATAGAGAAGTAACAGGGAAAGTGAAGAACTAAAATAATGTATACCCTAAGGGTGACCTTCTTCATGTAACTACAGATTTTGGTCATTAGAATTTTCAACCCCAATATTCATTAGAATTAATCATAATGATAATAAGAAAAAATCCCCAAACTTCTGACAATATATATATACTCAAAAAATCAAGGCAAGTTTTGGACAGGCATTCACAATTTTCCGTGCGCGAGGATTTTACTGAGCGAGTTCAACTACACAGGCGTGAATTTGGAAAGCGATTAGTTCAAGCGCGAAAACAAGGACAAAACGCTTCACTGCGTTTTGACAAGCTATTTATTGATAACGAGGTGTTCCAGTACGATGACTTGACCGGGGAGATTATGAGAATTGGATATACCCGCGGAAGACAACATACACACATGAACAATAGCCAGCGGAATGTTGTGAGTGGGGATTACCGCGATGGCAGTGAGGCGGATTTTTTCCAAATACTTGGCGGGATAGTATAATTGTGCCGGTATATAAGACATGCGCTACAGATGACCCCTCTAATTATAGAGGTTTATCTTTAATTTATGTAATGTATAAAAAATTCTCCAATATCGTATACAACAGACTATGCAAATGGGTAGATTTAAACAATCAAATAGCAGAATCACAAGCCGGTTTTCGCAAGGGATATTTAACCATTGTTAATTTATTTACTCTTCAAAGCATGGTTCAAAAATATACTTGCAAACCTTGTGGTAGGTTTTATGTGCTTTACGTCGATTTTTAAAAAGCATTTGATAGTTTGATTATTCATAAACTATTTACAACTATGCGTAAAAATGGTGTTAGAGGGAAGCTTTTTCAATTGTTAAAATCCATGTATTCAAATCTACGCGGATGTGTACGGATAAATGATAAAAATGTTAGGCAAAATGGTATTTTTATCACCGAAGACATTTCCGATATAATTTGCATTCTTTTTGCCGATGACGTTGCGAGCTGCGCTGATACTGCGATCGAGCTACAATCACAATAAAACTCTATATCGGAATTTTGTGAAAATACTGGCATGACAATTAACCAACAAAAGACGGAAATCATTGTTTTTAGAAACGGAGGTCCGCTAAGATCATACGAACATTGGGTCTTTAAAAATAATCCCGTAAATGTCACATATGTATGTAAATACATGGGTCTTCTTTTTACACCTAAATTATCATGAAGAAAAGCGAAAGAAAAACTTGCAGCCCAAGCCAGATAATCTATTTTTGCTATTTAATCATACCACGATTTTTACTAAAGATTTATAGAATGTATCTTATTTTTCTTGCATACTATTTTATGTGAAGCTCCGCCCATAAAAATAGCTTTCGGCTGTTCTGTCGATCAGATCTCCGCCCTGAATAACAGCCAAACTGGATGGAAAAACCCATTTCATTTCTCATGTTTGGTTAAATAAGAACAACAAAAACGTGCGTAAACTAACATGTTTTCATTGTACACTTTAAATTAACGCAAGAGTGTTACATCTACAAGAAAACAACACTGTATATGTGATAATAAATTGGAATAAACTGACGATACTGTACAGAACAAATAACAAATAGTTTTAATTCAACGTCAGCCATTTTAGTATCGAAGCAGCAGACGAGCACCGTGGGAAATTAGGTCAATTTTACGCATTTCTGTTCATAGCGTAGTATTTTGTCACGTGACTTTCATTAATAAAATACCGGATTATTACGCTGGTGGAAAATGTATCGGCATGTTTTGTTTAGCTACAGCGCGTGCTTCAGTGTATAAGCTCCGCCCATAATTTGTTGCAGAATAACCCATGGACGATTTTCTTCTTTGTTTATATGAAATTTGGCACATGCCGTGTTAGAATGCCATTTAAACAATGTAATTCACAGAACTGGATTGAAACAATAGGAAATTCATCAAGATGTGATACTTACAACCAATTCAAATCTATGCTAAACCCAGAAAAATATTTGTTTATCGACAAACCATTTTATGTTCGAAAGTCAGTTGCTAAATTACGTTGTTCAAGCCATAAACTAGCAATTGAAACTGGTTGGCATTTAGGAATTTCAAGAGAACACCGAATATGTACATATTGTTCCGTCTATTTTAATAATGTAAAAACATGTATATTGAAGATGAGTTTCGTGTATTTTTTAAATGTCATAGATTCAACCAAGAAAGGCAAATGTTTATCTTTTCATGGTACAATGGTGAACAAAATTTCATAAATTTTTGCAATCTTATGCAAATTTCTGATGAAAGTAAATTAAAAAGCATAGCCTTTTTTGTAACTGAAATAATAAAAAGAAAGATGAAGAACAAAATTGATGTTCAAACTTGATGTAATCACTACTCAAAAATAATAATATGTTGTTACTAATATATGCTGTATTTTGGGCCGGTGGCGTTTATTTACGAAATAAACTTTTTGTCTTTATATATGTATATATATATATATATATATATATATATATATATATATATATATATATATATATATATGTGTGTGTGTGTGTGTGTGTTGTGTGTGTGTGTGTGTGTGTGTGTGTGTGTGTGTGTGTGGTGTGTGTGTGTGTGTGTGTGTGTGTGTGTGTGTGTGTGTGTGTGTGTGTGTGTGTGTGTGTGTGTGTGTGTGTGTGTGTGTGTGTGTGTGTGTGTGTGTGTGTGTGTGTGTGGTGTGGTGTGTGTGTGTGTGTGTGTGTGTGTGTGTGGTGTGGTGTGTGTGTGTGTGTGTGGTGTGTGTGTGTGTGTGTGTGTGTGTGTGTGAGTGAGTGTGTGTGTGTGTGTGTGTGTGTGTGTGTGTGTGTGTGTGTGTGTGTGTGTGTGGGTGTGTGTGTGTGTGTGTGTGTGGGTGTGTGTGTGTGTGTGTGTGTGTGTGTGTGTGTGTGTGTGTGTGTGTGTGTGTGTGTGTGTGTGTGTGTGTGGTGTTGTGTGTGTGTGTGTGTGTGTGTGTGTGTGTGGTGTGTGTGTGTGTGGGTGTGTGTGTGTGTGTGTGTCTTTTTGCTTGTTTGATTGTTGTTTAAAGAGTTAAAGAGGCATATTAACAGTTTTGCCCTATATAAGGCCAAATATTAAATCAAAGTAATGACAGTACAGGTGAGACGATGCTTTTGAAGAGGATTGATATAAAAGCATCTATTTAGTTTTATCTACATCACCACAATTGTGTATGTGGGTAATAAAATTTGGGGAAGGAAAAAAATGGGTACGAAAATTTTGGGTGCAAAAATAATGCAAAACAAAATGGGCATGAAAAAAGGATTTGGTTACGAAAAAAATTTGGGTAGGAAAAATAAATTTGGTACGAAAACAAATTTGGATAAGAGCAAAAATTTGGGTACGAAAAAAATGGCTGCGAAAAAAATTGGGTACGAAAAATGTAGGGTACGAGAAAACAATTTGGGGTACGGGGAAGAAGTACCCGTGGGGAACTTGATCCATTCAGCGAAACTGGGAGGAGCGCTACATTCTCGATCAAAGATAACAAGAAATATCTTTAAAAAGATATTCGATGTGTATTTTCTATACCACTTATCTTTAAAAAAAACGTTCTGTTACAGTAAAACGTTTGTGGGTTAAAACATTATGTTTCAGCATATAAATTCAAAACTTGACATGCTCTTTAATAACACCATGCTCTTTAATTTCACATGTATATGATACCAAACTTTATATTTCGTTGTTTCCTTTCCAAAGTTAATGATGATATATGTACGGACGTGTGCATGAACATATAATTTTTCTCTATTGATTATTGTTTTTTTCATTTTTGTAGACCGTTTGTCATTGCATTATTACATTTGTGCACAGTCGGTCTTAACAAATGTACATGTATTGCAAATTGAAGAGTTGTATGAGTTATCTTACATAGCAAAATGTATATGGTATAGAGGTAAATTGTAAAATATTGCATTTTGCGGAAAAAATATATAGTATAATAAGGATAATTACATCTTCAAATACTATACAACTCAACTGCATAAACCCGGCTGTCCTTAATGCTAGTCTCCTTCAAGGTGTTACCGGAACGATCACACGTGGGATTCGCATGTTATTAAAATTATTGCAATTTTCTACTACTATCCTTTCATGTATTAATTAATTTTAGCATTTCGTACAAAGGAATCTGAAACCATTCATTAACCTCAATAATGTAAAATTATACAATAATTTATAAACAAATAGTGATTAAGTGGTCTGTTATGGCGTTATGGATTTGATCTTAAGCTAGTAATATGATCGTAAAAAGGACAGTATTTTTAAAACATGTGTTCTAAAAACACAAAATAAAATGGTGTCCTGGTAATATGAATTGTCAAATGAGATTACTAAGCCAGTATCATATACTCAGTTGTAAGATATAAAGGACTGTTAATTGAGAGGCTAATATTCTCCACACTACACTTCCGTTCGAGTATTCATGTCTGTGATGTATGATAAACCAAATATCAGGAACATAATATATAAAAAATTGTTTCGATGGGTTACGTTGACATTGTTTTTGTTCTAATCAAATGGCATATGGTTTAAAACACGTATATTTTACGATATGTTATTCGTACAAAAAAGAAATAACACAGACAAATACTATACTCAAAACTGATTTCGTTAGGTCACGTTGACATTGATTTCGTTCTAATCAAGTGACATATGGCTTAAAACACGTATATTTTACGATATGTTATTCGTATAAAAAACGATATAACACAGGCAAATAATATATTCAAAACTGATTTCGTCAGGTCACGTTGACATTGTTTTCGATGAAATCAAGTGCCATATGACTTAAAGGCGTATATTTTGCGATATGTTACTCGTATAAAAAACGATATAACACGGGCAAATAATATATTTAAAACTGATTTCGTTAGGTCACGTTGACATTGTTTTCAATGAAATCAAGTGCCATATGGCTTAAAGGCGTATATTTTGCGATATGTTACCCGTACACAAAATGAAATACAACATGCAAATAATATATTCAAAACTGATTTTGTTAGGTCACGCTGACATTTTTTTCGATGAAAGCAAGTGCCATAAGGCTTAAAAACGTATATTTTACCATATGTTACTCGTACAAAAAACGAAAGACAACAGGCAAATAATATATTCAAAACTGATTTCGTTAGGTCACGTTGACATTGTTTTCGATGAAATCAAGTGCCATATGGTTCAAAAACGTATATTGTGCGATATGTTACACGTACAAAAATCGAGATACAACAGGCAGATAATATATGCAAAACTGATTTCGTTAGGTCACGTTGACATTATTTTCGATTAAATGAAGTGATATATAGCTATCAATATGTAAACATCACAGCTTTTCGAATTTTAGTGGCGAAGTTTTTAACAAATAAACATTTTTGTCACGGAGAAAATGGAAATAACGCTACCCTATGAGTTTTTCAACCACGCTCATACACATATATTATTATCATGTTATTTGAGTTTTCGTATTTTCGAGATTCCTAAACACTGACAAAGGGCTGAACAAATTGTGTTTATGTGGCTTAGTTATTGAACACATACAACGGTTCTTTTCAACGGGCCGTTATGTCGGCCGCGGGCCGATTATAGACGTCCGGTCCAGCTCTGGTCGTGTGTTTTTGTCTAAATTCCGAACTTTGTCGGCTTAAAAACAATCCTCAATGCGTTAAGTTGTTATAACTGATGTCCTCATTTTTTAAGAACACTTTATAAAACTTATTTTGCTGTATTAGCAGTGGCGTATCCTACTGTTGTAAATGAACAGTCGTTGATATACGTTCACTATAAGCCTAAACAAAACACAACGTAAATCGGAATAACATCGTTAAAATTTAAAATATAAGTTTGTTTCAAAATACATGTACTAAAAGACTATATGAAAATCACCGGTAAAGCATGTTACATTATATGCAAAACTATGCGCAGGATACCCACAAAGTATTTGAACCATGAGTAAATTACACGATTCGACCTTATTGTATTTTATTATGCCACGACTGCACATTTACGTCGGAGACGCTGACGTGATATTTTTAAGTGTTATCGGATACCCATCCGATAACACTTTTAAGCTCCGCCCATTAATGACATTGTTTAACTCCGCCCGAATTTGAGTTCATCATTCTAATTTCTAGCGTTCCATGTTTTATTATACTAAGTCCCGCCCACTCGGAGAACTACTTTTTGTAGGCGTGGAATGTCGCTCATTTCATTAAAATGTAAACAAACCAATCCATTCATATTTTATTCACAACATTAAAAACACGTAGTATTTATTGAGAAAACGCACATATGTTATGAAAGTAAAACAAAAACGAAAAATATGAATGAAAAAAGCAGTAATAAATAAAAAAGAACGAAAATACTAATTCGGCCGCTACCATCGTTTGGTGCAGACGACTGCAACAGATTTTAACTAAAAAACTAACAATAATCATGTAAATGTTTAACTAAAAGTAACAAAAAAAGACTGAACAGGTGATTGATTTAAATCAATAAACATGTCTGATTTTCCAAATTTCAACATTGATTTGGAATGGTTAAATGAGTATGAAAATTAACAGGTAATTTTGAATGTGACCGAAGTTGACCACAACATAATGTCAGAATTCAATATCGACCCTTCATTTTTTGATGATGACATGGAAGAACCATCCTCTAACGAAATAATTCAAAAACCACCAACAGAAGAGCAAATTCTAGTCTCAAATGAGCTAAAAGAAAATGATCATAAATCAAAAGATTTAAAAGGCTTTGTGCCAATTAGCCTACGAGACATTGACAAATACAATGCTCAGCAAAAAAACAAAAACACAGTCAGAAAGCATGACTCAAATTTGAAGAAGTTGAAAACATTTTTAAAACAACAACAATTACCTACTGATATAACACAAATTGAAATGAAAGAACTTGGTAACATCTTATGCATGTTCATTTTGTCTATAAGAAAAGAAAATGGTGACGAGTACGAAACAACCTCACTGAGATCTTTTGTATCAAGTATAGACAAGGAACTTCAACTTAATAATTATCAATTCACCATCGCTAAGGGACAGCGCCAAGGATTCCCACGGTTCAGGGAAACACTTTCGGTAAGTTAATAAATGCAAATTATGCACTTCGTTAATATTTTATTTATATGTTGTTAAAATAAAAAAAATCTTTTTTTAAATTTTTGAATGTTTGTAAAACTATCGATGACACAGGGCTTTTTTCCTTTCTGTGAGAATTGAAATTTTTCTCATATTAAGAAAATTGGCAACTAAAATTTTTAACAATTTCAAGGAGTAAGCAACTAAAATTTTCTCAATTTCAAGAAGTTTGCGACTCAAATCATCACAATTTTAGAAAGTGTGTGACTCATTTATTTTACAATCTAGAAAGTTTGCGACTCATTTGTTGAACAGTCCTCGACTCATTATCATAAAAAAGCCGTGTGACAATGTATCAACTTAACCCTTTGCATGCTGGGAAATATGTCGTCTGCTAAAATGTCGTCTGCTGAATTTCTAAAATTAGCATTTTCTTCGATTTTTTTCAAAGAATATTATCAGAATAGCAAACAGTTTGGATCCAGACGTTCTGTGGCGTCTCATCTGGATCCAAACTGTTTGCAAAGGCCTTTAAAATTCGGTTCCCGCACTGAAAGGGTTAATTACTAACACACAAATACTATAATTTTGACATTCAAAATGATTGAAGGTTACTTGATTTTCAAACCTTCTTCCAGTCTAAAATGAAAAAAGTTAAGAAAGAAGGTAAAGGAAACAAGGCGAATGCGGCCCAACCAATAGAGCAGCATGAAATTCAAAAGCTCTACGATGAAGGGCAACTTGGTAATGGAAGTCCACAGGCCATAATAAACTCTCTATGGTTCCGATTCACAACAATCTTCGGCATGCGGAGTGTGGAAGAACTTAACAATTTACGGTAAAAAATAAAATTTCAAACTTGCTGGAATACAGAAAATTTACGATGCATCTTGACTTATAACTATTACTTAAAAATGCAAATTTTTCCGTCACTTTTTCTGTCTTATAAATATAAAGGCAAACTATGCCTTATAACACATTAACAATTCAACTTTCCAGTGTCTGCAATTTAGACTGTACATGTACATGTATCTAAAAATGTGTTCGTAGAGTGTTCTGTCGCCACAACTTTAACTGAACATAACATTGTTTTCACTGGTCGTCAACCTGAAAATTAAAAAAATAAGCCCTTAGAAAAAACTAAACCAAACAGCAAATAACAGAACAGCTCGAGTAATAAAAAATTAAAAATTTATTGTTGAACAATTAATTAAACTTGAAATCTATAACATTTGAATATAAAACATTAAGAAAATATAGCATAAAAAACTACTCTCAAAAGTAAAGTAAAAAAAAGAAAGATTCACCTTTCCGAATTAATTAGATGGGGTGATGTGAAGCTGTGCCGAGACGTAGAGGGAGATGAGTATCTGGAGTTGGTCGAGAGGCAGACAAAGACTCGAACGGGTGCAACTGACGAAGAAGTAGTAGTAGTAGTAGTAGAAGTTGTAGTAGTAGTAGTAGTAGTAGTAGTAGTAGTAGTAGTAGTAGTAGTAGTAGTAGTAGTAGTAGTAGTAGTAGTAGTAGTAGTAGTAGTAGTAGTAGTAGTAGTAGTAGTAGTAGTAGTAGTAGTAGTAGTAGTCGTCGTAGTAGTAGTAGTCGTAGTAGTAGTCGTAGTAGTAGTCGCCGTTGTAGTCGTCGCCGTAGTCGTCGTCGCGTAGTAGTCGTCGTCGTCGTCGTCGTCGTCGTCGTCGTCGTCGTCGTCGTCGTCGTCGTTGCCGTCGTCGTCGTCGTCGTCGTCGTCGTCGTCGTCGCCGTCGTCGTCGTCGTCGTCGTCGTCGTCGTCGTCGTGGTCGTCGTCGTAGTAGTAGCCGTAGTCGTCGTCGCCGTCGTCGTCGTCGTCGTCGTCGTCGTCGTTGCCGTCGTCGTCGTCGTAGTCGTCGTCGTCGTCGTCGTCGTCGTCGTCGTCGTCGTCGTCGTCGTCGTCGTCGTCGTCGTCGGCGTCGTAGTCGTCGTCGTCGTCGTCGCCGTTTGTCGTCGTCGTCGTCGTCGTCGTCGTCGTCGTCGTCGTCGTCGTCGTCGTCGTCGTCGTCGTCGTCGTCGCCGTTGTCGTTGTCGTCGTCGTCGTCGTCGTCGTCGTCGTCGTCGTCGTCCCGTTGTCGTCGTCGCCGTCGTCGTCGTCGTCGTCGTCGTCGTCGTCGTCGTCGTCGTCGTCGTCGTCGTCGTCGTCGCCGTTGTCGTCGTCGCCGTCGTCGTCGTCGCCGTCGTCGTCGTCGTCGTCGTCGTCGTCGTCGTCGTCGTCGTCGTTGCCGTCGTCGTCGTCGTCGTCGTCGTCGTCGTCGTCGTCGTCGTCGTCGTCGTCGTCGTCGTCGTAGTCGTCGTCGTAGTAGTCGTCGCAGAAGTCGTAGTCCTAGTAGTAGTTGAAGTCGTCCTCGTAGTAGCCGTCGTAGTAGTAGCAGTAGTAGTAGTAGTAGTAGTAGTAGTAGTGGTAGTAGTAGTAGTAGTAGTAGTAGTAGAAGTAGTAGTTGAAGCAGTAGTAGTAGAATTAGTAGCAATAGTAGTAGTAATAGTATATTAGTACTAGAAGAAGTAGTAGTAGTAGTAGTAGTAGTAATAGTAGTAGTAGTAGTAGTAGTAGTAGTAGTAGTAGTAGTAGTAGTAGTAGTAGTAGTAGTAGTAGTAGTAGAGTAGTAGTAGTAGTCGTAGTCGTAGTAGTAGTAGTAGTAGTAGTACTAGTAGTAGTAGTAGTAGTAGTAGTAGTAGTAGTAGTAGTAGTAGTAGTAGTAGTAGTAGTAGTAGTAGTAGTAGTAGTAGTAGTCGTCGTCGTAGTAGTCGTAGTCGTAGTAGTAGTCGTCGTAGTAGTAGTCGTAGTAGTAGTAGTAGCGTAGTAGTAGTAGTCGTCGTAGTAGTAGTAGTAGTAGTAGTCGTAGTAGTAGTAGTAGTAGTGGTAGTAATCGTAGTCGTAGTCCTCGTAGTAGTAGTAGTAGTAGTAGTCGTAGTAGTTGTTGTAGTAGTAGTAGTAGTAGTAGTAGTTGTAGTAGTAGTAGTAGTAGCAGTAGTAGTAGTAGTAGTAGTAGTAGTAGTAGTAGTAGTAGTAGTAGTAGTAGTAGTAGAAGTATATCAAAATTCTGACAGTACTGGTGTGACGATGGTTTTGAAGAGGATTGATATATTGCATCTATTTAAGTTTATCTACATTAACACAATGTGTATGTAGGTACAAAAAGTTTGGGTACAAAATTATTCCAACAAAAAATTGGTTAAGAGCTTAAATTTGGGTACGAATTAAAATTGAGTACGAAAAATGTAGGGTACGAAAAAAATTGGCGGTACGCGGAAGTAGTACCCGTTGGGAACTTGATTCATTCAGCGAAACTGGGAGGCAGGTTACATTCTCGATCAAATATAACAAGAAATATATTTAAAAAGATATTCTACGTGTATTTTCTGTACCACTTATCTTTTAAAAAAAAGTTCTGTTACAGTAAAACGTTTGTGGATTATAACATTAACTAATAGCATATAAATTAAAAACTTGACATGCTCTTTAATTACACCATGCTCTTTAATTTCACATGTATATCATACCAAACTTTATATTTCGTTGTTTCCTTTCCTAAGTTAATGATGATATGTGTACGGACGTGGTTTCACATGCCCATGTGCATGCACATATCATTTATCTCTTTTGATTATTGTTTTTTGTCTCTAATTCAATAAGCTTAGGCATGTTTGTTCGTTAAGTACGGCAATAATTTTATGATGATTCCCGAAAGTAGATATGAGCACAAAGTCGTAAGAGCACTTGAATACGTGAGTTCGTCCATGAACACATGGTAAGGTTAACTAAATCTCCGCGATATGACCTAATATGTGTTAAAACAGTAAACAATATCCAACAAACGAATGAATTATCAAACATAGTATGTGCAATGATGTGGCTCTGTAATTTCACAAGATGTAAAACGGTAATTATTCTGTATATATATACCGTAGTCGCTACAACGTCTACAAATGACAGGTTCGAAATGTTTCGTTTTCTTTACACTCATGATCGCGTTGAAAGTTAATTATACACGTTTTAATTCGAAATTTATTTACTGAATCACGACAAATGCCAAATACAATACAGAAAATACATAGTTGTTTCATTGTTCTATAAACATATAATGGATTGAATATAACTGATTTAAAATTAACGTGTTCAAACTATTATTAAATCTTTTTCCCAGAATATGCTGTCCTATTTATAGCTGAGCTTCCTATTATTTAATCAATGAATATCAATGAGGTATGCCGATTTGAAAAATCGATCTATCTCAATCGGACTGGCTCGGTCTTTTACATAAGTCGCCGTTGTATAGAATTTGTTCATGGTATGATAACTTCGCAGCATTGTCAAAAAACACAATGTCAAATTTATTTATCATAAAAACCTGATAAGCAATACTATAATATTTTCTTCGCGCAAGTACCATTAAAAGACAATTATCTTCAGTGATACTCTTTAACATTTCATTCATAAATTATTTACAACTTATACTATTTTCTCATTTCTTTTAATATCATTTATTTATTCAATTTCATGTACATTCAGTTATTTCATTAGTTATTATCTAAGTTTATATTGTGCCATTTTCTGTGCGTTTTATAGCTCATCTGAGCACTTTAGTGCTCATGGTGAGCTTATGTGATAGACCTGTGTCCGGCGTGCGTCATCCGCCGTCAACACTATACAGGTCATATAGACCAGTTCATTATTATTGTTTTGATTCCGGATTTTCGCGCATGCGCAATGCACTGGTAGGCAAAAGCACTGGTTACAGGAACGCAAAACATATGGATAACAACACTTGCAGAGGCGTATTTAGGTGGGGGGCTAGGGGGCTAAAGCCCCCCCCCCCAGCTGGGTGGCAAGACACGATTTTTAATAAAAAAAGAGCCCCTTACAGTTTCAATTTACTGGTGTATTTCCTGTCATATGTCCCTAATTAAGCCATAAACAGCTGTCGATTTGTGTGATTAGCCCCGAGGCATTTGTACAGACGATCTAACCTTCGTCAGCTTAAGTGCACGCTTCATTGACTGTAAGTAATAAACTGCGCTATTTGATTGGCTGAAGAAGATACATTCAACTAATGAAATTCAACCATACATTTAGCTATAGATAAATGTTTACAAATGGCTGCCGCATGAGACTTGTGAAAAACAATCTTTCAATTTGTAGCAATTAAAGAGTTTAGACGAACGCAATGGACAATCATTATTATTTTTTCGGTTATTTCTTTGATGAATTTAATTGGTATTAGCTCTTTAGAGTGATAATCCTTTTGAGTAACAAGTTATTGCCAGTGAAATTCAACTGCACACTTAATGAATTGCAATTATTTTTTTTTGTTTTGATTTGGGTTTTTTTACAAATCGGGCTAACTGCTTTGATGTTCATCCATAGTTTTTAAAATTAAAAAAGACTCAAAAATGATGAATTACTTTGCTATATGAAACTAAATCATTTTCTTAAAGCGTGACAACATCGAGACAGCAACACCCGAATTAAACTACACAAAACACCTAACGACTCCCATTGTTGACACTTTTGTGAACGAAATGGACACCCAATTCAGTTATTTGCAGACTAAGGCAGCCATGGGATTGAAGTTTATACCTGAACAAATATGCTCCTCTCCTGTCAGTGCTAGTGACCTTGAATGGTTCAATGATGATCTCCCTTCCCCTCAGTCCCTCCATGCCGAGTCGCACTTTATATGGCAGGCTAGGTGGAAAGGTGTACCCAACCCACCTACTTCCCTTCAGGGCTCTGATGCACATTGTGATTCCCAGCTGTACCCCACCATTTACACTGTTTTGTCCTTATCATGTGTGTTCCCTGTCACATCATGCAAGTGTGAACGGAGTATTAGTGCCCAAGGACTTGTTAAGACAAAACTAAGATCATCAATGGGTCAGGACAGGTTTTCCGCTGTGTGCCTGCTTTCCTTCATAGGGACATGGACATAAACATTTTAATGTTGTACCTAAGTTGACGTAGTAGGACATCCAACAAGGTTAAATAGGAGGTCCACCCATCTTACACCGTTAAAAAAGTTATGGATAAAGATAATGTTTCCCACCAATTTAGTGGTTTGAGAGACATTTGATTTACCCCTGTGTGTCTGTCTGTCCGTGTGTCTGTCACACTTGATGTGTGAACTCAAGTTCTTATTTGTTTCACATGCACTTTTATCAAGCAAAATGCTGATTAGATAGCAGGAAATCGCATCATTTCAAGGTGCATTTTCAAAAAAAAATCGACGACGGAAGGGGACACCCCTCCCGCACCCTCCCCTGTTGAGTCCCCCCTCTGACAATTTTCTATTTACGCCTCTGACTAGTTTAGTCAATAAATTGAAAGAAACTCCGAAACAACAAAACCTTACTTATATTTCAAAAATATAATATTTTGTTTCAAAAGAATGTATTAATATATGTATTTGCATCTTAAAAAATGCGCTATAAGAATCAAAGTAAAGATGGCCTGAAGACAAAAAGCTCAAAGCATAAACCGAATTTATTATTGTAGAAAAGCTTCAATTAATTACAATAATAATACATCTTATTATAAAAGTATAATTATAAATGGCATGAGAACGCTGGTGTTATAAAAAAATGAGTGATAGCAAGTGTAAGGGATGCATTGAAAATTACTATAAACGTACTACTAAACTCTATTAAAAGCGAACTGCTTCACAATATTTACATGTAATTTTAATTTGGATGGGTTTTGAACAGAGAATGGCAATATTGACATTCAACTAAAAAACACAACTTCACACGATGCAAATCGAACTGTGTAATAATGTATATTGAAAACTCATTACTAGTGATTATGATCAAAGACCTAGAGAATATATATGTCTTTGGTATGAGTGATAATTATCTAACATTTTAACACGCATATATCTATATACATTTTTTTTTCAAACATTATTTACCCCCGTTGGTGTCAAACGTGATTTTTTGTTTTTATGATATCGTTCGTTTGTAGTCGTAACATTATATCTTAAAACGGAATGACGTCGTTTTAATTAACAGACACCCGCTAAATACGTTACCTGTTTTTTTGTAAATTTTAATATTATTGAATACTTTATTTTCTTATAAATTAACCAGGCTAGCATCTTTACGGTGTACAATCTCTGATAATCTATATTGAACATGACTTAATTTGTACTATATGTAACGTATCTAGTTATAGGAGCTGTTTAGTTTGTCGGCGTTAATTATCCAACCAAATGACTGCTTAATACTACCAGAAAACATGCTGGCATCGTCATCAATTGTGTTTAATGACCAGACTGTCATCTGCCACCCAGTGTGGTTTATGACACCATGTTGTTAGTTAAGTCTGGACAATATCTGATCAAAACGAGATAATCAATCGGTTTATGCAGAACAAAGAGAAAATTAAACACCGGGATACAAAGGCTTACACGATTTTAAGATTGATGCAAACAATCAAATGAAAAATATTGCTTTAAATTTAATTAAATGATTATTTAAGGTGTCAACGTGTTTGTTTTCCCAGACCACGGACCGCATATTGTCATCTAGAGTCCGTGTCCAGACAAATACATACGTACCATTATGGTTAATTTGTATATGTTGCATATTTGAAATTGATATATTTATTGATTGTTTTCAATCTTATTTGTTTCAGTAAAGTAAAACAACTTGTTGGCATGTTGAAAAATAAAATCTTAATAAAATTTAATAAAATCGTTTAAATATAAACGATCACGCTCAATTACTCCTCATTGATTGTGTCTTTCTTTTGCCTACCAACGCTGTCCGGATGTAAACACGCAGGTGCGCGTGACGTCGCGCGTGAACTGGTCTATGTGATGCCCAATCTTGATCTAAATTTGTCAAAATATTGGTTTGAATGATCCACTGTATGTGTCAGAAAATGGTTAGGATCGGAAAAAAGCATGGCCGCCTAAGGGGAGATTTTCCTTATATTTATTTAGTTAAAAAAGCTTGTAAACACTCTAGAAGACACATTTTTTGTCCAATCATCAAGAAATTTGGTCAAAACATCGATTTTATGGATATCTCGGTCGAGTGAGAAAATGGCCCTGATCAGTGGAAAAACATCGCCACCGGGGGTGGGACAGTTTTCTCTATATGTATATTGTGAAAACATGTGAACAGTCTAGAAGAAACTTTTTTGACCAATCTTAATGAAATATGGTCAGATTATTTGTTTTCTGGATACGTCCGTTGAGTTTGAATATGGTTTTGATCCGTCTAGGAACATGGCTGCTTTGAGTGGGGTGGGGATCATTTTCCTCATAGTTTTTAAATAAAAAAAGCTTGTGAACACTCTTGAAGTCACATGTTTGCCCAATCATCATGAAATTTGGTAAAAAAATATTATCATGGATATTCCGGACAGGTTCGAAAATGGTCGTGATCAGTGGAAAAGCATGACCGCAAAAGGTGGGGCAGTTTGCTCTATATTTATAGTGAAAACATATAAAATATGAACACTCTAGAAGACACACTTTTTTGCCACAACCAATATTTATGAAATTTGGTCAGAACATTTGTTTCCTGTATCTGCAGTGTATATAGTTAAATCTTCTAAATATGTTTTAAAGTCCAAAAAGACTGCCAGTGAGACTTTAACTTATTATGACCTATTATTCAGATGAGCGACCCAGGGCCCGCTGGGACCTCTTGTTTAAAGTTTGACTGACTTTTTGAATAATATTTGTTTTTATAATTGATCATAAAACCAAATAGCATAATGTGTTTTTTGAGTTCATTTATGTAGTTCTAGTTATTTATTCTAACAAAGAAGGTTTCATTTAGCTCATGTGTGTTGGTACCGGTACTTTTAAGTTAAAAATGTTTTGGAAAAAGGGCTTTCGTCCTCTTAGGGCAACATTGACCTTGAAGCGAGAAATCTGTGTGATGCCCAAGACACACCATCTGGTAGAAGTGAACATTTTTGCCATGCTATATAAAAATCCTATGATCACTGATTGACTAATATTTGAGACACGATGCATTACACTACAATTTGACATTTGGCCTCTAAGGGTGACATTGACCTTGACCTTCGAACTTTGTGAGTAAATGCACTTTCACGAGTTCTACCGTATACATTTTTATTTTTAAAAGTCAAAAGGTCAAGGTCATTGTGACAACAAGGGCAAAGTCTTTAAATGAGCATTTTTATCTGTAAGCTGTGACCGTAAATCTTCATACTTTCTAATAACGATTATTTTTCTTAAACAATCTGCTTTACTGTAACACGTACTTCATTCCGTATTCTCCAATAACTGTTCGATATAAAAATAAAAGAGTTTTGGGCACATAAAACAACGCCATGAAAATTGGCGAACACTCATGCGATTCGTGTATTTTCTATACGCAATACACAAATAAATGTATCAAATTCATAATTGACATGAGATCGGCATGATTGAGCTCGAAAAAGAATTGCCAGGCAGTATCAGCGTCATGTGGCATTTGCCAATCCGGTTTCATGAGTTGAGTCAATTCTTTAGAGCAAATTACGTCTTGTATATCAACATTTGTGCCGAAATCTTGGCTATCAAATAGTTCTCGTAAATAGAACATTACGTCAGGTTTTCCATAATTGAGCTCGTTATTCTTTTGGGGTCTAATCGTGTGAGTATTCCAATTTTGAGCAATTCGATCAAGTTTGGTTTGAATTGGATCCATGAAGCAAATTTTCAGATTAAAAGAATGGATTTGGTCGAGTTCATCATATCGTCCAGAATCACGCAAGTCTTTAAAGAAGCTCAGCCACCACTGTCAACCTTGTTGTCGTAAAGAGCCCCACCAACGTTCAATTCGCTGATTTGACTTTTACCAATAATTACAATTCTGTGTTTTGCGAAAGCGTCAGATGCATTGTACCGAAAGAACTGTTGCAAAATGCATACATCAGAGTTTTCTGTTCCAGCATCACAAAGAATAATACGAGTTGCCTTTTCAATCGACTTCATGGAATCTAAAAAATACTTCAAAATGAGTTTTGGATTATTGTTTGTATCCGATACCTCTAGCCAGATGTGTTTTGTACTAAAACCATCAATGGCACCATGGATACAAAATCCATAGGGTTTCAACTTGTCGTAGCCATCTAAATGCCAGATATAGTTGGGGCCTTTCGCACAATAAACTCGTCTTTTGAGACGATGGGCTTTTCTCAGGTGAGTTCCTTCAGGATCTAAAATCTTCATTACCTCCGTAACTTTGTGATGAGTTGTCTTCATGTTATGATTAACTCGAAGCCGTTGCCACATAGATCTATTACCGAGAGTTTGTCCACAAGTGTTAAACTCTTTTTGAATGGTATTAATAAGTGTATCAAATGTCGGGTAGGTCTGTAACACCCAACGTTTCAGGTTAAACTTCTTTAGGATTCTATATAATTGTCGCATTGACAACTAAATCCCATGTCTATTTAATAACAATCCTAGAATACCGGTGTATTTGAAACCGAGTTTGAAATATTAAATAATAAGTTCAGATATCTGAATCAGAGTTGTCTTTGGCAAATAAGTTGGTACAACACATATCACCACGTCAAAAAGCGCCAAAATTATTAATAGTATGAGCCCAATCTTCATTTTGATTTCCGTTACGAGTCAATATCTGTAAAAATAGCAATACAACAAATAAATAGTGTGAAGAATCAGGATTATGTATGAAAATTACAAGATGATTTCTTGTATTATATGTTCTTGCATAGTGTAAATGAATATTTTAAATGAGTTTTTGATGATTTGTGTGTGTTTTAAACTTGAACACGCAGGTCAAGGGTTTGATTTGGATAATATATAACAGAATATATTTAAGACTGATAGTGCAGAAAGGTTGGGGCGTATAGACACTCTCTTGAATATCTTACAGGATAGGTGTTTAGTGTCTTGACAAGTGAAAAACTAGCTAGCCCAAACCTAGCAGAGTTTAAAACAGCCAACAAATCCTCAAGTAAAATGTGTAAACCACTCAGTCATTATGCTACCCAGATATTTGTGTTTGGGCGACACTGTTCGCAACATAATTAATAGGAATATATATTTCAAAATCCATCGACCCTCGAATGTATCAAATGGTAAATTAATATATGGAATAATGACATCTTTCACAATCTTCATTGAAATAATACATTTTAAGAGAAAGTACACCTGAGAAGGCTCTGTATAACGCTTACATTTTGAATACAATCACAAAAAAGTCGACAATACGAGATGCTCAGCAGCCTTCCAGTCGCAGCTAACCAAGATGATAAAATACGATTTTAGAAGAGATTACGTTACAAAAGTACCCCAGTTTAATAAGAAAAATGTTCTAGAATATAAAACGTTTTTGTCTGCAATATTTCATTCAAAAACGCCCCGAATTATGTCACAAGTCGTAAGTCAAAAGTCAAAAGTCGCAAGTCAAAAGTCATATCTCACAAATCAATGGGGCAGATTTATGCTTCCATACGAAATAACTTCAGTGCCCTTTTACTAATGTGTATCGTTCTATGGAAGGCCATAACGACTGAGGTGACAACATTATTCAAAATGTTATATTCTTTAGTTTCATGAAACTTAAGTATGAATGGCTACTTATGACATCATAAAACGTATGATCTGTTATTTAACGAAACAGATGAAACTTTCATACCGTCAAAACATTTGTAGATGTTTATTATTTAGAACTGGGTTGGGATTTAATTGGTGCGTTAATGTTAAAGAAGCTGTCCATTTACGTATGCGTACTTCTATACCAATTATAAGTAAGTACGTTTGGTTATTTTATGCGCCTTTACAACCAAACTTACTCTTACTGCGGAGTCATACAATGAAACATTAAATTATGCCAGACAAAAATTATTGATTGCGTTTTAACCATGACTGACGAACCTAAAACAGTTTGATTGTGTGCTAATGTCATCGAGTGCTTATTGATAACAAGTGGCATTATATAATGCTCAACGGTGGCAGGTTCTTGCCGCGGTTTTCGTAGTAACTACATCAAATGGATATTAGTTGCAAAGGTTTGTATACTATGCTCTTAAAATGCAAGTTGAATCTTTACGTTTCGAATGCATTACTTTGATTATAGAAAAATATCTACGGTTACATGTTAAAGTGAGCTGGTTCCATATGTGGGACATTGTTTGCATATGTTATGCATGTTTCTTTTTTACAGATCTTGACATGCTTGCAAACATCGTGCATTGATTGTGTAATGCAGTTGCGCATATTGTTATACATTAAGTGCATGTGCTTTGCATTCGTTACTATATGTGTGGATTGCATATTCAGTGTTCAAGTTTAATATTAAGTATGCACGTTTCATGTTGAATGGTTTGCATTGTATGGGCGTGTATATGGGTTGCAAAGGATTCCATTGGAAGTTTTTATGTTTGATGATCACGTTGCATGTGATGGGCTGTATACAGAATGTATGGACTGTATGTGAAGTGAATGAGCTGTATGTGCAGTTTAAGGACTGCATGTCAAGTACATGGACTGTATGTGAAATATATGCACTGTATAAGAATTGTATTGACTGTATGTGACAATACAATTGCCAAATGTAGTTAGAATTTCGCCATGGATACGTAAAAGTGGACGTTCTGGAGTCATGCTTTACAGTCGATTAAGGATTGAACTGTCAGAGCCTTTTTATGGGCGATTTGCTGATTTGGGTGACTCAGGTGCATCGGTTTTTGTTATCGATGGTGATTGACAACCAGTATGCGGTGGTATCGTCGCTGGTGGAATAGTTGACTGCCGTACTATCATAGTAACTCATATTGCAGTGTTTGTAGAAGGATTGGGTAATTCTGAATTTAAAACAATTCAAACCGAATCTGGGAAAACTGCAATAGGATATCCATGCAATTAAACATCAATTTTCGGAACTTGCTCATCATTTATTACAGCGAAGAAGTATCAATTCATCACAATAACCGTACATTTCTTCGTAATGAGTGATTTATTATATCGGTATTTTTAACTGGTTACCCGGTGACACACATAGAGAATATTTGTTCATGTCAGTGTAAGATCGTTTGTTATTTCACGAGTGAGCGTAGAAAATATATTTTCACGAGCGGCGCAGCTACGAGTGAAAATTTTATTTTTCTATGATCACGAGTGAAATCACAAACGATCGTACACTGACATGAACTAATTTTCTGTTTTTTTGTATGCCCCTTTTTCAAGAAAATAATTTAAAGCTGTTTCCCTTTCGCTGAAAAGTTACATTTTCTCGGAGTTTTTCCAGTGGCGTACCTCAATACATTTCAAAACACAAAATGACGTCATAAGAGTGACGAAATGGCGTTATTATACCACCGAAATTATTCAGTTAAAATGTTTTACAATGTAAATAAACAGTGAAAAAGCATAAAATAAATAGAAAATTTGTTGTATTCAGTGGAATGTCGATTTTAATTCACTCGTGATCAAAGAAAATATACATAAAATTATTTATGATAATCTAAAAACAGAAAAAGGAGTTCCGAGAAATGGTTCTTTTCACCGGTGAAAAGAACAATTTGTTTGTTTTCACTGCTCTAATTTCACTGCAGAAATGTCATATTTCATAATTAGGTATAAAAGAAATTCTCTTCTTTGATTTTTAGTGGACTAATTACAAACGACATAACAAATGATCTTATTCAGAAACACAGTTAGTATTGAGATGAATAACATTGACATTTGTTAAAAACACAGGGTGTGTTGTTAAAATTTTCTCTTCAAAGTACATTAAAAGTAAAAAAAAAAGTGGTTTATGATTTTCCAATTGGAGAATCTTAAAGAGTTACACAACACCAACTAATTCTATCAAACGAAGTGCGTTAGTACTTTCTTCACGCTTGAAAGTTTACGTAAAAATGCTGTAAAAATACAGTTCATGCAGTTCGTGCATGTACGTGAACACGTGTGCGCTTTTGCTGCTCAGTTTCATGTGATACATGCTTTAAATGTACATACATCGTTTCTATAAGATTGTTACAACGTCTTTGAAACGCTGCAAACGTATATTAGCTGTGCACAACAACATGTAAGATTATTGCTATTCTTGAAAACAGCTTTGTACAATTTCCTTTTGCCTTAATGTAACTGATAAAAAATGAATGCACTTACTGACAGTTGTTCATGTACATGGATTTTTTTTTATCATTTTTGCTCATTATGTGATTAATTGATAATAGTTCAATGATAAAACGATACCCAATGCTCTCCAAGCCCTCTTCACATTTTCCTTACTTATATTTACATGTTCAAAAACAAACACACGTCTAAATAAGCGTTTCATTTATACAATTTACTTAACATTTGTCACTTTAATTACAATTTTTAATAAACAAGTCTAAAACGTAACGTATATGTAATTCGTGTTTTATACGGCTAACGTTTGTTGTTGTTCGAACGGTTTTATATTTGCAAGATGCTTTGTAAACAAACAAAACATCTACTTTTGAACTGACAGCATTTATTGGCAATACTGATTGTTTATAGATTTTTATTGTCCTCACAATATCTGACACATTTCATTAGAGTCGTGTTCTGAGAAAACTGGGCTTAATGCATATGCGTCCGCACAGGCTAATCAGGGACGACACTTTCCGCTTAAACTTTATTTTCGGTAAGGAAGAACTTCCGTGAAACTAAAAATACTATAAAAGCGGAAAGTGTCGTCCCTGATTAGCCTGTGCGGATTGCACAGGCTAATCTGGGACGATACTTTACGCACATGCATTTTGCCAAATTTTCACAGAACAAGACACATTTATACGTATTGAACGTTGTTATATAAGTTTGTGTTTGATCTAGCAAGTCTTTCTCAATAATACCAGTACTGATCTACTTGCCTTTGACATACACTTGTGTTAACCATTAAAATGATCTTTATTTAAAATTGTCAATTATAACGAGCTGTAAAGACGAGTTGCCTTTCAATTTTCTACTGTGAAATAATGTTATATTTAGCATTATTCATGTACCTATTGTTCGCGAGAACGCATTTGCAACAAAGTTATTTTAATTTTAAATTGATAAACAAAATAATGTTATTAATTAAAATAGAAAAATCAAACACACAGTGTTGAGTTTGATTAGTTCAAAGTTGTTGCAGACCAGATAATATGTGTTTTTAGAGTGTTTTAATTATACAAATAAATACATCTGTTTAAAAGATTCTTTGGTGTTTATGTAGGTTAACGGCAAACCATAGCACGACAATTTATGAACATGTCTTCTTCGATAGCTGCAAATACGTATTGTTTAGTTTTACTTTACACTATAACATTTATAAGTGTGTATCATACAATCAGACATTCATTTTAATTATTTAAATTGTGGTATGTATCACTGTTAATGTTTATTTAATGCATAAACAATCTTTTCGTTCTTTCGATATATTGCATATTGTATTATGCATACAAAATGTGCACCTCGTACATGACAACCACAAATGCGTCTACTTTCTCCCTTTATAATAATTTAACAATGTACTCCCTAGAATTCAAATCGTATACAGTGTGCCTTAGTCTTTGGTAGTACTCGTTTGAGTTTTGTACTAACTTATTCGACCTATTCAGTCAATAATTTATTATTTGTTTGAACAATTAAAATTCTTAAATTTTGTATATGGATGTACTCGTGAATGATGTAACGTTACCAACTATGTTTCGTTTTATATTTCAATTTATACATGCCTTTTTGGTTATTGAAATAGTATATGTCTATTAGCTTTTTGTTTGTCTCTTGAATAGGGACGATGACGCACGTTTAAGCACGTGCATTTCACTAAACATAGCATGTTGCAGAATAACCCACACATATTTTCCGTTTTTGTCTGTAGAAAGCTAGTCAATGGTCATGGTGGACTAGGGTCATGGCAGCATTGTTATCTTTCAATATATAACGTATATATAACAATAATAGCAATTATATGCTAAAGCTTATAGAAATTTCATGGAAGTAAAAACATATAATGTACCGCACCATTAATATATATTTCCTCAATGTTTTTTTTAATCTCGAAAAAATACTCGTATATCCCGACTTCAAGCAGATTCAACAGCCAATGCGTACAATCTCGCTGGTCTTCATCCCCTGGTCTTCATCGCAATTAAATACGTGAAAATAAGCATATCGAGCAGCACCGACCCGGAATTGTTTTGCCTTTACAGACGGGGCATGTCATCATATTGCACTGAACGGACCTCTTCATACAGGCGAACCTTTCGCACGGGTTAGCGGTCATTGAGGGCACTGTAGCACCTAAAACAGATTATAAATATCCTTAAATCAGAAAGGCTGTGGAGTTAGGGGTCATGTTGGTTATCATCACCATAATAAGTATACTCATATCATATTCTTCATCGTCCTCCTCCTCCTCCTCCTCCTCCTCCTCCTCCTCCTCCTCCTCCTCCTCCTCCTCCTCCTCCTCCTCCTCCTCCTCCTCCTCCTCCTCCTCCTCCTCCTCCTCCTCATCCTCCTCCTCCCCATCATCATCATCATCATCATCAGCAGCAGCAGCAGCAGAAGCAGCAGCAGCAGCAGAATCATCATCATCATCATCATCATCATCATCATCATCATCATCATCATCATCATCATCATCATCGTCATCATCGTAATCGCAATCGTCTTCGTCGTCGTCTTGAAGTTTGTCGTCGTCGTCGTCAACTGAACATCATAATTATCGGAATTACTTGACAACTAAAGTGTACAACAAACATACTACCTTCCTTGTAGCGCACACCTTAGACGATACATCCGGACACAGTAGAGAATCAAACGGACTAAAAAGGTCTATGGCACCAAAAATCCGCGTTGATTTCATTACAATTATATACAAATAGAAACTGATTATAATGAAGGAGAACGCATAATATTATTTTCCTTTTATAAAATTAGAGATATCCTATCGGTTTTCAGTCCGATCATTAGCTATTCGTCTGTCAATCCTTTTATGGGCTAGAAATATGATAGAGATATGAGTCGTGTTCTGAGAAAACTGGGCATAATGCATGTGCGTAAAGTGTCGTCCCAGATTAGCCTGTGCAGTCAGGGACAACATTTTCCGCTTGTATGGTATTTTTCGTTTAAAGGAAGTCTCTTCTACACGAAAATCCAGTTAAGGCGGAAAGTGTCATCCCTGATTAGCCTGTGCGGACTGCACAGGCTAATCTGGGACGACACTTTACGCACATGCATTATGCCCAGTTTTCTCAGAACACGACTCATATGATAAAACGCTAAGTTTAATTAACTTGTATTTATGAAACAACGATGGATGACTTTTGTATATTTTAGATACTAGCATTGTTATACAACAATTTGTATATACTTGGACAAATAGCACAGCACTCTTCAGGCGGGGTGTATTTATCTTCACAAACTTGACTCTTACATTACACCGCGGATCAATCAGAAAGACAAGGTACCATTGTGAAACATCCCGCAATGAACGAACATTCAAATCTTATGATTCTTGGAGATTTCAACTTGCATGTCAACAAAACTTACAGTGTTGTGACTGAATTTAAGAATTATCTTGTAGCAATGGGTTTAAAACAACATGTTTATATCAGAAGTAGCAATGGGTTTGGAACAACATGTTAATATCAGCACACAAACATAGGGAAATACACTCGACCTAGTAATCTCTGAGGCTACAAATGGTATTGAAATCAATTCGTGTGAACCAGGCCCTTTTTTTCGGACCGTTGTGTAGTTAAAGTCGTTACCAAAGTACAAAAAGAAAATATCAAGAGTCAAACAATAAAATTTCGAAATTAAAAAAAATTGACCACTCAGCATTTACAAACGACCTCAATTAAATTTCAATTACAGCAGACAAAGTATGTACTTTTGTAGAGCAATTTGAAGATAAAATCTGTAGAATTCTTGATAAACACGCTCCATACATTAAGAAAAACAACATTTGTCGTGCACCAAAACCATGGTTGAATGAAAACATTCTTGAACTAAAACGCAAAACACGCAAACTGGAACGCATGTGGAGAAAATATAAACAACCAGACCAATGTGAACTTTTCAAAAATGCCAGAAATAAATACACTTTCGAGTTGAATGCAGAGAAGCAACGATCGCTTAGTCAAAACGTAATTGATTTTCGGGGAGATTCTAAAAACTCTACAACTTTGTATCAGAATTAACAGGAAAAAAACTGATAACCCTATGCCGGAAGGTGAAAGCGACACCGCGATAGCTGAAATTTTTGCCGACCTCTTCCTGGATGAAACTAACAAAATTCGAGATGCCCTTGCACGTTTCGAAAATATCACACCAAATCACAAGAAAGTACCATGTTTCGGTATGTTCGAGGAGCTAACCCAAGATGAAGTGAAAAAGATCATCAATAGTCTTCAAACAAAATCATGCGAACTAGATGCATTGCCAACAACAGTACTAAAATCATTTTTAAACGAGTTACTACCGTTCGTGACAAAATTGGTTAATCTCTCTCTGAGTCAAGGAGTTTTTCCTTCAAAATTTAAACAGGCAATAGTAAGACCACTTCTTAAGAAAATGGACTAGACCTGAGTTATGCCAAGCATAAACTAGTGAGCAACTTATCATTTCTATAGAAAGTGATTGAAAAGGCTTCTCTGTTTAGACTCAATATACACGTAAATGAAAACAATCTCCTTCCAAAAAATCAGTCAGCCTACAGACTATTCCATTCTTGTGAATCTGCTTTACTTAGACTAGTCAATGATATACTCGAAGGTATGGAGGAACAAGAGGTTACAGCACTTATCACCATTGATTTGATTAAACTTAATTACAGTATTTTACAAGCGAGGAACACCTTTGAATCCATTTATGGTTAAGGGACTATTCCTCTAAAAGCAACCATTTTAAAGCATCTAACACCCTCTTAAGTATCATTATGTGATATTTGGCAATAAATTGTATACACAATTCATACTTCTTACGACAATTTACGATAACAAATTGACGTTAGCAGAAAGGCACATGCATACAATCCTTTTAATCCTGTTTAATTGACTATGCATCTTAACGGCTTCACATCATAAGAACTCAAAAAAAACTAACACACTAACTATTAAACTAACATAAAAATACAGCTATTACTTCATACATGGTGTGGATGCTAAAATGGGTACAAG